>NW_024362051.1:12508048-12843663 GCF_014805655.1 Passer montanus
TCGCCGCGGGCACGGCGCCCCCTGCAGGCCGCGCGCGGCTGAGGGAGCGGCCGTGTCGCCGTGGCCATGGGGAGGGGACACCGCCACCCGCGGCACTTGCACGGCACCGCCCGGGCACGGGCAGCGCCGCGGAGGGGATCTGGGCGGATTCACGGCGACAGGAGGCTGCTGTCAGCGTCTGGCCCTCGGTGGTGTTGGGCGCTGTGTCCCTCACAGTGGGGCTGTGTCCCATTGTGTGTGGGTGTCGCACAATGACACGGGATTGTGGAATGGTTTGGGTTGGAAGGGACCTTAAAGATCACCTGGTTCCCCCTCTGCCATGGCAGGACATCTTCCACTGTGCCACTTGCTCTGAGCCCCATCCAGCCTGGCCTTGGGCACTGCCAGGATCCAGGGCCAGCCACAGCTGCTCTGGGCACCCTGTGCCAGGGCCTGCCCACCCTCACAGGGAACAATTCCTGCCCAATATCCGAACCTAAATTTCCCCTTTCACTGTGAAGCCATTCCCCCTTCTCCTGTCACTCCAGTTCCTGAGGCAGAATCCCTCTCCTGCTTCCTTGCAGCCCCTTCAGACACTGGAAGGTGCTGTGGGGTCTCCACACAACCAGGCTGAACATCCCTAATTTTCTTACTTTGTCCCCTTAGGGAAGGTTTCCCAATCCCTTTTTCAGCCTCCTGGCCCTCAGGCACTCTCCCGGGTGCCCACTCAACACCAGACAGGAGGTTGGAGCCAGCGGGGTGTCAGCCACTTCTCCCAGCCAACAAGGACAAGAGGAAACAGCCTCAGTTGAACCAAGGCAGGTTTAGATGGGATATTAGGAAGAATTTCTTCACTGAAAGGGTGGCCAAGGAGGGGCTGCTCAGGGCAGGGTGGAATCATCACCCCTGGAGGTGTTAAAAAACTATTTGATGTGGCATTTACAGTTTAACAGTGGACCTGGCAGTGGTGGATTGATGGTTGGACTCAACGATCTTGGAGGTCTTTTCCAGCTTTAGGGATTGTGTGATTCTCAAATGCTGGGATGGCAGGACAGCACCACAACCACCACCTCCTGCAGCGGGAGGCTGAGCACTCCTCTTGGAGACACAGGATACTTTGGGATGACTTCAGCCTGATTTGTTTATAAATTTAGAATTTGCCTCCAGAGCTCACAACTTGGCATTTTTTCACGAGACCTAAATATACTCCTTGAAGGCGTGAACTGTTTCCATAATAAAGCCTTTTGGAATTGACTTGTGAAAACTCATTTAAAGCTGTATTTTGGCAGAGTGAGGGGAAGTGCTGACTGCAGTGGTAGAGCTTGTTCACAGTATAGAGGGAAGAGCTGAGAGGAAGGAGAGAAGGGCAGCTAAAACTACCTGCTACTAACATCACCTTACACGGCCCATTAAAGATCTTGTTTCCAACAGTTTCACCAGTTTTTCATGCTTGGGTTGGAATTTTCTCTATCACATTTCTGGATCAGGCCAAACTTCTACAGTAAATTTCACCCAAGAGGTTTTTTTCTGGGTTTAAGAATAAAGTTGTGCCACAGATACAACTTAACCTTGAACAACTTTTCTTGGAGTGTCACAAGTTTTTGGCAGGTAGTTTTTTGATGTTCTCAGAATATCTGGGGGAAAAAAAATCAATCACATTGGAAGGTTTGGGGAGTTCATATTCAGGAAATTCAGGAACGATTTCTTAAGCAGAGATCCCCTTAGATCTGATCCATCAGAGGTGTGTTCAGCTCAAGACTGAACAAGATTTCCACTGAAGTTACAACTCCAGGCTGCTGCAGAGCAGAGAGAGATGCCGACAAAGAAAGCTGGCAGGCTGCATCCCACAGATGGGGAAAGTGTAGGATTTAGGCTGTATAGGTCTGAGGAAGCACATGAAAAACCATTCACTAAGGATTATTGATTAAATAATTATTGATTAAATTACTACAATATAATGTTTAAATATTGCAGTAAAACCAGAAGTCAGCCATCCATGCCCACCTGGATAGGATCTGTGCAGAGTTGCAGTAAGTTATACACCTGCAAAGTCCTTTTCTCATGTCCCTCTGCTGGTTTGGCCCAGGATGATCACTAGGAGCTTCAAAATGTGAAGGCTGTAAGAAACACAAGAGCACACACATTGCAAGTGATGCCAGAAGCCTGGTCCCACCTGTTCCAGTGTTTAGTCACCCGTACAGTAAAGTAGATTTTCTCATATTTAAATGAAATGTCCTGTGTTTCAGTCTGGGCCCTTTGTCCCTTTTGCTGTCACTGGGCACAGCTGAGAAGAGGCTTCTCCAGCCTGAGCAATCCCAGCTCCATCAGCCTCTCCCAGAGGGGCAGATGCTCCAACCAAGACAGTGAAATTACAGCAACTCTCCCCAGATTCCAGTATTATATGATCTGAAGTGATTTCACCATCCACAGAGATTAACAGATCTATACTTACCTCCCATTGAACACATGGATTTGAGCTGGTCTAGCTCCTCTGTCAGCAAAATGGCTTTTTAAAGGAGGCAATAGGAAATGTTATTAAATAATGCAAAGGAAACATTGCATTGCAACTCCATGAAAATGGCATGGGGTTTTCCACCTTTATCTGGTAATTACCAACTTGAGGGCACTGTTGAAATGCAAAGTGATGTCTTTCATAGCTTTCAAATGCATCCTGTGATCTAAAAGCCAAATAATTTTCATCCACGTCAACACTGGCAATAAATATCCTGCTTAGCCAAAAAATTACAGTAATGACACCTAAGCTGGTGCTCTGACTTCAGAGAGGTCTTAAGCAACACTTCACAAACACAGTCATGTGAAATCTCCAGAGTCACCTGTGCAAACCCATGGAAACTGGGGTTGCATCATGAAAAAATAAGATTGCAAATAAGGTTACCTGCTTGTTCCACACCTCTACTCAGTTGAACTCACAGAATTTAATGTATTAACTTTTTTTGGTTATGCCTGAATACTCTTCATGGTAACAAACCTAAGAGACAATGAGAGGAATCCCCTTCCTTCTTGTGCATTGCTCCCACTGTAAAACACCTTTCCTGTAGCTGCAAATCTCCTGGTAACTAAAACCAGAGCTCAGCTCTGCTGGAGATATTCCATGTGACCCAGAGAGCCCAGCTCAGCATGGCCAGCACTCCAGCACTGGCACCAGGAACCACGTTTCCCCCAAAAGCCTTCTACTTCTGAGTGCCAGCAGCAAGAACCTGTGAAAAATGAGCAGATGCTGCTTGTACCTTTTGACTTTTCAGGGTGGAAGCACATTTTAAGCAACCTTTTTCACTGGCACCATCTGAGAATATTGGCAGTGTGGTGCAGGGAGATGAACAGAGAGATCTCCAAAGCCTCCCTTGGAATTACATCCAGTAAATTCCATTTCCTCCACAAGACTGAACCAGCACTGGGACTACTTCAGGTCAGTGTGACCCATTTCAGTTTGAAAATACTTTTTTGCAAAATCCCTCTCTCAGAAACAAACAAACAAACAAACAAAGACACTACCAGGAGTAAATTTACTTAGCAGGATGCTTCATGGCAGAAATAGATGTCTGAAGTTGCCAGCAAGATGCTAAAAGTGAACATTCTGTAGGGACAACATTAAAGCAAGCCCAAGTGAGTATGAGAAATCAGAGTAACACACAGATTTTCTTACAGAGCCAATTCAGAGCCTGACATTTCCGCCCACACAGCACAGCTCAGTGACAGGCAATAAGACACGGCAGCAATATGAGCAACAGGAGACTCCAGAGGAATAAACAATATATTTCTTCTGTCAACAAAAATATATGCCTCTCTTTATTCCTTTCATAAGTCTCCCACAATTATTAATGCTCTGGCTTTGTGGGTTTGTGTGGCAGGGGGGCTGCAGGGGTGGCTTCTGTGAGAAGCTGCTGGAAGCTTCCCCCATGTCCCACAGAGCGGGTCCAAGGGTAACACCTCTGGAAAACAGATTTAAGAATGGGGGCAGAACTGCACAGCTGCAGGCAGGAGAGAGGAGTGAGAATGTGTGAGGGGAACAGCTCTGCAGACCCAGGATGAGGGGAAGGAGATGCTCCAGGTGCCAGAGCTGAGATTCTCCTGAAGCCCGAGGTGAAGCCCAAGTGAGGCTGAGCCCAGGAACAAAGGAGGGTAACACAGCTTGGGTATAAACATTTCATTTCATTGCAGCTTGTAAACAAAACATCAGTCACAGCACAGTTCGGCCTCTCCCCACTTCAAGCCTGAACACATAAATTAACTTCTCTTCAATGTTAATGAATATTATTCTACTCACTTGCTCCTTGATCTATGAAACACTTATTGTCTCACTTCATAAAATACGTTTCCTGCACACCAAGCATTTTTCTCAATAACGTTCCTGCTCATTAGTATAAGGAACAATATTTTATCTGGTTTCATATATTGAAAATCTGGGACCAGCCTTTCAATGAAAGCACTGGAAAATATGTCAACGGGAAGTAGAGGTTACTAAGAAGAGAAACTACAAAACTTAAAAGCACTGAGTGAGGACAAACTTTCAGGAAGTCACAATGGTCGTGATAGGGCATTCCTAGGAGTAACATCATCCACCTCAGACTGTTCTACCAAAAGATTGTGTTTGTTTCTCAAACTTTCACCTGAGTTCATGTCAAAATTAGTCCAATAGAGCAGTGAAAACCAGTACAGTGTTCTTCTCCTTGGGAGATCACAGACAGCTTAGCATCATACTCAACATTTTTTACCCTTTCTGTAGGTGAAGGAATTTAAATACAAGGAGGTGTAAAAAATGACCGTGTCTGTTCTGAGCTGGGTTGAACCACTCATAGTCACTGCTGTGAGGAGTTCATCCGTTCCACAGAGTTCCACCAGCACCACTGACTTCCTGTCACACACAGTAGGAACCAGAAAACAATCCTACATAACAGGGGAAAAAACTAAAAGCCATGATAGTTTATTATTAATTTCAAAATCCAGGAGATTACAAAGATTCTGGAAGAGAAGGAACATTTGTCAGTGCCATCCTGAGCCTTCCTGCACAGCTCTTTCAATCTGCCTGTGTTCCTCCTCAAGCAGGACTGCCAGGAGTGCAATAAATCTCACACATTCCCAGCATGGGGGGATCCTGCCATGACCCCTGGGAGATGACACACATCAGATTTGTTCACAGCCCAGCCCAGCAACATCCACAGCTCAGCTGAGCGCCTCGGGTGAGACACAAATGTGGAGTCCAAATTTAGAGAGAAAAGAAGAGATCCTCTCTTAATCTGCTCTACATATTCAGCACAAGAGACAGATAAAAGAGGTGCCACAGTCACTGGGAGGTCAAAGCACTCAGCATCTTCCAGGAGGTGATCACCTCCCTGGATCAAGGCATATTTCTTTTTCCCTTAGGGGCCTCCATAACTTCCCCCCAATAAAATGAAACTGCAGCTATCCACATTAATTTTCTCTAGGCTGAAGCTTTCAAATGTGAATTTTTCTGCCTCAGATCAGAGGGTCCTGATGCCATCACTAACGAGTGAGAAGCTTCCAGTGCATATTTATTAAAAATCCACTGTGGCTTAATATACTTCAATAAAACTTGCTCTTTTCCTCCTAAAGAAAAATTCCTCTTAAACCATAGGTTCTCCTGCTGCTTTAGTTTGCTGGAAAGCCCATGAAGTTAAACCCACCCATGGCTGCTTTGGTTATTATGCAAATTCCAGCCATCAGAGTTATATAAGTGCTTATGCAATGAAAAGAGACATAATAACAAACCTGCCCATGTCACTGAGAGTTATTTACAAGAGCAATAAATCAAAAGTTCTGTTTTGCTTTATATTTAAGGGCCTACTGCACAGGCAAAATGTCATATATGCCCAAAATTTGCTTTCAGTCACTTCCACCTCCCAAAGAAAAAGAAAACTACAATTCAGCTGCCTGCTGAAGGCTATTCCTTAGTCAGAGTCCATGCAAAATTGTATTAGAAGCTTTGAAGTTAAAACATGAACATTGACTACCAGGGAGGGCCCTAAAGACAAAGACATTTACTGACTGTAAATGTTCAGTGAAGACAAAGGTCACCTTCTACTTTCCCAAAATCAAACCATGTTGGAAACTCCACATCCCGCTCTCAGGTTTTGCTTCGGAGCAGAAATCTTTTCATGGAAGGAATCAGCAGTGAAATGTTATTAACCTTGGTGATTGATTACGTTGTAATTGCCAAGTTATGATAACCTCAGAGGCCATGGGAGGCTCAGCAGAGCCTCAGCTGGTGGGACACAGGAATCTGATTCATCCCAGCTCCAGAGCAGATGGGGCATGAGCAGAGGAGCTGCTGGGCAAACCAAGCCTCCAGCCTGCAGGAAATGAGGTTTTATCTCAACTGGTGGCTTTGGGCCAAATCAAGCAGGAAACAAACCCTTTTGAAAATGCCCACAAACTGGAAATTCCCAGAAGGGTCGCTTCACAAACATCAAAACACCATTCCCAAGTTCCCAAGGCTGCAGCTGATCGGTGACATCGTCCCTAGCAGCAGCACACAGCAGCTGAGGGAGCTCCCCAAGCTCCCTGGCTCCTGTGCAGAGGGTGCTGAGGACACCCTGGGCAGGCTGCCCAGAGCCACAGCTCCATGGCAGGGAGTGCAGGAGCTCCAGCAGTCCGGCCTCAGCCCAGCTCTCAGTGCTCCCAGCCATGGAAATCACTGTGGAGCTCAGGCTCCCAGCTCTTCCCTGCTTTCAGCTCCACAGCCTTTGGAAGTGGTAGCCCAAGGCCACCAGCGGGAGTTTCGAGCCCCCAGACCCTGGACAGAGAACTCCAAGGCAGAGTTGCCTGGGTTGAGCTGCTCCAGGAACCAGGAAAGAACTCCTCAAATGGGATAAGTTCAACCAAAACATGTCAGGATGTGCTATTTCCAGCTAAACTTGGACCAGTTCATCTCCAAAGGCTTAACTCTCCACTGCTTACCTTCATCCGAAGTCTTTTGTATTTATGACACACAGGGAAAAGAGCTTATCCAGACCAGCTTTTGGATCATGAGATAAGTGTCTGACACCATTATTTACAGATATCAGAAATTCACAGCAATGCCTTTGGCTGCTCTGTGTGCCCTGGCTGTTCCCTGCCACCTCTTACCACAAGGAGCCTCCTCAGATCTCCTGGCAACTGTTCACAGAGTTGAGATGAAGAAATGTCAGACTTTGGGAATAAGCTGGAGTTTGTGTTCTGTGTAGAAAGGTAAATTATGCACTGAGAGCAGGGCAAAGCAAAGACAAAGTGTGACCTCTGTATTTGCACATCTGCTTCAGTTCACACTCCAAGGGAGATTTGTTATTAAAAACTTCAGGTAACTGATCTGCATTTTGAAGAATGTGAAGAAGAAGCAGTGCTGCCCAGGATTCACAGCAGGACAGTGTGACATTGCTCTTGGTTCTGCAGTGAAGATTAAAGTCTTCAAAGAATCAGTTCTTTTCTAAATCTCTGCTCTGTGATCCAGTGCCCTGAAGGTCCCTTACTTACTTCCCACCCCTTTTAACAAAGAGGGTTTCAATGAAGTTTTTCATCTTTATCCAACCCTTTTTCTCCTTGTTGAGCACATTACTTACTTGGAGATATTTTAATGCAACACTGCAATTACATTTCTTCTGCATTTTACACTTAAATGATCACATGAATTAAAAAAGAATGCACAGAGGTCTGAGTGGATGGGGATGGTGGTCTGGTTTGCAGAGCTTGAGCTGGGCTCTTCTCCAGGCCCTTTTTTCAGCAGTTTAACTGCTCTGATGACCTTTGTTCCCAACTGTACCTTTGAAGTCTGGTCACTGCAGCAGAAACCCAGACTTCCTTACCCAAAAAGTCAAAAATTGAATCTGAATCACCAGGTTTTCCCCACTGCAACAGCTGTTCTGGCCCAAAGTGATTTAGCCTTTTAAAGTACTGCCAAATGAAAGTTCTGGATTAGTAGATCCCAACCAATTAATTATCTCATCATCACCACACAGAACCTTTAGACTGAAGGAGGTACACAGGGATGATTTAAGGCCATACTTATCTTCTATAATTTCTTTTAAAACAGCCCCACAGACAGAGGTCTGTATTTATCCAAAGAATCTTAATGTGTTGGCTAAACTTCAGGCAGAGATTTAGGTTAATGCACCTCATCTATCCCGTTAAAGTAGCAATTATGCATGTGGAAGAAAAGTGTTTCCAGGGCCCCTGAAGTCCGTGCCAGTAAAGCACCAACTGCAGCTGCAATTTACAAGAAAAGAAAAGTTAGAGCAACAGCTCTACAATTTACAAACCAGGATTATAAACAGAACATTCCCAATGCAAAGATTTAATTGATAGAATTGTGGGGACAGGGAGATCATCTCATTTAGTAAAAAAAACCTCAACACCCGCCCCCCCCCAAATCCCATGTGTGACTCTAAACATGTGTTTGAAAATACCAAAGAACTATGACATTTTTGTTCTGCCAGAAAAATGATCACATCTTGATTGAATACTTTGCCTTCTCATTTCCTTTTCCAAGCTGAAATGTCAACTATTTTAAGCAAAATCCAACTATTACCCAACCACAAACCAGAAGAGAACCTTGCTGCCACAGCTGGCCCTGAAAAGGTGCATTCCAGTGCCACACTTGCAGTTTTACCATGAAGAAAACAGAGATGAAACCTTTCCAAGTGCTTTGCTGCCTAATGACACCATCAGCAGCATGTTATTAAAGCTCAACACTCTGACACTGCAGTCATTATGTCTGCAAACACCAAGACATTATGGCAGGAGAAAATAATCCTTTTATTGAAAGCAAGGAGGTCTCACTGTGACAGGTGAATGTTTTACTCCCGAGATGAACCCCATATACAGAACTATTTTTATGCAGTTTTCATGTTCCATTTACACAATTTGCTGGCTTAAAAGGCTTTAACAGTCAATCAAGGGTTCAAGTATTAAGCTGCAGAACAGAAGAAAATTATATTGTGTTATTGAAGTCAGGTAGATAAACAACACCTCCTGATTGTGATGGTACCATTATGTGCCTCAGGATGAACAGAGAGAGAAAACATCCACCTGGTTTCATATTCCAAATACTTGCTGAGATTCATGTATAAATGGATGAAAGAACAGAGAGGGTTATTGTGTAATATTTTAATATCATAAAGACAAATTTATGCAAACCAGGAAAAAAGGAAAGTAGGGTTTATGTCTTGTGTGGAGTTCTGCCTTCCTGAATTTGTGTTTATTGTTCTGACAAGCTACAAAAATAAAAGACATAAATACAGAGACAACAGTAAATGTGTATCTCTTCTTTTGCAAGAAAACTGTCACAATATTATGCTCATTAAAAAGCTTTCTAAAACTAATAGCTCAGTGAAACACTAGACTTAATGCCTTGAGATAAATATCTTGCAACAGAGCTGTTTAAGCCACTGTAAAAACAAACCTCTTAAACAGCAGAAGCACAAACACCAAGCAAACAACAGAGAACCTGTGTTCCCTGAAGTCACTTTGCAGACTTGCACTGACTCCAGGAAGAACTAGATCAAAAGAAAAGCTTTCACTTTGTTTATATTTCCTTTGGGGCTGAATCTTCCTTTACTTCCTTGCTACACCCAGCCAAAGATGGACTCATCCTAGAGGAAAAAAGTGATAAAAGTGAGTTGGTACATTCCCATTAATAGTAAAAAAAAAGTCTCTCTAGCAAGTGGGGCAAATGAAGACTGTTCACATTCTGCAGATTGAACTTTAGACCACCAGGGAAGGATTTAGCTCAAGAAGAAGGCAAAAAACCTCCCTTTGCCTTGGCAAAGCACAGAGCCCTCCCTGGGAGGATGGAGCTGCTCTGGCCCCAAATGTGAAATCTTGAAAATATTGGAGCTCAGTGTCAGTAATACTTTAGAAAATAACTGGCACTTATAATAACACATTAAACAAGATTAGTGCATGTTGTTAATATTAATAATTTAATATTTTAGGGGTTTTTTGGCCTTTAATAGACTGCCTACATACCCTGTCCAGGTATGCCCCATTCTGTGACCTCTGCATCCTGTCAGAGCCTGCAGGAGAAGGAAAATCATCATTTGCAGCCACATGGAATCTAATCTTAATTGCAACATTCCAAGGAGTAAATAGGTAGCATTAAAATTTAAGTAGACTTTTGTTCTCTCAAAAAACCTATTTATAGAGGTAATAAAATGCAGCATTAATTTTCTAGATTTATTAATCTAGGGAAAATAAAGAAGAAGATAAAAATGAACCCAGTTTATTCAGGCTTGTTGATCCCTATCTAAATAGCTTCTAGAATTATTCCATTTGCTTCTTGATTAATGAAAAATTCAGATCAATAGGAGACTTATCTCCTAGATTTGATGTTGAGCAAAATCTGCTAATTAGAAAGAAGGTATTAGAGTTGATGGTTTTCACTGAAATAGGACTTAATAGGAGATTCTCAGTTAAAGCTCCTGAGAAAGGGGGTAAAATTACAATTAAGGATAGAGTAAGAGGGGAGGAGGAGGGATTGGCTGGTGAGGTTTTCCAAGTCACTGGAAATTACATATAAAGAAAATGCTCTCTCTCTCATTTCTACAAGAAATGAGTGGCTGAAAAGGGGGCAAGCCCTTCCATAAATCCAAGGTTAAACAGCACATGGTGATCCATAACAAACAGAAAAGCAGCCATTAGAGTAAGATGACAAATCCACACAGGAAATCATATAAGAAAATAATTTGTGGGGTTTTTTTTCTTAAAATAACTTGAAATCTAATAACCTATTAAAGATTTCCCCTCATTTTTCCTCGATACTTGTTCTTCTTTTTCTTGAAGTCAAACAGGCAAATCCAGGAAGATTTTTTTTTTTTAAATTCACTGTCTTACACATCCATGGATGTGTGTGTCTTACACACAGATATATGTCCAACATATACATTGATAGCTTTGCACACACACTTCTGCAGTGATCTCAGCTGCGGCAGAAAGCACATGGAACAGTTTCCATGGGAGGAGAGGTTTACTAGGTTGGAACTTCTTAGCACAAAAATATGACAGAGGCCAATGGAACCTTGGATATGAATATGAATAGCACATGATGAATAATTAATATCATGTCATAATTCCAGAATTAATCAGGAATTGGGTTTAAAGCCAACAGAAGAAGTGTTTTTGCACACAATGCAGAATATTTGCACAATAATTGCAGAAGTTGTTGAAGCATATTTCAGTGGAATTTCTCCTCCTATTCAATGACATCCACTGGGGTAGAGATTTCTCTTCTGAACCAGAATTGCACTTCTTTTGTTCTCATGAAGAAGATTTTTAAGGGTGTATTTTTTTGCCATGTGTGTGGAAATCTAATCCAACATTTTACCAAATAAGACGCAGCCTGGAATGGTCCTACATTTTGGGATACACCCCAACATGCCCCCATGTGGAAAACTTCCATCAGCACCAATGCAAAGGAAGAAAAAGTGCTGTGGCTGAAAGTGGCATTTTAAACTTGCCTGGTAGCTCTTCATGGATTAGTATATTCTTTTTCCTAATAATTCATCCAACTGTGAAGCCAGAAATTCCAATTCCGTTTGTAAGCATACACTGTATTATCTTAAATTGTGCAGCAGCTACAATGCCTCTAATTGAAATTGGCTGAATGCAGAGCACCAGTTTTAATTCCCAAGTCATTTTCCAGTAATGAAAGAGCTGCATTCAGGGCACAGAGTGAGAACATGTTCCATGGTTTTGTTAAATTGTGTTACAGCAACCTTTAGGGAGCATCTAATTTATTTATTGTATGTAAGAAATCAACCACTATTTTCCTACGTGAAAAAATGAATTATTATTCATACAACTACTGCCTTGGACCCATCTGTGAATAAGTTTAATTACGTATTTCACATGTTCAGAAAAACTTGCAGATGTTTGACGTGCATGTCTTTAATATCAGGCTGCAGCAAACACTTTAACCATCCTTCCTCCATATTAACACACACAAGACCCTCCATGAAACAAAGGAGTTTTTCCAAAAAAGCTGGAAGTGCCTAAAGCGTGGAAGGAATTCCATTTGTGAGTTGTAAAACCTAGTACCCAAAAAACCCAGCTGAATGGACCTTAAACCTTGGGATCTTCACTTGTATTAATAATTCGTTTTCTCCAGTAAAATAAAACATTAGCAGTTCATTTCCTACCCTCTCCATCAAACTGGCTGCAGGTCAGCAGTCGACTTCTGAACCTTTCATTTTCCTCAAGCATTTTTGAAATCACTTTCCAGACTTTGTGCCAGACTTTGGACTGAAAGATAAAATGTGAAGCATATAAAAAGTTTGCATTAAAACATCTATAGGGCAGAACTTTGAACTCCCCACAATGACTATGAAGTCCAGCTGGGTTTTTCTATTGAGGACTGGGAAAGAAGGGAAGACGGAATGTGGGATACATGGAAGAATCACCACTATTTAGAAGTCAGAAACATAAATTCTTCCATGATTTTTCACATGAAATCTCCACCTCCTTTCTTGCCTAGAACTCTTGTGTTTATCCAGGACTTCAGAAAGCTCATGAAAACGTGTGTAGAACCATTAAACTCTCTTCAAAGTCATCCAAAATGGGAGACAAAAAAAGATTGTGGAGTTTTCCAGGAGCAAAAAGTTTCCCATGTGGTCCCTCAGCAGCAGCATAAGTGAGGCCCAAACTCAGATTCCAGAATAGCAACACTCTTGCCTATCTCATATATCAAATCCATATTAATTTGTTTTATAGATGTTGAAACCCTTTATTTTAGAGGCATAAAGCTCTGGCCATAGTGGGCAGGTTTCAGTCTTGTGCATTGAAAATACTAAATTGGAATTGTGGACAAAAGCATTCAGGCAGAGGTGGCCTAACAAATAGAAATGGCTGTTGACACGCTGATGTTTGGACTTTTGCTGGACCTCATCTGAGAAACTGGTTTAAATCTAAAGATAATTCCTTTCTCGAGGACATTAATAGCTAAAACATTCTGTATATTCCTCATTGTTATTGAAGGCTATTCAATGCACCAGGAGAGCCATATTCCAGGATGTTATTAGCTGTTCCTCTGCAGTTGGTAACATTTTGCTGTTTTTAAATCAAGCATCTACGACATGGCTCTGTTCTAGTCCAGCTGATTACTTGTACTTCACACATTACAGAATCTCATAATGAGTTACTGCTTAACAAATGTTCCTCTTAAAATTTTAGGCATTTGTCGAACTACTGAACAGGAACAGAAACACATTTGTGAAGCAGAAAGTAATTCTGCATTGCTCCAAGGATGGTGTTAATAGCTCAGGTTCCTGCCTCCACTTATTTGTAACCCGTGGGATTTCGTTGTTTAAAACATGAGAGGAAGAGGAGCTGCAGATCTTTTTCCTGCTGGGTTTCACCCCAAGGTGTGCTGCACCCTGGCCCCAATCCAGCAAAGCATTTCAGTACAGGCTTTTTAAGTCAACAGCATACTCTCATTTTTCAAGGTAAGCACACACTTAAGTGCTTTATTGAATAAGAGCCAGAATTTTAAAGCCTCCAGAGAGGGAAGATAATACCATTTTTTCTTTTCTGTAAGTAAGGCTTTCAGTAACAGGCTACCAATTCCATCTTTTAATCTCCCTCATGCTCTCACACACAGAGAACAAGCAGCTTTCTCAAATGCCAAGGCAGCTAATTGAGCTGCCACACTTTATACCTTTTTCTTCTTTCGTTTAATGACTTTATCAACGTTTCTTGAAGGGATGGGAAAGTCAAAGGTGTCAGCCTTAGCCTCTCGAGGGTCACCTAGAAAGAGTTTAGAAAGCATTTTTTGAGTACTTAGAATAAGTTCCTAAGGAAGATGTTGATCACTGGCACAGGTTGTTCGGAGAAGCTGTGGCTGCCCCGTCCCTGGAAGTGCCAGGACAGGTTGGATGGAGCTCTGAACAGCCTGGTCTGGTGCAAAATGTCCCTAGGAAGGGGGTGGGACTGGATGATCTTTAAGGTCCCTCCCAACTCAAACCACTCTATAATTCCAGAAGGATCCTTATTTCTGGTCACCTTACAGGGTATCAATCCTTACATCCTGCAGCTTGTTCCCTTCTTTTTTACTCTTTTATAACCATGGGGCAAGTGAGTGTCTCTCAAACATCACAAAACAGATTTCAAAACTACACACCACCCACACATTAGACAACAGGCTTCTGGGAGCTTTTAATTCCCTCTCTTTCCCAGAACTGGACACAGCAATCGAGGTATGACCTCGCCAGTGCCCAGAAGAGGGGAAGAATCACCCTGCCGGGTTTTGCTGTTCCTGGCACAATTAAGCCAACGCCTGAGCCACCTCCGGCCCTCAGAGAACCCGGGCTCTCACGTACCGCTGCTGGGGCGGCTGCCGGCTCTCCCCTCGCCGCCGCTGCCCGCTCTCCTCCCGCTGCCGCCCGGCCCGGGACTGCGCCCGCTCCGCGGCTCCGGGGCGGCCCTCGGGGCCCCAGCCCGGCCCGGGGGGCTCTGCTCGGGGCTCTGCTGCCAGCCCCGGCCCAGGCGGATCACGGTGCCGCAGCGGTGCGAGCCGAAGCTGTTCACGTACACGAGCGGCATGGGCGGGCGGCCGCGGCGGCCGCGCTCCATCTGCGGAGGGACCGAGGGCATGAGGGAAACCGGGGCTGGGGGCTGTGAGGGTAGCCGGAGACTGAGGTTTAGTGAGGAGAGACGAGGGTTGGTGAGAGGAGCGGGGCCTGAGGGGAACCGGCGACTGCGGCTAAGTGAGGGGAGCCGGGGGCTGAGAGGAGCCGCAGCTGAGGGGCGGCGAGGGGAGCGGGGGACCGAGGGGTCGCTGAGGGGAGCCGGGGCTGAGGGGCGGTGAGGGGAATTCAGGGGTCAATGAGGGGAACTGGGGACTGAGAGGAGCCAGGCTGGGGGTCTGTGAGGGGAACCGGAGATAGCTCAGTCAAAGGAGCCCAGGGTTGTGAAAACAACCAGGACTGAGAGGGCAGCGAGGGGTTGGTGAGAGGAGCCAGGGGCTGAGGGGAGCCGGGGGTCAGTGAGTGGAGCAGGGACTGACGGGCTGCGTGTCCCCCTGTCCCTGGGCCAGGGCTAGAGTTTAGCACACATTATTGCTGCCCGAAGCCACATATTGATACATTTCATGCAAGTGATTGATCTGTTTGTACCAGTGATAAGGGGACTCCAGGCTGAAGGTTTGATGGCTTGTTTGTCTCTACAGCAGGGGAACCCTGGCATCCCTTTGGTGCGGGTGCTGCTGCAGAGCCTGCACTGATACAGGGATTTCCTCTCCAAACAGTGCACCCACTCCAGCCATGTGCTGAACAGTAATGAAACATCAAATACCTTATTGACTTTCAGGCAGCAATAGATGTGTGACACTGACAGGATGCCTGGTGGGTCAGTCCAGCCCATGCAGATGCTCAGGGTCCCATTGCAGCCATGGGTTTTGTTGGCTGTGGACGGTGACGACTGGCATTCTCAAACCACTGAACAGCTCAAGTCATAGAATCGTGGAATGGTTTGGGTTGGAAGAAACCTTGAACACCATCCAGTTCCATTCCCTGCCATGTGCAGGGACCCCTTCCATTATCCCAGGTTGCTCTAAGCCCCATCCAACTTGGCCTTGAACACTTCCAGGGATGGGGCAGCCACAGCTTCTCTGGGTACCCTGTGCCAGGGCCTTCCCACCTTCACAGGGAAGAATTTACATCAAGTCCCACTGATGTTTTCTTTGTCACTAAAATACTGCTCCAGATTATTTCCCAGAGTTCAGTTTGCACAGGGTTGCAAATTAGAAATAATAAATTCTATGAAAATATCTATTTTTCCTAATTGTTTCAGCAGCACTGGCAGCATGAATGGTGTTGCCCTCGGGAATGGATGCAAAGAGACCACGAAGCAAACTGTGGCCATTCCCCAGGCTTTGAAGAGGCTGAGGGTCCCTGTGTGTGTTCAGAGAAGGGAACGGAGCTGGGTGAGCTGGGAAAGGGGCTCAGCCTGTAGAAAGGGAGGCTCGGGTGGAACTTCAGGCTCTGCACAACTCCCTGACAGGAGGGGACAGCCAGGTGGGCTACCATGACAAGAGGGAACGGCCTCAGGCTGGGCCAGGGCAGGCTCAGGGTGGGCACAGCAGGAATTTCCCCATAGAAAGGGTGCTCAGGCACTGGAACTGCCCAGGGAGGTTTGGAGAGGTGGCTCTGGGCTGGGGACAAGGTGTGGATGCGGCACAGGCTGGGCTCGGTGACCCCGCAGCTCCTTCCCCTCAGCGGTGCCCGCAGTGCGGGCGGGCCCCGGCAGGTGGCGGCCGCTCCCGCGGAACCGGCGCCGCCGCTCCGGCCGGCAGCGAGCGCGGCCTGCGGCATCCCCGGACTGCCGGCTCTCGTACGCGCTGCCCGCGAAAGGCATGTCGTGAATGCGGCTGCGAAAGAGGGGAAACAACTCGCAGAGGCACAGCCTGACAGAGTAATTCGTTGTTTCCTATTTATAAAAGGGCATCTCCTGCAGGCTGTGGGCTGAAAAGGAGGTTGTAGGTGTGATACAACCACCGAGTCAGGAGCCTTGAGATGAACTGTGACTTCAAACATCACCTGTGACCTCCTATATTTGGGAAAGGCTCTTTCCCCAAAGGGTGCTGGGCACTGCCCAGGCTCCCCAGGGATGGGCACGGCCCGAGGCTGCCAGAGCTCCAGGAGGGCTTGGACACTCCAGGGATCCCAGGGTGGGATTTTGGGGCTGTGCAGGGACAGGAGCTGGATCAATGATCCCTGTGGGTCCCTTCAGTCAGGATATTCTGTGGTTCTACAATTCTCAATTCCACTCCTGCACTAACCAAGTGTACCAGAGAGGCAGCAGCCAGCAAGTTCAGTTTGGAATATTTAACCCAAAAGCTCCATTAAAAATTGTTCCTGGCCTACAGACTTCCCCAGGTGCATCCATCCCAAAGCCCTGGTAAAGAAATGCCTTCTTTAGCTGCAATGCTGCCCACACCACAACCCCCAGTGAATGCTCATACACAAACCCAAAGAGCCCCGTGTTCATTCCATGACTGTCTCTGCATTGTGCAGGAACACTCGCTGCTGTATCTGCCAGGGCAGGAGCTGCCTGTGCCAGCTGGCAGCTGCTTCCTTCCTCCGGCCTCCTCAGGGCACCACGGCTGCCAAGGCAGTGGTTTCTCAGCACCTGTACTCACAGAAATGCTTCCACCCTGCTAATGCAAACACACAGACCTCGTGGGGCACATTGTGTCCACTTTTCCCAACAGCACGTTGCCAGCACTTTGATCTCAAATGCAAATTCAGCTCAGATCCTTTTTAGGATCTGCTGCTACCCGGCAAAATCAGTGCCACCTAAAATCTCTCTGCAGATCTGTCAAGTTCAGCTATTTTAGCTGCGCACTGCTCTTCACCCACCTTTCCACATGTGTGAACTGACTACCAGCTGCCCACTATCTCTGTATTAATCACCCCGAGCAAACATCTCAGCTTTTCACCACAGCTGCAACTGTCTGGTTAAAAATAGCCCAGATTCCAGCTTTCAGCCTGCACCTCATTGTGTGCTTGCTGCGTGCTCCAATGGCAGCTCCTCCATCTCACCCCTTGCTTCCTGAATTCCATTGTTTCAGTTTTGCTTCGGCCAAGGATGTGTCATCATCTGTGAGCCCTGACAGTCCTTTTCAAACGACTTTCATGAGGCAGTTTTTGGTGCCTGCAGCTGATGCCAAGGAGAAGGAAGGAAGGAGCCATTGGGACATTGCTGCACGCATGGTCAGAGATTCCCTGAAAAAACCCACCCTTCTGCTGCTGGGGGAGGTTTGGGTTTCTCTGAGCATTCTTTGCAGTGGAAAGTACTCACGTGATTCCACAGAAGTCACGGAATCCCAGAATGGATTGGGTGGACCTTTAAAGGTCATCTCATTCTGGCCCTGCCGTGGCAGGGACACCTTCCACTGTCCCAGGTGGCTCCAAGCCCTGTCCAGCCTGGCCTTGGGCACTGCCAGGGAGCCAGGGCCTGCCCACCCTCACAGGGAACAATTCCTTCCATACATCTCACCTAAACCTACCCTAAAATTCAACATTACTCAGGCAAAGCCACTGCTCATTAAGTGTAACATTGCCTTGATCAGCTGCAAGGGTGAATGTGTAGGTAGGACTGAGGTGGGACTCTGACACTGAACAGGGAAAAGTGTGCTCATTCTGACAACAGCTACACTCAAACCTTGTTAATTATACCCTCAGCAGTAGCACAAACAATTATTCTATCACCTTCATTTTCACAGAATATTTAATAAGTCACTGGAGTGAGGGATTTCATTAGTATGTGGTTACTGCACAAAAGACACTGGGGACCATTTATTAGTGTAACCAGGAATCATTATAAAAACAAAAGTCATGACTCCTGCTAAGTCAAAGCAATGAATTTGCCTTCAGCTGCTTCTTACTTCTTTCATCATTTAGCCTGCCTCAGTTAATTGTGTGAGCAGTAATGGGGCAGCAGAGAGAGAAAATGGAACAGCACCTGCATTTCACAGCAGTGAACCTGCACAGCTCCCACTGCTTTACAAACCACACACATGGGAATCTCTTCCTCCACACCACTCATAAGGAGAAGCCAGTTCTCCCATCTCTCCATGCTAGAGAGATGCTTGTGCATAAAAATATTTAGCAGACTATAAACTGTGTTACATAAAAGCCTGAGCCTCCCCTGGAGAGATCTCCACATCACTGAGAAGATCCATGGGCTTTGCAACAAAACCCACGTCAAAGAGATCAAAACCCCTGGCTTAGCAGAACTTTGTGCTACAGTATTTCAACAGATCACCAATTGGAAATGAAACTATGGGGAAAACAAGGAGACAAAATGAGCCCTGAGATTACACCAGAATGACACAGCCTGATTTGCAAGTAGATGAAGCAGAAGGCAGGTGAGGACTTCACTTGCTCTGATTTCATTTCCAGATGAAAAATGAACTAAATGTGCAAGCTATCAATATTTGTTTCCAAATCAGAGGCAGGGAAACTCTACCAAGTTTTAGACTGTAGAGACTATGATATTAAAGATTAAAAGTCTCCCTTCAGGGGAATGTGCAGTTAGATTCTGAGAGAACACACAGCTGAGGAAGTTCAGCCCTACCTGCCATAACCCTCCAGATGCTGAAAGAACCCTGGCTCATGCAGGATGTAAAATGCAAAAATCACTAGATCATCCCCAGATTCAGCATTAATGTGGATAACCCAAGACCAGGCACAGAAAGCTCACGATTTCTTACTTGTCCTCTGAGATCTAACAGGATCCCAGACAAAAGTGTGACCACCAACACACCTGGCTGCAGGAGTGCCCATCCCTGGAGGTGCCACTCGGTGCTCTGGGCTGGGGACAAGCTGGGGATGGGGCACAGCTTGGACTCGATGAACTCTGGGCTCTTTTCCAACCCAAAAGGTTCTGGGATTCTCAGCAGCAAGGCCACCCTATAACGGCACTGAGCATTCCCTCCTCCCTCCCCCAGAGACAGCAGGATGCTGCCAGGAGAGGAGCAGAGCAGGGCTCTGTCTCCATGGATTGCTCCCTCTGCAGAGAAAATGGAAGCAGTCACTGCTTTGTTCTGCCCTCCCATTCCTCCACAGACACCCCCTGCAAAAGCAACGCTTGAGCAAATTCCCTTTCCACTGAGTGAAGAGCTGGGCTGATTTTGCCAGTGCGTACAGAGCAACATCTGTCCATGCACAGCTGGCCACTGCAGCAGAGCTGGGGGCTGCTGCTGCTTGCAGGAGAATGCCTCAGAAACGTAAGGAATCCCATTTAAATTCAGAAAACCTTGGCATGAACGTGCTCCCAACCCAGGCCAGCACTGGGCATCAG
This sequence comes from Passer montanus, assembly GCF_014805655.1. Taxonomy (NCBI): domain Eukaryota; kingdom Metazoa; phylum Chordata; class Aves; order Passeriformes; family Passeridae; genus Passer; species Passer montanus. The sequence continues at coordinate 12,527,834 of NW_024362051.1, forward strand.
CTTAAAGCCACAAGCATTGCCTTGCAAAGTGACACTTGGCCAAAATGACAACTTAATACACAGCAAGGCCTGAACAATCCCTGAGCAAACTGATCCTGGTCTGTGAGTCAGCAGCCATGTCAGATGGTGATTTACACCGAGCAAACATTCTTTTCAAGCCTTGGGTTGGACAAGGCTGGCAGAGAATTTTTTTTCTTTTAATGCATTGCTCTCCTTCCATGGATTTCAGATCTGGTCTGAGTTACTGAGGCACACTGAGTGTCTGTCCACTTCATCTACCCCATCACTGCCATTTAAAACAAATGTTCTTCTCCCATGAAAAGCAAAGCAACTCAGTTTTGGGATAAAAAAATACCCTACAGCAACAAAACTACATCCATTTTAAACACTGAGAATAATACAAACCCAAAAATGTGTCCTCACAGTCATCCTTGACCTATGCTATCTATGCTCAGAGGATTTAATCTCAGCTTTCATGACTCACCAGATTAAATTTCAGGAGGAAAAACGCAATCAAGCACTGATTTAATACATCTCTGTGTTTTATGTATACCAGGAGGACTGAGAACTTTGGACCAGCAAATTTCATGGAGGAACCTTAACAGAACACGGCCTCCCACGCTCCATAAACAAAGTGACTGAGACAGCTTCCCTTAGGGAGAGATGCATTCATGTAAACCAGCATTTAGGATGAAATTGTCTCTCTGACAAGCCCTACAAGAAGTCAGGAAATTATAGTTCCTGTGCCATGAAAACAGGTGATATCTGATGGCATCAATCAGAGCAGGGGGGTGCAGGAAGACTTTCAGTGGTGTATTCAGAGCACTGATTCACCCCCTTCAGTTCCTCTGAGTGCACAGACAGCTGTGAGGATATTCTTATCCCACAGGCTGTTTTTCACTCTGACAAACTGAATCAGCTTGTTTCACACAGAGGAAGGGATGGCAGCTTTTCTCCTCATCTCCCCTTTCCGAGGCTGTGGCTCGTCCCAGATTCCCTGGAGCCACCCTGAGCGTTTTGGGAGCAGCAGCTGGAGGGTCAGGACTGAGCAGGAAGTGTCCCACAACAACCTGACAGCTCAGAGCCCGTCCTGGAGATCAGCTCAGCCTCTGAATCAGGGGGAGATTGGGTCCATCCACCTCCTGCACCAGCCTGGAATGTGGCAGCTCCCTCAGTGCCAGGGGCACCCGAGAGAGCTCCTGGGGACTGTGGTGGGGGCAGCTCCTGTGGAAGGAAAAAGCTGGGAATCAAACACAGTGGGAATTGTGGAATTCCTCCCAGCAGGGCTTACCTCCATCTTCTGGAGTCTGCCTGTAGCATTTACTTGCAGCTTCAGTGCGAAGTGAAACCCCAAATGGATTTGTTGTGTCATTGCCCAAGAAATTTACCAGCAATTCCGAATCAGCTCATCACTTCCAGCAGATTATTTGGAGTTTTGAATGATAGAGACCTTTACCCTTATTGGTTTCAATGTTTTACACTTTGCCTAGCAAGAAAACTTAAACATTCACCAAGGATTCTGCAATCTTCAGAACAGGAGAATTCTAGAATGAATATACACTCTAATTCCCAACTGTAAATCAGATGTTGGACCCTGAGAAACTCTCTAAGTTTGCAGGACTTTGGAGTCAGGCAGGGAGTGCCCTGTTTGAGAAGGACATTGCTGGTTCCACCACCACAGCATCCAAAGCCTTAAACCTTCCATACTCCAGGACCAGATTTCAAGTCTGTGTGTCACTTGTGAAAAAACATGAACACATAAAGAAGCACGTTGTCTAAAAGACCATTTGCACTTGAAAATAATGTCAAGAACTGTGGCTATTTCCCAACAATCCCAGTGCAGGGAACAGAGGGATAAAGTTTCCCAGCCAAGTCACAGCTGGAGCTGGTGAAGGGTGTCTGGTGTGCCTGGCTGGCACCGAGCACTGAGGAACTCCTGACTTTCTTTGGCAGGCAATGCAGCTCCAGCCACTCCTGATCCCAGCCTCCAGCTTTCTGTTCTAACAGTCATGGCAAGGGAACTGGGAATATCTGCGTGCAACCACCAGCAAAGCTTCCCATTGCTGTTAAAAACCAATTTCCAAAGGCAGGAGCGGCTCCATGTGCACCAGGTGAAGGAAAAGCAAGTGAAGGGATCAGCAGTGGCAGAACTAATCCCATCAGAGCTGCAGGACCTGCTTCAGGAGCACCCACACAAAGGAAGGAGACTCACCATCCACTGAGCATTTGCACCACAATTCCTTCAGTGCTGGCACTGGAGATTAGCAGCACAATTCCTTAAACTGCTGAACAGCCCTAGAAGAGCAGATCTCTAAGAGAGCAACACTCCACACAACTTTCCAGGTATTTCAAGTTCATATATTTTAAATTAAAGGCTGAAACGAGCAAGTTCTCTAAAATGTCAGGTGCCTTCCCTCTGTTACTGTCAGATCACAAGCTGAGACAATCAGAGAGGATTCCCTGTCTGTCCCTGCCTTGCTGGGCTCTGCCCTGGCCCCGCTCTGCTTCTCTCTGTCCCACTGCACCGTGGTCTCTGGTCTGTCTCTGGCTGAAGGAGCTGGGATTGCTCAGCCTGGAAAAGAGAAGGATTTGGTTGACCCAACTTTGGCCTTCCAGTAGCTGAAGGAAAGATGGAGAGAGACCCTTTACAAGGGATGGAGGACGGGACACAGGGAGTGGCTTCACACTGCCAGAGGGCAGGGTCAGATGGGATATTGGGAATTAGGAATTGTTCCTCTGAGGGTGCCCAGAGCAGGTGGGGCTGTCCCTGGATCCCTGGCAGTGCCCAAGGCCAGGTTGGACAGGGCTGGGAGCAAACTGGGACAGTGGGAGGTGTCCCTGCCATGGCAGGGGTGGCACTGGATGATCTTTAAGATCCCTTCCAGCCCAAACCCTTGTGGGGTTACCTGTGCCTCGGTGGTTCTGTCCTCAGCTGCTGCATCTTCACCTCTCCAAGGCATCTTTGCTGCATTTGTGAGCAGAACAGGGCAGCAGAACTTGCCCTGAAGCTCTTTTCACCCCACACAGCTCAACAAAATCCCCTCCCCAGCCCCGCGAGCTTCGGCCACAAAGGAACGAGTTCCTACAGGAAGCTCAAAAGAAAAAGGTTAAGGAGAAACATTGAGTTAAAAGTTTTATTCATTCAACATCTCACATTACAAATATTTAAAAATTATATGCATACTGGTATAAATAGTCATTTGCAAACTATTTAATAACATTAATTTTCACTAGCACTTCAACAAATGAACTCTTTAAAAAAAGTAACTTGTGTTATATAACTTAGAGTAGAACATACAAAAATATGAACTTAAACGTGAAAATGACTTTAATAAAAAATGAATTACCCTTATTTAAAATGCTATAATAAATACTACAACCTCCCCATACACAGTAAAAACTATATGGAAATTCAGCCAAGTAGTACAATTAACTGACATACTTAAATAACTTTTCCTTCTGATAATATGAGCAATACATTGGGGGGAAAACATATTAGGGATTAGTAAAAACTAGACACCCACTTGCTAAAAGTTTCACTTCCAAAAAATATAACAAAAAAATCTGATGAAAATTATAAAAACTAATTATACTTTAAAATTTAAAAATATAAAAAATAAAACAGTTGAATACAATATTGTCCCAATTCTTACAACGCTATCACAGTAGCTTTAAAATAAGATAATAAAATAAAGCAAATGACCAAAACGTTTTATTCCATTTTTTTTTAAAAATAATCTCAAATTTACATTAGTAGAAAGATTGATTTCTGATTCTTTTCTTTAGAAACACCAGCAAGAAAGAGGATTTACTAGAACAGTAGAAAATGACATTTTAAAATGTCTGCAATTAAAAACAAAGAATTACACTGCAAAGATCTTCCAGAAGTCTGAAATAGGTATTGCACATAACTTGAAGTTAACTTGCCACAATCCATCACATTCAAGTTTTAAATCACCTTTGAACAGAAGGTTTGAACTCTTCAAAAACACAAGGGGTGAATTATCAAGTCTTTCCAACAGCATCCTTATAAAACGCTAAATTCAGTCACTGCAAGGATGAAATTTGCATTCTGCAGAGGTCTGTGTATGGAGAAGTAGAGACTATACCAAAAAAGCACGGGGCAGTGGGGTTCCTTTACATATAAAATAATCAGAAACACTTTATTTTACATTGCAAAAATAACCATGGAATTACTCTGTCACTCCCCCGGGGAACGCCGCTGCTCATTAATGACACCCCCCCACCGGTAGCTAATTACACGTTAATGAGCTGGGGCTACACGGTAACCCCAGAGAGCCCCGTGCCTTCAGGAGGCTTGGCCAGCACTGTTGAAGCACAGAGTAATGGAGAGAATTGTTTATGCCCTGTAAATCGAAGTGTAACCAAAGGATCTGTAAACACGCTTGTCACACAATCACAAGTGAATATTAGTAGAATAACGATTTCTTACATTAGTCATGCATACTAACATTACATGCCTGCCACCTAGCAGGCTCTCTTTTATTCTTTAAATATAATTTAAAAGAGCAGACACGGTTCTGCATCAAACACCTAACATCGATTCTTTATTAATAATAAAAATGGCTAAACATTCACCAAAAACGTCTGCATTTGTGTATAATTTTTAAAAACTCAGTAAGAAGCGGTAGACAATTTTGATGGTTCTTGACTTTTAAATTTCTACACTATATTTATGCATTTAAATTTCATGGGTCTAAAGACAAGTGTCATTTGTCACTTTCATGCTTTTTTTCTTCTTTAATTCTCAACTTTACATATACTATTTCTTAAATTATATGTACACCAAATACCTGGTGCTGGGCTAAGATGTTTAAGCAACATGCTTTCTTTTCTCTGCAGATTCTAAAATAGCATTGCCAGTGCACAACATCCATAATTCAAAATGTATGCAGAGCACTGAAATGTATAAAAAGCAGAATATAAGAAAATAAAATTTATTAAAATTATTTATATTAAAAAATGAAGTATATGAAGATCTCTCAGTAATAAAAGTACAAAAAGCTACTCTTTGCAATATGAAAAATTGAGGTATTGCATAAAGAGATATCCCGTCAGTGAAAAGTGTGCCTAAAAATGCTCACTGTTGGAAAAACAAGATATACAAAAGTAGTGCATAACAAATATACATTATGTGCATGACAAAATAAGTTAGCTACAAAAACACTGTACCGAAATTCAGCAGGTCATGTACAAAGGGAAAAAATTATTATTCAAAGCTAGTTCTCAAACAGTGTTATTTTCTTGTAATGGAAACCCACCTCACCTGTTTGCTGGGTAGGATCGGCACAATAGCACACCCCAAGCCACCTACAAGCATTAAAAAATGAAAGGAACATTCCAACTAGAATTATGTACTTCAGAGAAAAAAAAGTCCCTGACAATCTACACAAGAGCACTCTGCATTTGCATTACTGTTGTCAATATTTTCAGGGATTTCAGTAAAAGCAGCTCCCTTGCTATACTTGACTAATAGACAGCAAATGTCTCCATTTTGACCTTTGGAACTTGGTAAGGTATCAGTTCATTAAAGCCTGTATTGAACAGAAAAACTGCTTCTCATAAAGATAATGGGGGCTGGGGGAAAGGGATGAGGGGGGCTTTGAAGGGAGCAGATGTTTTCCAAGCAGTGCCAGGGCAAATCTTTGGTTTGGGAGACTCTCGGGTGGTCCCAGGCCCCCGGGGCCGGGCAGAGATTGCCACAGAATCACTTTTTGTTTGCACACTGCTACATCCTTGGTGGAGAAGTTGGCCAGGGCATTTAGTTCAAAAGTACTAAAAAGAAATTTTCAGAACTACTCCTTCATTGATCTGTTTCAAATTAAACCCTCTGCACCCACTGGTCAGCGTTCGGTTCGCGTGTCCCGGGCTGATGCTTCTCAAGGCAGGACTGAGTTCCAATAAAGCCGACGTTAATTAGCGATCTTGGCACTTCCACCTGCGTGTCTTTATCTCCCCACAATTAGTTCTGAAGAGCTGGGATCTGAGCTGGGATTCTTTCTACAGGAAGAGTAAGAAAGGCATCTGCACACTTGCACCATTCCGTGCACAAAATTCGGCCGGCGGTGCCGGAAATTTGGAAACTCCTTGGGTTCATGCCTTCTGTTACAGCTAAATTTGAGGGGATCAAAAACTGACTTTACAGCCAAGATGGGAAACCAATAAGCAGCCAATTTGAGTTTGTGTGCCACAATGGAATAGCAAAACTCCAGTAAAAATCAGTGATATCCTTGAGGTATCTTTAGGTTTTCTACTTTTTCATGTCAAAATGGAGAGCAAAAGCTGGCCCCTGATGAATGTTAGTATATTAGGATATAGAGTTATATATAGCCATCAAAAATAAAATCTATATATTTATCCTTCAGGAGAGGAAATGCCAGTTCACTAGTTGTCATTACTCTAGCTTTGGTAGGATATCTAGGGCTGTAACCAGACAATTGAGTTCTCTTAAAGAAAAAAAAAGTGCACTCCCCCCTCAGTAGTAACTTTACTCAACTTTTACATTCAGGAATTCTTAAAACGTAATCATTTTGATGAAAATATAGTAAGCTCTGCCTATCTCGTTAGTAATTTGGATGTGGGTGGTAGCCAGAGGCACGGTCAGATACACACCGAGCTAAAATTTCAGCCTCAAAACCCTTAAAAGAGTTTAAAAGAAAAAAACAAACAAAAAAAGATCATTATTATAGTGCTGCTTCAACTTTGCTCATGCATTTCTGTTGCTTTAAACATGCTCTTTCCTGTTGGTAGGTAAATGTACTCTTCATTTGTTGCTGGAAAAATCCAAAAACAAAAAAAAAAAAAAAAAAAGAAAAAAAAAAAAGAGGCAAAAACAGGCTTCCCTGGGGGAAAAGTGTCAGAACAGACTGATAGTGTTATTGTTACACGGTTATTTAATAAAAGTATTATTATGTTCTTTATTAACAATAATTTAATTAAAAAACCAAAATACTCTATTGTTTCAATTCTCTTCTCTTAATATTTTTTCTCTCCTCTAAGAAAACGTTGCAGGAAATTAAGTGTTCTCTCGGTAGTAAAGACAAGAGAATGCAACTCACTTGCAACATGTTATCGATACGAAAAGGAGTTCCCAATACAGTTTTCAATGACAAGATTCTATAAAATACCCATTATAGGTCATTCTTTCATTAGACTATTGTTAAATTACAGACTACTACAAAAGGACATGCTGTGAGTGAGGGGCGGGGTGGGGAGGAACAGAAGAGTGCACTTAATTGGAGGCTTGCAAATGAGCGATCCTTTAGTTCCAGCGGAATGAAATATGTCTCGGGCGGTCCCCTCCCTCCTTCACCAGGGGCTTGTGGAATTCCCTGCCGGCACGGGAATGGATAGCAGCCCAGCAATATTCACAGTAATACTGCAGACACGTCACGTTAGCACAGAAGAACGGGGCGAACTTGCCGCCGCAGCGGGCGCCCTGACACTCGTCACACAGCTGATCGTCCAAGACATATGGCTTAACTTCCACCTGCAGCCACAAAACGAGACAGGTTGGTCATTCTTCAGTGCAAATTCTTAACTCCACACGTGTGTTTTAGCAGGGTAGCCAGCAGTTATGCAGTAGGGAACGCTACAAGCAAGATTTCCCCCTTGTGACACTTGAACGTGGCTGTTGAACACCCCAAATTCCACTTCTACCCCCTTTGATCCTTCAGAAAAACCCCAGAAATCAGTGCTGACCTTCAGTCTGTCACACACCTGCTGTGCCTGATTTACAGGAAGGCTCAAACAATGTATTGACTGACACCAAAACCTTGGATAATTATGGGAGTTATTTTTGATGCCCAGTTAGGCTCTGTCCCTTTCAGGCAGGAATGGAAACTTTATACACACTGTAACTGCTGATTAAATATGCACATGTGTCTGAATTTCCAGCATTAAGACAATTCATTTATTCTCTAAATAAACACTTCATTTCTGTGTTTTTTCCATGGCTTAGTCCTCTCAGCAAAAGGAAATCCACCTGATCTTGCTGGGATCTAATGAGAGGCTTACCACGGGACTGATGCCCTCCTACGCTGCTGGCATTAAGGGCCAGGTGATGGGCAGGAATTCAGAACACCAGAAATAAATATAGGTGCAAATTCCTGCTCTACAAGGGTTTGTGAACCTTCTCTGAAGCTCACTGAATGTGATGTTTTCACCAACATTTTCAAACACCCAGGCTGTGACTGATATCTCTGCTGTTATCTCTGCATCTGGCCTGGGGCTGCTCCCCTCTGCACCTCACAGGCCTCGGACACACCTCAGGCGAATAAGGACATTCACAAGCTGCTGGGTTTTTAAACCCACCCAATTTTATCACAGTCCAGATGGCACTGCAGTAGTTTGATGTCATTTTTGCTTACAGGACACATAAACTGCTCAGACAGAGCACAGCAGCCTTTTTAATGAGCTGTTTTTCTCCTCTTGCAGGGCTCGAGTTGCATTTCCCAAAACCCTGCCCTGCCAACTCAGTCAATTTGTACAAGAGCAGGAGCAGGCAAATATTCCTAACACCACACTCCCTAATCTGCTCTGCAGTGGGAGGATGGGGATTTTTTGAGGAAAGCTGCCTTCTCCAAATGCTGAAAGGACAAAGATGCCACACAGGCCTCCTTCATGTGGTGATTCTGCTCCAGTCCCTCTGCTCAGCCACCTTCAGAGGCCAACCTGCAGCTCAGGTGTCCTTGTCACATGAATTCTGAGTGTGACAGGGCTGGCACTGCTCCCTGAGCTGGGCACAGAGGATTTCCCAGCTCCAGGGAAAGCCTCAGTTCCAGCAGCTCCATCAGGCCCACTCAGGGTGGGAGCCCCAGCCACTGAACCCTTCCTGTGCATTATCTCAGAGCACACCCTTTAGCAGCACCTCCTTGCCTAATTTTACAGGAAATCCCTTCTTGTTACTGTTTTTTTTTTACTAGTTTTATTTTTCTTTTTACAGAAAAACAGTACTGGGAAACTAAAAATAAACACAACCTTAATAAAAACTACTGTTGCTGTATTTTTACCTCCCTCATGCACCCGATTTCTGTTATAATGATTCCTCTCTGAGCATTATCTCCCCACATAAAAACTGTACAAAAAATGAGGAAATAGGGAGTGGTGGGAGAGAAGGAAGGGGAAATAGATTGCAAAATTTTTTTTCAGAGTTTACAAGTACTTACTTAAATTTGTAGTCCCACCAGCTTCAATGGACCTATTCACCCAAGTGTCTGCTTATGCAAGCACAAGTTGCACAAGGGCAGCCCAAATTATTTGTTCAAAGCTGTACAGAACTTATTTTCAGAGCCAAGATTAGAACAAAGACATTCCAATTCACAGGCCCACAGTCAAATTGTTGTTACAATTCTTCTGCTTTATAGCCAAAGCAAAAGTGAAAAGATAATGGGCTAATCAGCCAAGTTTGAAGGTTTTCCACTGTATTAACTTTAAAATTAAGATCAGCAGTGACAGTCATGTAGGAAAAATCCAGAGACAAAGGATGAATTACAAGAGGAGATGTGAGTATCTGAGTTTCCCAAAACTGTGGTCTGAGTATCACTGTAACTGGCAGTTACATTTTCGAGAGAGGAAGAGGGCAGAAAGCAAAGTGCTGATCCATTTGGCATATTGCTCTAATTTAAAATAATAAGGAATACAATAATAAAGGAATGAAATAAGCAAGCACAGCCTTTGCACAGGCTGTGGAGGGTGGCTGCAGGGCACAGTAACAAGGTTACAAGGCATTACCAGGGTGCTCCTGGACACCCAGCACACATTGGGGTGGTTCTGCCTCTTCTCCCAAAGGAGGCAGAGCAGGAGTAAGAGCTGCCCCATCCTTGGGAGGTCCCTCCCTCCCTGCACCTCACAGCCACCACAAATCCTCGCAGCGGGAGCATCTGAGGAGCGCAATATTCTTAGAAAAGGCCAAGGCAGCTGCCACACTTCCCACTACACTCAGCAACTCGAGAAACTCTTTTTCACAGTCACCTCAGCACCGCCAGCTCCGCTTTCATCCCGTGCTGCCTCTAAGCAGCCCTAAAAATGGGATTAACCTGCTGTAAGACCCCGAGCACACCTCTGAGGCAGGGAGGGCGTTTGCAGAGGAGCAGGGGGAGCAGGCCTTACCCGTTTATCAATCTCTCCGTGCTGCAGCTGGACGAAGCGGGCGCTGATAGCAGCAATGTAGCTCTGTTGGTTGGAAAATGCCACCCGCCCAGCTCCCTTGGGGTACTTCAGCTCGGGGTCGGTGTCGATGCCGGCGTAGCAAACCCCTCCGTAGAGCCGGTCCATGATCATCGCCAGCTCCACTGCAGCACAAAGCAAAACCAAACAGGGCTCTAGGCTGGCTTGTTTCTCTCAAAGCACCGCCTGAGGATGGCTCGTGTCCCCCACTGTGTCACCACGCTCAGGATTTCCCTCGCTGCCAGGCTCGCTTCCCCCAGTGCTCCCCAAACCAGGCTGCACATCCAACATGCCCAGTGCTGCAGTGTGTACCTGCTCGTAAAGGCCGAGGAACACCACCAACAAAAATGGTTTTTCTTGGGTCAAGAGGCTGGGAACCATCCATAACAAAATCACTATCACTAAGGTTCCAAGGCCGGATCTGAACCTATGGACAAAAAGCCTGGTTTTTTTAACCATTCACAATTCAAAGTGTCTCAGTAATATAAATTACAACAGCGTCCTACAGAGAAGAAAACTTCTTAAACAGCTGTACTTTCTAAACTCTACTTGTTCAGCAATCATTTCTCAAAATGAAATGGTAACGAGCTCTCTTAAGACAGACCATTTGAGGATGCTAAATTTCATCACTTCCTTGTTACCCAAATTTCTGGGGAAAAAAGCCCTCACCCTCTGCTCACACATTTACTTAATCATGACTGTGCTGTGCTGTACAACCCCCCTGGTCACACAGATCTGCACTGCTCCTGTTGTCCCAGCCTTATCTCAGTGCAGCAGGCTCCAGAGATGCCTGTTCAGCTCCTGTGCTGCTTTGTATTTGGTTACAGCTGGCCAAAATTTGAAGCACAGGACTAGAGCAGAATTCTCCCCAACCACTGACATACTTGTGTCATCCCCATTTGTACATGAATCATTTACAGTTCAATGCCATGGTATGTTTTTTAGGATTTATCTGTTACATATAACAACACTCAAACAATATAAATTCTACATGTTCATCATTAGCAAGCATAAAATACCTGTCTGGAAATACATCTTTTTCTGATAAAAATAAGCATTGTAACTAGACTAAAAAACTTTCTTATGTCTAGTTCAAAAGTAGTAAGTTGGTCTTTTCTTAATTTGACAAGTTAAAGAAATTTTAACATTAACATTCTGAAGACTGCATTTGAAGAGCCCAATTTGTGATTATCACTCAGGAATTGTGCAGGCCCTGACAATTCCACCTACCGGTTTGTCTTTGATAGTGGGGCTGGAAACACAGAGATAGAGCTTTCCATCTTCTTCAATGCATGCATCAATCAGTGCCTGCACAGAGCTTTCATCTTGGAACAGCAAAAATGCATATCCTGGCCAAGGGAAAACACAAACATCACTGCTGCTGTCTGTCTATAGGATCAGAATTTAACTCAGAATTGGGTTTGACATCACGCTGCCACACAGGAGGGGAAAAGATTTAAGGTGCTCTCAGCACACATTTCCAACCCATATGTGCTCTGGTTGTTCTTCTAAGGGAAAAATCCTTCCCAGCTGCTGTGGAAGGCATTTAGTGCCTTTAAAAAGCTCTTACTACATGTACAACAACAGGGGGGAAGAGGGAAAATGGAATAAAGTAAAAACAGGAAGTTTAGGAAGAATTTTTTTAGTGAATAATAACTGCAAAGCCATATTTGAAACTTCACCAGTTTAGAACAATCCCAAGGATTAAATTCTTTTTTCCCCCCTAAACACTGTGTCACTGCCAGACCAATCTTGTGCTTTATCACAAAAAATTATTCTAACATGCTCATCTTACTGGCTTGTAGTACTTACCTTTAGGAGGAAAATAAGATTTGCTCTCTGCCTTGTGTGGCCAGTCTACAATCAAAGGTCCAAAGCGCCGAAAACTTGCAGTGATCTCATCTGCAACAGGAGAGAAGGGAAAAGGCATTAAAATAAATTTACCTTAAAGCATTTGAAAGACACTGATTTCAGGTAGCTTCATCCTGTAAACAAACATTCTGTGACCCTCCAGGTTCAGCAGCTCACAGCAGTGCTCAGCAGCTGATGGGGGCTTTTTGTGACAAGGCAGAACACCCCTTATAAAACAAGACAGGCCAAAGCTCAAACTTTACTTTCTACTTATAAATAAAAGCTCATAACCCACTAATTCTCAGGAGCTGAGCCCTGCATCTATACAGTTATAATTATCAACTGCTCTCATGGGTGACATGAAATTCAGGTTATCATGTCACAGCAGTGCATAACAAGCTCTGATACAAAAAAAAAAAGTGGGGATTAAAACAATTCTGTGATTAAGAAAAAAACTTTCCAGCTTTATTGTTGCATTTCTTCTAACGACTATCCCAGCAGGCTCATACAGACAGAACACAGAGCTCTGGTGAAATGAAGCTTCAGAACACCTGTACCTGACCTTTTAATTTTATTTTAATAACAGCTGCAGTATTCTGCCACCTGTATTTGTGTGATGGACCACCACAAAGCCCTGGTCCCTCAGGATGCCCTGCACAGATTCATTCCTGTCTGGGTTCTCACCATGCACAGGTCAGGAGCTTCCACAGGACAAAAATCATTGCTGGAAACAACCTCAGCTACACAGGAGCAACCAAACCCAGAGCTAGGACTTGCTACCCCACACAGACCTTACAAAACTACGAGCAGCTTTTGCTGCTGCTGACTTCTGGGGCCTGTACAATGACTGCAATGGATTTATGAGTTCCCACAGGTGATACTGGCTTGTTTAATTCTGCACTTTTGTACTTTTTATCCTGCTGAAGCCGGTTTAATCACGACAACATGATTGTGTTCTTCAGTGGCAGAACACCACCACGGCCTAAACTCACAAGAAAGCTCCATTTCCATATCAAAGCTTGCAGAGAACACCCAGCCCTGAGCTGGCAGCCAAAAGGCTCTGCCCCGGGTGGGGATTTACCTTCATCGATGTCCGGAGGCAGCCCTCCCACAAAGACCTTGCGGGAGTAGCGTTCCACGCGCTCCCCGTTCTGGTGGGAGAAGCAGTGGGGGGACCCCAAGCCGCTGTGCAGGCTCTGATCCCCACGCCCGTCGTCCAGGAAGCCATCCTCCATCGGGAACAGCGAGGACTGACCTGAAGAGGGGGTTGGAAAAAAAGAAAAACAGGGGAAAAAAAACCATACTAACAGAACAAAGCGCACACTGTTGGAATAATTGGGGAAAATGCACCAGTTGCTGCATCAGCAGAACTGGGAGTGATTTGCCCTCTGAATGAGCAGTTATGTTCTCGATTTCATTGCACCCTTTCAGTTTCCAGCATCATCCAGCAGCTCAAATGCTTCATTTCAAAGGAAAGGTTCTTCCTCATACAAACCAGGATTTCTAACGGGTGCTCGAGCTGACTGCTTTCCATAATAGTTTGTGTTTCCAATGAGGTTTCTTTTAAAAGTATTGAAAGGGATGGGAACAGCCAATTTGGTTTCTGGGGCTTTCACAATATCAAGCCATCTATTCAATTTTCCAGTGAACAGCTTCTTGCAGGGAATAGATAAAATTTCGAGGTGAAAATGGGAAAACAAGAATTCTACCAGTTAAAGATATTACACATTTAAATTACCTGATATCAAAACATATCACAAACCACCCACTAGTAAATTACACAAATAACCTGAGGAAAACATTACACTGACATTTACTGCAAAGACTGAAATTTTGTCCCCCCTACAACTTTACTTCAGTGTTACAACTGAGTTTTGTTAATGGCCTCACTCTAAGAGAAAATGTAAAATGAGAAATGTTCCCCTTGCAGTCCAGCATCTTTCTATGACAATCCTTTATCACAGATTTCCTTAATAATATTTCTTTTAAATAAGGTTCTTTGTTATAAATGCCACTGTATAATATCATACATAGAGCACAGGAGCTGTTCTCTGCCATGAATTCCCTCTTTAATTCCAATATCCAACAGCTACACAGCAAACTGAGACTTCTATTCATTTAAGGAGCGTTTTAGGAATAAATATATATATAGGGAGAGTAAGTAATGAGGCGTGCTACACGTTCTAGGATACATTTCCTTTTGTCTATGATGTGATACACTGTGTCTGTTTTTTCAGGATTCATCCCAATCTACCACAGAAATGTATTGGTGAGGTTAATTTATCCTGGTTTTGCTTCCTCCCCTTGAAAGAAAATGGTTTTAAAAGGAAAACATCTTGAAAACAGAAAATCTGACCAAGATGCAGATATTTTCTGTGACAAAAATCAAACAGCTAAGAAGCTGAACAGAGAGAAAAAAAAAAGTAGTAAAATCCATAGTCCATAGAATTTCTATGAATAAAAAATGGAAGGCTCGGTCAGGTTGCTTTATGTGAAATTTCAAGAATCTTTTACACACCTTTAATAAAAATAACAGTCAAGTATAATCAGGCCTCTCTGTAGCTGGGCAAACCTCATTCCTGCTATGATAAAAATATTGTAATATTGACTTCAACCTTGTTTTTCCCTAAGGAACCTCAGCACTTGTGATTTGTTTCATCTCTTAAGACCCCAATCCTGCAGGTATCGTTGGGAGGGAGCAATTCCCAAACCTAACTCCCCTTTCCAGGCTCCTCAGCTGCTGCTGGAGAACTCCACACACACTGAACCCAGCAGGGCAGACACTCACTGTATTTATGGTCCATCAGCACCCAAAATTCCCAAAATAAACTCCTCCAGCATTGGCATTCATAACACACACACACACACAAACACAGCCCCCAGGGTTACAAACCATCCAGGTGATGTCCACTGTGATCATTTCAGCCTCAGGTACTCCCTAATCCACTTAAAATGCTGATTTATGGCATGCAGACTATGTAAATGTATGTGAAACTGCTCCCTTATAAGCTTAAAGTTTGGATTTTGCCCTCTAGTAAAAACTGAATGTTATTTCTCCCATGAGACATTGTCAACATTAGAAAATTAAAGAGGAATATTGTTACCTCGCCTTCTCCCATATGTCCTTGCTGCATGTTAAATGAGAAAGAAAACAGCCTTTCAATCATTGTTATAAGGACCAAAAGACCTCGTTTTATTGCCTTTATACTGACTCAGTGATTCTCAAGCCTTTGCAGATCCAGGTCATTTCAAAGAAGTGTTCAAAGCTGCCCCTCCCACCCCCCATGGCCTCCTCAGCCCAGCTCTGTTACTTACTGATAAACCACGGTGACAGGAGCCTGACCTGTGGATGTGGATAATCCAAGGGACTTTTGGAAGCAATTTCAGCCCCAAATTTGCACATTTCTTTATTTATTTGAGCTATTCCTGGGGGTGTGCCTATAAGCAAATGGATCTTTCCTCATGCACCAGGCTCTCCCTGCCTTGCCAAGCTCCAGAACATTCCAGCACTGCTCTCCACCCGAGCTGGAGGAGAAGCCCTGACACAAGGAAAGGGAAAGGTTGGTGTGACACTTTCTGTTTTGAAGTCAGGTTGCTTTGTACAACCCACAAAATCCTCAGTTCAATTCTGACTGGCAAATAACCAGCTGAAAAACTGAAAATCAAGGAGAAAATTGGGCCACTGAAGTTGCCTTCTAGACTCAGCAGCGTGTCCAACAGGATGGATTCTCTCTCACTAACCCAGGACACTGTGCTGGAATCATTTGTTACCCACTCATTCCTACTTTTCGTGTTTCAGAACAAATCAATTCTAGCTCTACAAAAAACAGCATTTGCTGTGCTGGCTTGCAAGAACCCATTGTGAGAGCACGGCCAAACTTTCTAATCAAACTTGCACATTCTTTCTCTTTTAATCTCATTAAAATCTCTTTCTGAAAGCAGGCCAACTGTTTTCAAAACTTGGATTCTTCCTGGCAAGTGCTGTGAGAAACTCTGAGCACATCATGTGTTTGATTTTGCTTCCCCATTCAAAATTGAGGCCGGCAATTAGTTTAAGCATTTAAATATTTGTAAACCACAACAATACAGGAGTCATTTCCTCTTTCCAAATAAAAATTGTATCAATCCAATTTGCTTCATGATTATTTAACATCCATAAGATCATTTCACTCCTCTGGTAGAGACTCACAATTAACACCAAGAACACAAATTAACAAAGTCCTGGACTTCAGACTGGAGAATATTCTTGAGGCTTTATGGGAGAATCTTAAGGGCTGAGGGCCTTTATAAGTACAATTTTTCCATGTTAAATTTGAATTTTGAAATGCAGGAGGCTGATACAGTCCTCAAAGGAGAAATGGAAGGAAATGCCAGAGCATCAGCAATCTTGCTGTGTCCCTGCCTGAGCCCAGCAGCCTTTGCACGTTTTGGAGCACATCAAGCACTGTCAAAGCCAGCTCTGCCTACAAAGCCAGAAAAATCCTGCTTGTGGTTTCTGAATTACTGACAAAACCACACAGGCTCCTTCTCTCTGTACATCCACTGCTGGCAACAGCAGCCAGACACGACTGCAGTGTGGCTGTGGGAGCGCAGCTCGGGCCAGGGCACTCCTCGCAGCTTCCCCACCTGAGGCACCCCAGACAAGAGGACTTTTCTCCTTCACCAGGACAAAAAACACCCCAAAAAGCCTCAGCCACCAGCTAGGAATTATTTCCAGTGCCAAATACTACGTTTGGAGAACCAAATACTATGATTTTTCCTCTTCTTAATTTACCTCTTGTTTTCAGCGTTTGCTTCACATCTAAGCCACAAAATACCAACATCTGACATTTCAAAACATTTCTCAGGAGCCACAGTTTATAAACTGGCCCAGCACAGCACAGATACAAACTTTCTCTGCTCCCTGCATGCAGGGTTCATCACACGCCATTAATTTCACACAATGTGAAACTCTGTGAAATACAAACAGCATTGAGGCAAGGAATGCTCTCTTGGCAGGCCAGGAAGGCAGCTGAGTCCCCCCTTTGGCTTTCAAAAATTCAGATTAAGAGAAGGCTTTGCTACACGAATACCCAGCTAAGCTGCTGCCCAAATGAAGCCTTAAACTGCCACCAAGCTCAGGAAAAGGTTTAATTTGTAGATCACAACACTTGCTCATCCTTTGCTGAGAAGTGAGACAACTGCAGCCTTGGTTTGGATTTCTCAAAGCTGGTTTTCCCTTCTCCATTTCTTCAGTGCTTCAGATAACTGCATAAAGGGCCCAAGATTTATTTATCTTGTGAGATATCTGAGCAAAAATTTGCTACAAAATCTAAAAAATACAAAGTGTTCATGCAACTGGTTCAACTGCTCATTAATAACCAATGCAGAGATGTTTTGCCAATAAAATCAGCCTGAAATTTAAAATGCTATTAGCAGCTGCTTCAATTATTTTGTCCCTTCAGCCCTCCCTTTATTTCTGTGCTGGAAATAAAGCCATAGAGAAAGTCAATGATATTTTGCAAAAATCTGCTGCTTTTACTTTCATTTTAAAGGAACATCAGGAATAATCAACCCACTCAGATTTTTTTTGTCTTCTCCTCCTTTGAGACACTTAATGGGCTCCTGGCCCCTTCACTTTCTCCTTTCTTTTAAAAAAAAAATCATATATTTTGTGTTGATACCTCCAATTAAATGTGCTGAGCATTTGAGACACTTAATGGATGCCTGGTCCCTTCCCTTTCTCCTTTCTTTTAAAAAAATCATATATTTTGTGTTGATACCTCCAATTAAATGTGCTGAGCTCTCTTCCCTCTAGAGGAAGAAGCACCACAAAACCTGTCAGCACATTGGGTATAACCCCACAAACACACTCTGCTGAAAAACCCTGAAAAATGCTGCAGGGATCCTAAATCACTCAAACCCCAAACCTGCTCCAAGTTTGTGCTGCACAAAGTGTGCCCAGCTTGGGCACCTGGTTCTGGCTGATTCCAGGTGTATTTTGTATTTATACCATCAGCAACTGTTTGTTAAATATTACACAAATGGAGAAAAGTGCCAGAGGGCAGATTTTCCTTTTTTTTCTTTTTTTTTTTTAAGGGGTATAATAAGGTTTTCTCTATTGTTACTAACATTGGTGAGCAGTTGTTTATGTTGGAAAGTAAATATGACCAATATCAGAGAGTTTCAGGCTTTTACTGAAATTGGGAAGGTGATTTGGGGCCAGGCTTGTCTTTTGTTTCCCTTGGGACTTAACTTACAGAAACAGAAGTATCCAAGTTCCACAGGATTGTTTCTAAAAGTGAGCTGGATATCCTCGAATCTACCAGAGAAAACATTTTGATTTGCCTGAATTTTACTTTCAAATTATAGAAAAATAACTGTAGCACAATCTGCTTTAGCCATTATACCAGCAGAGCTTTTTTCCTACATTTTTTTACACTCAACTGTACTTTGCAATTATATCAAGATTGCACGAGGCCATTCCAAACAAGAACTCTAATATTTTACTGCCTTTTCCCCCCAGTACTCTCTGAGGGCAGGCAGGGCTGGTTCTCACTGCAGAGTGAGATTTTATCATCACTTTGGATTTCACAACGTTCCACATGGATCACATGTTTGCCACAGGTAAGAGGACGTTTCACAAGAGGTTCTGTAAGGTCACCTCAAGCCCTGTTTCACCAGGGAACAGATTAAACATCTCCTTAACCAAACCAAGGGAAGAAAAGTTAAGAAAATTCTAAAGAACATCTCTATTTAATGCACATTTGGTTAAATTAACTCTATTAAATTTAGAGACCCAAGCAGGGATTTTGCAGAGAGCTGTACACACTTTGTTAAATCAGAACATAGAAAATCTCATCTACCTGCATGTGTTACACACATAAATATTTCTTTCCATTTAATAGAGCCTTACAGTTTAATTATTAGATTACATTTTCAGCTTGAAAGCAGATAATGTCATGAAAAGTTGTGTTTGTTCTCAGCTGGAGTGATGGAACAAGGGGGAATGGCCTCAAACTGACAGAGAGAAGGTTTGGATTAGGTTTTGGGAAGAAATTCTTCCCTGTGAGGGTGGGCATGCCCTGGCACAGAGAATCTGAGGCTGCTCCATCTCTGGAAGTGCCCAGGGCCAGGTTGGACAGGGTTGGAGAAACCTGGCACAGTGGAAAGTGTCCCTGCCATGGCAGGGGGATGAAACTAAATTTAAATCTTTAAAGTCCCTTCCACCCCAAACCACTCCGTGACTCTGAGGTTCTAAGGCAGGCAAAAAAGTTCTCTTTTTTATGCATTCCTTGATTTCAGTTCTAAAACACAAAAGGATCAGTCACCAGTTCCATGAGTGCTAACTGAGACATTTGCATGTGTGCAGAAACGTTGCCCAGCTCAGGCACTTAATCTCATTCCAGGCAAATTATTCCAAGCACATGATGTGGAATTACTGCATGCTGAGTGTGGAACAGCAGCCCATGCATGGCACCAGCCCAGGACACCTGATCCAGGAGAAATGCTCTCACTACAGAATAAACTGAACAAAATGCCAACAAATCTGCACTGACACTGAATGTATTCCATGTCAGAACTTTGCATTTTACAGTCCCAGCCATCTCTGACACTGTCAGATGAGATCCCCGTCCTAAAAATGGTTTTCCAAACCAAGCCACTAAAAAGGAATATGAGAGATTCCCTTTTTTGTGGATTTCAAAAGCTGCCAAACTTCAAAGAGTGAAAACTATTGCAATAGTATTTTATTAATCTTAAAACAGTCCTACAAAAATTAAGCAGCTCTGTATGTACATCTGAAGAATGTACATTTGACACACTTTCAGCAATGTCAAACTCAGCATGAAATCAGCAAAGAAGCCTAAATTTTGCTGCACAGTAAAACCAAGGATTAGCACCTTTGGAATTACTGATTCTGCAAAATTAAGCAGCAGAGTTGCCAAAACTTGTACTTTTCCTCCTCATTTACTTTTAAAGAAACACAATGTAAAAAGAGATTTTTAAGAAACATGTTGTTAAATACAGCTCTACCTTATGTCCAAAATGTCCAAACAAATGCTGAAAAACAGGAGTACTATTGTAGATGCAAATATTATGCTTTATTTCAAGTAAAGCCAGATGCCTGAAGACAAGTATTTACCATTCCTTCTGTCAAGAACAGGAACAAAATGAAGTTTCTGTTATTCCACAGCACTCAAGTACAGGTCTGACTAGAATCTTTAATTTTCAATTCCAGGTCACTGTCACAAAACAACTGACAGACAAAAAGTAAACAGGTTTCTTTCCTTCAGGAACCCTGTGGAGAATCATCCTGCAAAATCCTTTGGTAAGTAACACTGTTTTACCTGTGATTATGTTGAATTAATTGGGTTCACAAGGTAGAAAGGTAGAACCCGAGTGAGCGGCAGAAAACAGATTCTCAGCATAATAGCTGCAAACAGGGAGTGTTGACAACTTTCTACATCAAATAAGCAGGGCTGGAGAGGGGCTGAGAGCACTGAAGGGAAAGTGACTGTTCCAAGGCTTGTGCAATGAGCTGCACGTTTGTAGGGCTTTAATCTGCCTGAAGAAAATCTGCCCCACTGAGAGAAGTGGAAAGAATTACCCTTGGGAAAGAGTCCCCACACTCTTCTCCCTCTCTGGAGACTTTCCAAAGCCAGCTGGATGTGTCCCTGTGTCACCTGCTCCAGGTGAGCCTGCCTGGCAGGGCTGGGGCTGGATGATCTCCAGAGGTCCCTTGCAGCCCTGGGCATTCCCTGATTCCCAGGCTGCAGGGGAGGAGGGAACATCCTCATTCAGCTCTGCCACTCCAGCTCCAAACCCAGCTCTGCAGGAGCTCCAGGTAACTCCTGGGCTGGGCAACTGAGCCAAAAAGCCCATGCCATGCTTCCAGAAATTACTGAATGCCAGAATCATTTGGGTTGGAAAAGGCCTCCAAGGCCATTGAGTCCAAGCTGTGACTGATCCCAATTTTGTCACCCAGCCCAGAGCACTGAGTGCCACGTCCAGGCCTTCCCTGGAGCCCTCCAGGGATGAGCACTCCACAGTCCAAGCCTAAGGGTGAAGGGGAAATGGGATAAAAAAGGTTAACTCAGTCTGTGTGAGGGCTTTAAACCCAGCAGCAGTGTCACTGCTTTGCGCATTCCCTGATTCCCAGGGTGCAGGGGAGGAGGGAACATCCTCATTCAGCTCTGCCACTCCAGCTCCAAACCCAGCTCTGCAGGAGCTCCAGGTAACTCCTGGGCTGGGCAACTGAGCCAAAAAGCCCATGCCATGCTTCCAGAAATTACTGAATGCCAGAATCATTTGGGTTGGAAAAGGCCTCCAAGGCCATTGAGTCCAAGCTGTGACTGATCCAAATTTTGTCACCCAGCCCAGAGCACTGAGTGCCACGTCCAGGCCTTCCCTGGAGCCCTCCAGGGATGAGCACTCCACAGTCCAAGCCTAAGGGTGAAGGGGAAATGGGATAAAAAAGGTTAACTCAGTCTGTGTGAGGGCTTTAAACCCAGCAGCAGTGTCACTGCTTTGCTGCTGTGTCACACCAACAGGGCCCCTGGCCTGAAGGAACCTCCAGACAGGATTTTCCTCCATTCCACAACCACTTAACTGCTCCTGAAATGTGACAAACCCAATTCAGTCTCCTTCATCTCAAAACTACAGAAGCTTCAAAGGTAACTTTGAAGTTTCTTTGCTATCAAACAGCAGAACACAGAGAAATTTCCTAAACCAACCTGCTACAAATCCTGGACACAGCTCCAGCTTTGTCTACCAAGGATCAATATGTGTTCCTTAATTCCAATTATATTCCAGTGGGATACTGCAAATCAATTTAAGGGGGAGCTTTAAATATTGTGTGTATTTGATTACAACTCTTGTCCAGGATCCCCCACAGGGTGTGAGATAAGAAACCAAAAGCAGAGGAGCAAATCATGGAGCACAACAGCAGCTGGAGACTGGATCTTAGTTGGAATTATACTGAATTTCAGGAGAGCAGGCACCCTGCTGCTCATGGCACTGAGCTTTATTTCATATTCATGTATGACTGCTGGAGAATAGACACCAAGTTATAAAAACATCCCATCTTTTGCCTCAATACATCTTCCAGTTTATGATATGGAATAATTGGCAGCATTTATCTTTTGAACACTTCAAGTATTACTGTGCTCACTTGAAAAATAAGAAATGAAAGGCAGAGTTTGCAGCTGGGAGAAGGAAAAGCATTACAGGAATCAGCTCCTCAGCCACAAAACTACTTCAAACGTGGTAACTTCATTAACAACAGAATTCTGACAGGAGGGAAGGGAGGAATGGGATGTCATATGCTAAAAATTACTAGATAAAATTTATCTTGTGACAAGAACAATTTATTGAACCTGGTAGAGAATTTATTGAACAACTTATGAGAAGGTGTAAAACCTTCCCAAATCTCTGCTGTCATGGTTTGTATCACTGTGCTCCTGGCCTCTTTACATGCAGCATTTCCCCCCAGGAGCTCTGGTATCTGTCCACCCCATCAGCAATTCCTGCACCAGGAATTCTGTCCAGGCTTTTTCCTGGATCACCTGCCTGTGACTTGCAAGAGCTGGATTTACACTGCAAGATCCAAACCTGCAGTTCCTTAAGTACAAGAATAGGTTCAAAGCAACTTATTTTTGTCTGTGGAAGGAATGATCACAAGGCAGCCTGGAATGCAACACGAGGCCTTGGTTCCTTTTTTAACCATCCCCTTAATTCACTCCCAAACAAGAAGGGAACAGGAACACAAGCAAGTCAACAGCAACCCATGAGGAAAGGCTGAGGAAAGTGGGATTGCTCAGCCTGGAGAAGAGAAGGATTTGGGGTGACCTAACTGTGCCTGAAGGAGCCAACAAGAAACAAGGAGAGGGACAACTTCCAAGGGATGGAGCTCCAGGACAAGGGGGAATGTTTTCCCACTGCCAGAGGGCAGGGTCAGATGGGATTTTGGGCAGGAATTGTTCCCTGGCAGGGTGGGCAGGCCCTGGCACAGGGTGCCCAGAGCAGCTGTGGCTGCCCCTGCATCCCTGGCAGTGCCAAGGCCAGGCTGGATGGGTTTGGAGCAGCCTGGGACAGTGGGAGGTGTCCCTGCCATGGCAGGGGTGGCACTGGATGAGCTTTAAGGTCCCTCCCAACCCAACCATTCCATGGTTCTGGGATGAAGCACACTCAAGTCTCTGCACTGCAACATTTCCCCATTTCTCATTTTTCCAGTAAAGAGCACAGGTAGGACTCTCATTTTCCAGTAACATCTGACTAAATTGTGCTACACACTTCCCCACAGCCAATCCAAATGGGAAGAGAAAATGAAAACATTATTTTAAAAGAATCCCCATTTCCCCTGCCTGGATTCAAAAGTGCTGCAGAGAACCAGGCACCAGCAGGATTTCTCTAAGTACATATTTATATAAGTATCCCCACATTCCATGCACAACATTTATCCTTTTCTCACACCCAATCTGAGTGCTGAGCTGGGATTCCTGCTAATGGGATTTCTGAGCAAAGCTGCAATCCCACTCCCTGCACCTCATTTGACATGTGCCTGGCTGGAGGCAGCACGTCACTGCCCCACTCACCTGGCAGCCCAACCATCAACACTGGAGTGGAAAAAACCTGCCCTCACAGCTGACCAGTCTGCATTCCAACACACAGAGCACTAAGCCAAGGATGGGGAAATCTACTGTAAAATGTGTTTGCAAATTCGCCTCAGCAATAGTTGTTATCATTCTAGCTAATGCTGGATTAAAATAAGTGGGTGCTCAATAGCAAAAGTCTATATGCATCGTGATTCTTTCTTGAAGTATCTTAAATAATTGATGCAAAATTCAGATTTTAGTCACTCTTGGGTATAAGCAATGACTGCCCACGACTAAAGAAGTTATGACTTTCTTAAGGACCCAATTTTTCCCTTTTACACTCACACCTCAGCACTCACCTCCTTATTTTTGCTCAAAACTCATCCCCTTTCTCATTACACCCATTTCTTCTTTAACTCCACTTTTTAAAAAAGCACTTCAGGCTTTTCTTCCTGCTTCTTTCATGCCCTTTCAAGGCTCACAAACATGACAGCAGAGATCATGCAAAACGTGGCTAACAAAAGACTCAAACGATTCAACATCAAGGCAAAAAGTGAACAAAGTGAGCAAAAAGCAAAAACACAGGTAGTTTGAGCAGTTTGGGCAGGGAGGCAGGAGAGTTCAGTGTCTTCTAAAACAAGGAACAGACACCACTCATGAAATACAGCTCCAAATTAAAGGCAGCTTTGAAGATGATCCAGAATGGTCAGAGATTATCAAAGCAAGAATTCAGAAAAGAAAAAAAAAAACAAACCCAAAACAAAACCTACTTGGTGGACAGTGACATTAAACAAAGCAGAAGATTAAACACACTTCTTAAAGAAAAAGGGATGGAATTAATTTCACGAGGCCACAGATATAAAAAAGAAAGCAAGAAAACCTTAGAAAGGTTTTAATCAGATTAGCAAGGCTGCTGTCACGGCACTCAGAACGATTTTGTTGGCTGTACCACTTCTGAAGATCAAATCACCGAGGTAGACATGAAAATATTCAGCACTATTTCAACGTTTTGCTGTGTTTTAAAGAGCTCTGACTGCCACATCATTTACAGCACATACATTCCAAGGAAATATCTTGTCTGAGAAGTATGAGAGGCATTTAATTTTCCACGCAGGCTCTGGAGATGGGACAGCATGGCAAGGGGCCTGGGAGAAGTGATTGCACACAAAAACACAGCTCTGCTCCAGTGAATTGCACAGGAATCCTCACACTGATGCCCAAATTGGATTCATCAGAAAACCTGGGATTTTTGTACTGCTCTGAGGTGGCAGAAAAAGGAATTTCCTGGTCTCAAAGGGTGGGTCCATCAATACCCTGTGGCTCAGGGCTGAATGGCTCCGTTTTGGACAGAGCGTAAATCGAGGTTCCCCACCTCAAAATCCTGCAGGGGTGAAGTAAAACCAGAGTTGTTTGATATGTGCCTTGTCAAAACCAGCATTTCTATAACAGACAGGTATTCAGAAGGGTTCAGTTGTTCAGGAATTCTTGTCTGGCCCCATCCCCTGACACCCCCTGGAGATATTTATGGGATTAATGGGATCCCCTCTCAGTCCTCCCTTCTCCAGACTGCCCAGGCCCAGCTCCTGGAGTCTCTCCCCACTGGAGTTCTTTCCTCCCTGTCTACTACCTAAGGTCAATTCCCCTTTTTTCCCTTTATTTGCAAGTTTCAGACATTATTTTTTTTTTCTTTCCAGTCCACTTCTACCTTTCTAATCCTCACCATAATTTCAAATCCAGCATCTCTTCCTAACAGTCTCATTGAAGCCACAAACCCAAAAGTCCATTTAAAGGACTGGAAGTTTAGGAGGTAATGAGTGTAAAATCATACATTATGTATGGTTTGTATCCATTACTTCTGTGGCAGGTTCAGATCCAATCTGTGAATCTGATCTCAGTGTTTATTAATAGAAGATTTTAGTCCCTTCTTGTTGCCCAGGTGATTTCATTCTCTTACAAGATTGTTGGCTGTTTCTAAACAAAAGCTGTGACAAATCCCAAATATTGGAAAGGCAGGGAAAATTCAACAAACATGTCACTTAATTAAAAAATTAAAATATTGAGTATTGCCCCCAAATTTTGAATATTAGCTGCATTTGGAGAGAAAGTGGGCCCTTGCTTGTTAATATTTCAGAATCTAGAATAGCAGAAGTTGTAATATTTCCACTTTAACCCATCTGAAATCTGTGGATTGCAACAGGAATGGGAACAGCTGATTTCAAATAAAATTCCCACAATTTCCCCCATCCCAGCTCCCTCAGCATGGGCTGGGGTTCAGTGCTATTAAACCCAGTTCTGCAATATTTGGACATAGTAAACCAATTATTTTTCCTCTTAATTAATAGGCACTCAGGTCTGCAAATGCCATTAGCCCTTCCTGGCGTAGGAGGTAAAATTCAGGAAGATCCTGAGAATGAAACATTCACACAGTAACTCATCAACAGTTTCCAAAGAAAATGAAGGCAAACCCGAACAGACTGAAAGGAAGGGTTTGTTCATTTTATTTGAAGCTGGATACATTAAAAAATTGCAAATGAGGAACCCTTAGGTTCTGGTCAAGGAGATCAACCCCAAAGTCTGAGGTGCAACCATCACAGCAGCTACAGAAAACCTCAAAATCTATTATTTTTACATTTTAAAAGAGGTCAGATTTTGTCCTGTCCATATGTATAAAGGACCTTGAACTTCCCTCAAGAGAATTGGGACTGATTCTCAGCAGGTTCTCAATAATATTCTGGATCACACAGAAACCCAAATGTCCCATTCTACTCCATTAATATGAATATGCTGCATAATCCATACAGCTTGAAAAAAATCCAGTTTAGATTCTTATCCAATATACAAAAAAGCTCTCAAAACTATCTGGATCCCTTTCATCACAGAACATTTTATAAGGTTTACATATTTTCTTCAATTCTGCCGTGGTTTTTCAGGTTAATATTAAGGGGCTGATGATTTAAAATAAAGCTTGGTCTCTGCTTGCTCAGAGAAATCCTGAATGGTCCAACTTTGCAGCATTCTGGCTTTTCAAAATTAAAATTTAGGGCTGCAGTTCAACCTTGCTCTACTCCTAACCCCTTCCCTTTGGTGCAGAAGTGTGTTCAGTTTTCCAGGCTGTGTCACAGCCACAGGATTCCTGCAGACACTGAGCTCTTCACACCCAGATTTTACAGGACTGCTCTGCAGTGCTGGGAGCAGATGTCCTGGCCTGCTGCTTTCATCCATCCCACCTTGCATCATTTCCAGGCAATAATAACCTGATATTCTGAGCTGAAATATTGGATATTTCAGTAGCAAACCAGTCACAAAGCATTTAAAGACATTTCAGTGTCACTTAACAAGGAAATATTTAGTCAATCTACTATTACAGTAATGCTCAAATTGCCATCTGGAAGACCCAGATTCAAAAATCAGGCTCTGGATCCCAGGCTCAGCTCAGGGAGGCCGAGTTCATTGTAAAGAAGATGCAATTAAGTCTCCAGGGAAAGGCTTCTGCAGGCTGACATTGGCTGTGCAGCACGCAGCACACTCACTGGGCTGGATAAAAATAACATATTGAAATGGCAGCTGCTCAGCAAAGGAAGAGGATTTGAGCAGGGATAAAAATACACCTTAAAAGAAGGGGAGAAAATGGTAAAATGCCTATTCAGAACATTAAAAGGTAATACTGAGTGTACTGAATCACTGTGAGATTCACCTTTTAACCTCATGCAGAAAATATTATTTATTTCATACACAAGACAACCTAAGAATTTAATTATTACTGACCTAAACAAATCCAAGGCTAGCACAGCTTAATCACCTCACTCACAAAGAACACACTATGGATGGACTTTGTTACATTTGGAAGAATTCCTATTTGTGATTTTATTACAGAATTCCCAGCCTGCTGCTCTGAACATGTCATTTAAAGATGGAACTGATGTCCCAGAGACAGCAGGTTCCAAACTGTGACTGATGGCTATCACCATGCCCATTCTCCCACTTGGTTTGAAGGGGTATTTTACACAGTTCCTCTTTCTCTGCCAGTCCATGACAATATGAAAGGGGGTGCTGTTAGTGTTACACACTAAACTCGTGCTGAGGCAGAATTAAACCTCTCACAGGATAGCAGTGAGACCTATTAGATCATCTGAATTATTTCCATGCCGTTCTGAGCTTGCTCTCCACAGTATGTTTTATTACTGTCTTGCCCAGGCTATTTTTAAAGTCTCAAACCCAGAAGCTTTTCCTTTCTGAGAGTATCCAACTTTAGTTCAAAGCACTGCATACACTGATTAACCCATTTAAAATGCAAACTGAAAAACTTCTTATGGAGCTGCTGATTTAAATGCAGGTGTTTGAAACAGCAAACAAGATTTGAGCTGACAGCCATAATTTGTCCTATTTAAAGATTTCTATATCCGAGGTTTAAATAAAGATGGGGCAAGAAAAGAGAAAACATGAGACAGGATCTGTGTTAGCAGATGGAAAATAAACACAAAGGGCTCGTGATCACCAGCCCCACTCCAGGCCTGATGTGGAATGTTTTGTCCCAGCAGTTTACAGTTTTTTTCCAGCTGTATCAGTTGGTTTAACTAAAGGTATTTCCTCTCCTTGCAGACCCCACCCTAGGCAGGGATGATCTCTGCAGTTAGCACGGCCTGGCGGATGCTGCCTTGAATAAAGATCCATTCCTTAAATACCCGACAGGAATTAAGTCACTGAGTGCTGTGCCAGAGCAGCACAGCCAAACTCAGGCACTGCACACTTCACTGGAAGCAAAGTTCGTGTTCTTGCTGAGGAGATCCTTGAGAAATGAGGCTTCACAACAAAGTATTTCATGGAGAGTCACTTAAATGTCTCATCTGGGCTTGGAGGCTTTTTTCTGTACAGTTATATAACTGTTAACTGGGAACAGATAATTCACAAGGAATCTCAGCAATAATTGCCAGCCCAGGTCCTGACTGCACCCCTGTGTCTCAATCAGTGTGAGACAAGGCACACAGAATTTGGAGAAGCCACAGATGACTTTGTAGAGGGGATTAACACTCAGGCTAAAGCAGGAATTAAAGCGTGTCAGAACTATTTGTATTCCTTGCTGACATACTTATTCCATCACTCTTAAAACATGCTAAGCACTCAAAAAGAAATATTTCAACTGCAAAGAACCTTTTCAAAGCATTCAAACTAAACATCAAGCTACTTTCAGAAGTACCCTTGCTTAGCAGCTGACCATAAATACATATGAAGCTGAATTGTTAAACTCAGATTTAAAGGGAGATTTTATTTGTCCCATGGCCATGTCACCTTGGGCCAGATTTCAGAGCTGTAACCTGGTGTGGGAGTGCCTGGCAGCTGGACAGAAGGTTTTAGGGCAAATCCAGGTGCTCAGTCAAGGAAGAGCACCTCACTCTTGGTTCTGTATGCAATTCTGGGGACACAGGATGTTGCAGACAGAACATAAACCAAATAAAATCTGTTAATACTTGGCATTAATAAAAACCTGGTCCCCACTGCATAAGGAGGGAAGGTATTTTGGGGTTAAAATTCATTTGGCATCACTTTTATCCACATCAGGCTCTCCCTATCATTTTAACAGAGAAGTATTTTGTGGTGTTTCTCCCCACACTGAATTTCTGCACAGCTCTGGGGAAGGGAAACTCGAGTTGCATTTCCAGACCACAGAGAAGGCAACAAACACAAGTTCCTGCCAGTTTATCAAAGGTTGGTCTTCTGAGCAAGAATCACTATTAAAACAAGTCAGATTTCATTACCACCACAAGCCTTGATATCAAAAGGAATTTACTTGCAGAAACCACAAGTGCAGGTTTGTTTTTTTTTTAGTGGTCTCATGACTGGTAACAAAAGTGAGTGGTTAGATAAGAAGTGTGTGTGAGAATTTGACTACTCCACTCATACATGTAACCACTGAACTGCAATGGATTACTCATCCTACAGGACATGAAACTACAGCTCTGAATTGTTGACCATAAGCAGTTTTTATTCAGACAAAATTATGTGCAGACAATACTTTGAATACTTTGTAAGCTGAGGTATTTCCAAGCATGACCACCTTTGCCAAAAAAGCAAAAGGAAAAAAAAGAGATCAGTCTCAAATCACTTCAATCTCCCTTTTCCTTTCCCAATAGTTCCAAAAAGGTTAAAAAAAGACAAAATACTCTGTTTTTCTCAAAAGGACATGGATAAACCTTATTCTTTCTCAAGACAGAAAAAACTATGACTTCATCAAGAAAACCCTATTAGGCAAAAAGTTACTTCTTGCTGAGCTGCACAAGATTGCTGAAGTTGATCAAAACCCCTGGCCAATAACACAACAGGTTTGTTTTATCTGTGTTTGTGATTGCACTGCTCTGGACAAGCACAGACACCCTCAGTGCTCCTGTGCTGAAACAGCTTCATTCACACAACCACAAAAAGCCATCATGTGCACAAGGGAAATTCACTTTTCCTACCCAAAACTGCAGCCTCTTATTTTCAGTAAGCCCCTCTCCCCAGTTATTTGCTGCAGGAAATAGTCTCTGTCTAAATTTACCTTTCAGTGAATCATTTTCAGCCCTCATTATGTCAATTAGGGAGTTCTCCAGTGAGTGCATGTCAAAAGTCCTCGTGCGATCCTGCAAGCAAACACAAACAGAGCCAGGGTTAAACACGAGCACCTGAAACACAAAAACTTCCACTTTCTTTACACAACCACAGCAGAATTAAGCAAAAACCATATACCAAAGGACTGAGGAATATTAAAACCCACAATATTATTAAATATGAATCTGATCTAGAATAATCTAATAATAACCAATTAAGTCTAACACCAATTATTTCTCCTTCCTATTAACCAAAGCCAGCATTTCACACATGCCCAGGTCAGACTTTCTCAACCAAACAATCAATTCCACATAGTACAAATCTGATGTGATAGAAGCAAAACACAAAATACCCTGGCACTGCTTTAATTTAATTGGCAAATTCAGAATAACTGAAATTTCTTGTAATGTCTGAAATCTTTACAGTAAGGTAGAAGTGTAGTAAAAGGTGTAGTAAAAGGTTCCAAAAAGAGGCAAAAATCACTCTAATTCCCAATAGTATTCACATATCCATGCTTTCTGTGTATTTATACATTTGGACTTGGACAGAATTACACTAATCCACCCTGATTTTAGGTTTTTTTTCTGTCCAAGAAGCTCTCTACCATCAGGTTTAAAGAGTTTATCTCATTCCTGTTGTAAGGAATCCCCTCTGAACTGAGCTCAAGCATTGGGAAGTCTCTGTTCAAACAAGAAAGAGAAATTTTGGACATTTTTGCTCTTGACTCCTTCTCCACAACTCTTGTTATTCCAGCACTGAGTGTTTTTTGTCCCTAACACTGGCTGTGAAGCTGAAATTTCTCCAAAGCACACAGATCCAGCTTGGAATATTTTTAAAGGCAATGGTGAGTTATAAAGTGCTTTATTTCAGTGCTGAAGCAGCAGAGATTGTGTGCTGCAAGGGCCATTCCTGATTTCACTGATCCCTCATTCTGGACTTTAAATACCTCAAACTCTTCCAAGAGCAGGAACTCACCAGCTCCCGATCCATTTCCAAGTTGTAAATTACATTCTGATCAGTAAAAAATACCATTTTTCAATCGAATTTCCTGGTATTTTTCCCCTCCTCAGAACAGTTTATTACTGAGACAGAACAGGCCACGTCTTCCAACCCGGATGTGCTGTGTCTCAAATAGCATTAAAAAGGCCAGAGTTTGGAACCAGCTCCTTTATTAAGTCTAGCAAATATCAAATTTGCTATAAAAAGCTCAGCACTGCCCTGTCTCCCCACAGGATTGATTTCCGTGGTCATTACTATTACAAGATAATTGAGGCACCTTTGAGAAAATATCAGGAGCATTCAAATCCTTAAATTTTGTGCTTTTCTGTCAGAGATTTCCTACAGTTTTCTGCCTGTCCTAGCAGATTTAATTTATTGGTTTGGTTTAAACATTGCTGTTTCTTACCCATTTCAAACTCTAGTTACATTAAAATCCCTTAGCAGGAGTGAGTACAAGGTTTTGGATCCATAAGGATCCAACAGTTGAGTAACTCAGGAATGGATATTAAAAGGCAACCTCTGCATTTCCAGCAGTCCTCAGAAAATGACAAAAATAGCCTAAAAACCAGGTGGGAGCATTTACTGCAACCCTGATGTCCCTCAGCAGCTTCTCCTTCCTGAATTCTTGTGTTAACCTCAAGCCCACCCCATGAACAGCTACAAAACTCGAATTTCACAAAGTGCAGAACCTCAGTAATTCCAAATCTTTGTGGAATTGTGGCACTTCACATTTCAGTTCTGAGAGACACAAAGGAAGTGACCCAGGCCAAGAAATTCCCAGTTTATTGAGCTGAGCACCTGAGCCTGAAGCAATTCTTCTAAAATATCTGGGTTGTGTTGGCCTGAGCTGGAGTAACAAAGGGCTTGCTGCAATGCTTATTTTTAATATTGACAACAGAGAATTTAAACATTTGAAGGAAAAAATGGAATTGAACTTGTTGGCTGACAAGGAAGTGCATTGTCCATCGGAAGCTTTTGGTGCTGAGGAATTTATTTTCCTTTTCAAGTGAACCCCAAGCTGTCCCTTTTCCAAGGGGAGGTCCATAAGCTGCAAATCACACTGCAAATACTTTAAAACATAACCCTGCACAGAGATACAACAGATTAATTGGTGATACTTCCCTCCCAGAAAAAGGAGGAATGGCTAAAACTTGGGATAGGTAAGGAAGATTCTGTACATCCACCCAGTGAAAAGATTCAGGCCTAAATAAAGACCAGCCAAGGTGCCAAGATCACAGGTCTGCACAGTGCTTATTATTAAAAAAATCCATTAATTTAATTTATTATTTGCACTGACAGATTCAGCATTAGTAGAGGAAGTCCTCATTGGTAGTTTTGAGAATTTTTATATAAATTAAAGTCCTTTTTATAGTGAAACTTCTTTGAAAACAGCAGCACAGATTTCATCAGTCTTATCTTGCAAGACATTTTAGCAGAACCACATCTGAAATATTTCCATTTATTATGCACCTAAAGAAAAAATAAAGGCTGGTGAAGGTTAGTGGGAGTGGCCAAACCCCTGAAGAAATGTATAATGTCTAATTCTCCATTTCATCCCAAAAGCTCTAATCCAAAAATAGCTCTAATAATCCATCTAAATAATAGCTAATCCATCTAAAAGCTCTAATAATTCATCCTAAAATAGCTCTAATAATCAAGATATTGCTCACAAACCAGTAGCTAAATGTGACCTTTTCTCAGATGCATATTACTTATAAAGCACACAAACCACACTGAACTTAGGAAAAAAGTTTTCTTTAGAAGATTTCATGTAGAGAGAATTAATAACAATATGGTTTTAATGAAGCAATTCACAAAGCTACAGTGCTTTGGAGCTGGATTGCTACTGTACATTTATTTATTTATAAAGAAAATATACAGGGGTAATGACTACCCTGGACTAAAGCAGAGTATGCACAACTCAGTAACAAAATGTGGCAACCACAGCCTGATATTATTTACCTGGGTTCCAAAAGAACTTGGCTTTACACAAGTTTGTTTAGGGTGTCTAAAATGTTGCTTTATCAGAGGGCTCAAAGGCTACACACTTTTACCCTTGGGAAGCAGAACTGAAGCATACAGACATCAGGTAAACATGAGGCCACAATAAAAAATTAAAAAAAAAAAACCTAAACAAACAAAACATAAAACAAATTAAACAAACTAAAGCCTCAAAACAAGCAAAAGGAAATCAACCTGCAGTCTTAATACATGACTATGTTGAAAATTTCAGCCAACATTTTAGAATATATTAATGAAATATCATTTGGAATGAGCAGAGCTGTTTGCACAATGTACAAGAGGTGAAAAATGAGTTACTGAGCCTGGAAATGTTTACAGGAACCAACAAACCATTTGTGAACTCTACCCTGGCCATCTCTGCCTACAAAACAGTCCCATTCTAATCCCTAGTCCAACTTTATTTTTCATCCCTATTTAGATTTCATCCCTAAAAAGAAAGTCACTTGGTGCATAACACGTGTGATACACACTGGGTCATCCTCCCATGCAAAAGAAATTCCACGGGAATTTTTCCTGCCCAAGAAGATCATGCTTTGAATTGAAAAATCCCATCCATTCATTGTCCTGCACATCAGAAAAATGCACATTTAATTTAACCATTAACTCTTTACAGAGTTACTATATTTAGTCTGCACCCACAGCATTACTATCACCTGAAAAATTCAGATGCCAGAACCTGAGAGCACTTCCCAGGATGGGCCTCCCAGTGGTAAATCCCAAACTGCACCCAAAAATCAAGGTATGAACACTTGCTGGTAGCTAAGGCTGGGCCTGATCTCTTAAAATAAGAGATTTGAAGTCCAAGGGATCAATAATGATGCAAAAGATGTCATTACATTAAGCAATTTATTGATCAGCATTTATGGAGTAGGTGTAGTTGTTAAAGTGGGGCTTGTTTTAGACATTTACACCTTGTCCAGCCAGAACATTTGTGCAAATTAAAAACCTCACAGCTACATTTGTACCTTAATTACAGCAGGAGAAGCCTGAAACTCTCTGAACCCTGTTCCCATTTCCCACAACTCCAAAGCCACGTGTCTCAGGCACAGCAGAGCCAGTGTCACCATATTTATCATCACAAATACAAGTTCCACATTTCTCTTTCAATTGCAACACAAATTTGGACTGGATTTTGCTTCTGGGGAAGCTTCTCCTCCTTCCCAGCACCCTGCAAATGCTGTGTCCCAGCTCCCAGTCCAGTATCCAGTGAATTAAAGGCTTTGAATAAACAGGTTTTTCCTGAAAGGATGTTGCTGTATTCTGCCCAGATCATCTTTTATAGCTTCACCAGGGAACAATAAGAAAGAGCTGGAAAAATGAAGTGGCACAAAACACGAAGTTAGTCCAACTTGAACTTTTTAAGTGTTAGAAATGACAAATCTTTACTGGAAATGTTTGTTAACATGTGTGATTCTATTTTAGCTGCACATTAAGTTTATCATGCATCTTCCACAATGATTTTCCGCAGTTATCTTGCATTCTCACTCTTTGCTAGGCTGTAACTTTCAAAGCAAAATGCTTAATAAGAGTAGTCCTTTTAATCTTAGGAAAAAGACAAACATAATTCAAATAGCTTCTTAACAAAAGCTCTCTTTAAACAGAAACCCTGAGGTCAAAAACACACAGGAGGGCCAAAGCCCAAGTATGAACGTCAGTAGTAAGTTTATCAAACAAGAACAGTGTTAACTTCCACAGCACTTAACTTGTGCATGTCATACCACATTAGAGTGCTGCTAATCCCACAGATCAGTAGCTGTGGGGAACTGCACACAAAACACTAATTACTGCACAGCTGATGGACTTACAGAAAAATGGGGGAACGGGTTTAAAAACCCAGCTTCAAGGATTTGCTCTGTTTTCAAATGATACCTTGAAATTATTGGGAGTAATTGCTGTTGCTAGAATAAAAAAATTAAATTTTACAAAACAAATAAGCTCTTTTTGTGCAGCCAGCCATCGTGAGTTATGAAAAGGTTCCCCAAACCCAAATATTAAAACAAAGAGGAACGGTAAAGAAATTTATTTGCAAGATCCCTTCAAGAGGAAACTTTGGCAAACCCATTCAAGAAGCTATTTTTTTTTTCATTCCAGCTCCCTGTGAATTTGTTTAATGCACTTATTAAATCAGGCCATTTCTATGGGCAAACAAATGCTGACGTAGAGGTCGGAATTCAAACACGTTTTGTAATCACGAATGTGTTTTCTCAAACATTCCATATCTGCCTGGGGGAAGAGCAAGTCTCCCTGGCACAGGCCCTGGCTGGATTTGGAAGGGGTTATATACCTGGAAACCAGCCACTGGGGAAGAAAGGAAAAAACATTTTGAACAAGTGGATACAATGAACTGCTCTCATGTACAAAATTCTTTGAAATGGGCAGTTATTTTCGAGCCTGATTCCGGGAAGAAACACAAATTCTTTTTAAGCATTTTTACAGAAAGCTGAGGGCTATTGCTTCACTTGCTTGTGCCTTCAGAGAGCCATTTAAAAAACATCATCACGCACTGAAGATGAGATCTGGAAAGCTGGAAATGCCTATCAAAGCAAGATTTATGCATTGCATAACAGGCAGGATGTTCCACTCATGAGGAAGTGCAAGTACACAGCCAAAGGAAAGCCAAAACAATCTTGAAGGCAGCGCTGCCGTGAAACGCAATTACTGAGCACCAAGTTTGTCAGTGCTGCTGGGAGAGAAGGACAAGGAATTATTCTGAAAAATCACTAACTTGGTAAGGTGCCACAGTCACAGCCAAAGCATTTTCATATATTAATTCTCATGGAAGGCTGTGAGAGCCAAAAGACTCCGTTTTTTGCTTTTTAATTTGAATTCAGGAACCATTTTTTCATTTGGAGACCATTTCCTTTTCAAACGAACACACAAAGAACAATGGCTTTTCTCTTTTCAAAAGATCTTTGAAGGGGGGAGCCTGCCCAGTGGCTAAAGCACAACATCAAAACTTAATTTCATTAACAGATCTGGTTAAGTCTTCTCTGACCTTCCCTGCAAGAGGCTCCTACAGACACTGTCGTTTGGGAATTGCAGGAGACAGGATTCCAAATGGAAAGCACTTAGAGCAGAGAGCACGGGGTTTGCATGCAGCTCTCAGTGCCAAGGCAAGGCATCATCAAATTGCAAGGTTATCAAACTGATCACCACAGTATTTTCCTTTCATCTGCACCATTTGGAGCACCCGTTTCATCCCATGGGCTGGGATGTCTGAAGGGAGCAGGAGTTCACGTCAGTGGCTTAAAGGGAAATTATGTGACACCATCCTCTTCAAAGAGGAAAAGAGCTCTTAGTCCTGGTCACCCCAGGATTTCCATCGAAGCACAGCCAGAGCCCTGTGTGTCACCAGGCTCTGGAACAGACACAACCTCTGAGGAAAAGGAAAAAGAAAGCGATCCCCAAATATTTGCAATTGCTGGTTTACATTTTGCCTTCTAAAGAAACTCATTTTCACTAGATTGCAGCACCACTTGTTAATGATTTAAGCAGCAAAACATAAATATTAAATGAAAGGGATTGTTGTATCAAATTACTCCATTATGTTGCTGCAGCAAAGACAGCTTTCAATTATTTCCTAAACAGGAATCTAAGAAGATTCCAGTAACAAAATAGCCTTGTCCAGTACATGATTGCATCAGCAAGGATACTTCAGGGGCAGAGGGAAAGACAGAGAGAGATGCATGAACACAAATATGTAATGAGCAAAATTCTGCTTTGAGACAGGAATAGAATCTGTACAGTCCAGAAAAAAAACCAAAAAGAAATCAAAGGTCAAATTTTACATCATATGTTTCCAGTGATCAAAAATTCACTGGGTTTTCAACACTCAGCTGAAGTTGACCAAAAGAGCTAAAGATTTTATACAAAAGAAAAAAAAGTTGCCCAAGATGGCTTCAAAATTAATCAGCATCTTTCTAGGGCTGCAGTGCTGAAGTCCTGCTCTGCTGTCCTGCCCTTTTCCCCACAGAAGTGATGGTAACAGGCTGGAGAGCACTTCCCTCCACACTTTCCTTTTCTTGGCATGAAGGAGTGTCAGACTTGGTCTTGACATGTACAGCTCCATCAGAGTGTTTATGTAAACAGACACCAACATGCTACACCAAAATGATTTCTTTACCATGATCAAACTACGGGTGTCTGCTGTTGTGTGTCTGGAACACCATCCAGAAGTCAAGGTTGACTTTGCCAGTTTCCTGAAATTTCCTTGATGCCAATCCAAGCACATTGCTCTGCCTGTGTATATATTTGGGGCTTACACACAGCAGCAAGGACACACTTGATCTCATTCTGTCACTCTCAACATCAGCTACGTGTCAGGGTACAGAGTGAATCAAACCGTGAGCCAAGGCTCGCTGCAGTGAGGCTGAAAAAAGACCAGCTCCAGCTGGGTCCCTTTTTCTAATGGTTTCACTGGATAAATGGGGTATGCTGGACACAGCTTCATTATATTCATTATAAATCCTGACATTAAAATGAATTATTACTCTGCTTTCTAAATTTGGAAGGGCTCTACCTGATAGTGAAGCAGTCAGTAGCACTGCAGTAGAAAAAAAAGGCTCTGAAGGAAAGTTATTGCCAGCAGCTGCTGTGCTGTCAGCAGGGCCTGCACACCACCAAAAACCTGCAGTCTGCAAAGAACCCAACTATCCCCACATCCACAAAGCCACTGTTAAATGTATTTCTGTTTCTTTACATCATGAGACACATTGCACAGTTTGTATCTTTGAAATTGTATTTAAGTAGGTCACCCCAGTTCTTGCAGCATGGCGAGAAATACTGCAATCACGTTGAGAATTTTACTTTTGCCCTCATTTGAAGAGCTTGAAAAACAACCCTGGAAATGTAAAAGAACTCTTGGGTCTTTTAATTCACCCTAAAGGAGTTTACAAAAGGCGCACACACACATAAAAGCTGGGTTTAACTGGTGGTCAGATGAAAGGAAGGGGACTTCTGGTTTAATTCCTACTGCAAATTAGGTTCAACATTATACAGTTCTTTTCAAATTCATAACAAGTCAGCCCAGAAGGAGAGGCTGAGCTGCCAGACAACCTGCCTCCTGCCAGGAGAAGGCCACAGCAAAATATAGGAGACCACCAACTGATCTCATCCACATCTATTTTTAGTGCTGATTTAATGGCCTGTAACCAAAATTTGCTGCCATTCCTGAGGAGAGCAAACTGCACTGATTACCATTATTTGTAAAGAGCAAAGTTTCCCCCAAAAATGCTACAAAAATTATGTTGCACTGCAAGCCCATGTGATACTGTAAAACCAAATAAAATCACGCCATACTTTTTCTCAGATGTGGTACACTGCTGAATGCTTTCAAAGGCCTCAGATCTCTCATACTCCACCAGGCACTTTTTTCCCCTTTTTTCTCTTTGTTGGAATACTCATCAGTGAATTCCTCCATTGGTTATTTCTGTCTGTGTGTAAGTATTAAGCTGAAGCAAAGTGGCCAATACAGATGGCTGGTGTGCAATAGATATTTATGACCATCACTGTTAAAAAAAAAACCCCCATGAATCACAGCTTGGAGGATCATTCCCACTATGACATTTTTGAGTTAGCCATATGGTTTTTTTCAGCTGCAAGAACAGAAATCCCACAACCAGGGCATTTTAATGCTCTTTGGGGAGGTTTGGTTTTTTTGGTGTTTTTTTTTTCCTTATGGATACAACAGAGTGCGCTCACCTGAAAAGGAAAAATGTTGTCAGCTCTGTTCAAGCTGTCATCCATCCAGGATTTGGGAGCGAAGGCCGAGCTGGGTCGTGCATACTTCTGCAGCTGGATATGATTACTTGCAAAATTCTTCTTTAAGGGCGAGATGGAGTTCAAGGGGGTGATCCCTCCGTTCAGTCCCCGGCGGTGGTCTCGGCCCTGGGACCCTCCCCAGCCGCCGTATCCGCCGCCGCCGGGGCTCCAGGAGGACGGGGTGGGCGACGGGCTTTGGTAGCTGCTCCACGGAGAAGGTGGCTTGTTAAGATTATTGGCCAAGTGAGGCAACTGATTGAAAGCAGCATTTCTGTGTGTGAATGGAGGTGGGTGAGGACTTGCAGGTGACCTCCTCTGTTGCTGATGCTGATTGTGATGATGCTGGAAATGGGGGTGATGAGGGTGGTGCTGAGAGAGGGGTCCGATCTGGGGGGAAAAGCTACCACCAAAGCCAGGGCTGACGTGATGTGGGAAATTCTGAAACAGCAGAGCACCATTATTAGCTGAGGCAGTAGGGACCCCTCCCTGGTGGAAAAAACTTGCATCTTCATTGATTATTGTAGAAGAAGGAGCAATAGCTGCAGACCAGTTGCTAAAACCAGTCAGAGAAGATGCGGTGGATGTCAAGGGCTGTGTCGAAGTACCGAGCCCCGAAGCCTCTTGGTAATCAAATCCTGTTAAAACCGGCGATTCTATTCTTATTTTCTCCTTTCCATTGCCATTCTCTGAAGAATTATCGCCCTGGTTTTCTTCAGTTTTAGCTTTCTCGGGTTCAGAGAGCATGCCTGCTTCCTGACTTTGACCAGGGGAAAGCTGCTGTTTTTCTAGGGACTCTTGCTTTTCCTGTTGCTGAGTTTTAGATTTTTCTGACCCCAGAATCTCATCCTGAATATTATGGGCAGCTGGAGCAGGAAAGAGCCAAGCTGACCCAGCACTACTGCCATTGGCAGCTGTGTTATTATTTATAAAAGCAGCAGGGCTGGGGGTTGCATTTTGATGATGGTGTGGAGGCTGCAGATGTGGATGAAATCTGACTGGAAAAGCTGACTTATTTCCAGTGTTGTTTTGCACTAACACTCCAAACCCGTAATCCCCCATTTATTATATTTAGGGTTTGAATCCTCCCTGTAAGAACAAGTTGATGTTTAGTGTTTAGCTTGTCCTCTTGTGAGGCAAGATTAGCAAGTATCCTGGTTTTCGCTAGATATTCCAGTGTCTCCCTCCACGCTATTTATTTTAGATTTGGATAAAGATGTTTGCTTTTTTTTTTTTCTTTTTGCAAAAGATAGATCTCTTCAACTATTTCAATGTGTCAATTTGTGTCCGTTTCCTTCCTTTGGCCAGGAGGAAGGGAAAAATAAATCTTTGGTTCACAAAATAAGAGGTTTCCTTTTTCTAAAGGAAATGCACAGCAATGAGAGAATAAGCTTCTGGGAAATAAGGATAAAGAGATTCTAACTATCCTGTTTTTTTCCTCCTCAGCAGCCTTGACTCGCCCATAAATGAGTTAAGAGGGAAGAAAAAAAAATACAATGACGTCTGGTCCCTCAACCCCTTGGCAGCAAAAAATAGATTTAAATCTGGAATAATTTAATACATCTCTATAATCTAATATATATTTGTGTCCTGTTCAAAAAGAGTCTTTGCTGTGGACAAGGGAAAAATTTACCTCAGGATCTCAGCATTCAGAAGGGTGAAATGGGGGAGTGAGTTGCAGAAGAAGCTTTATCCCGTGCTGCTGGGTTTAACCTATTATATTTAGCAATAATATACACCGTGTGTGTGCGTGTGTGGTTGTTTAAAGGGGTAAGATCTTATCTCAGGAAATCAGTATTCTCTGTGTGTTGGGTGGGGAGTGAGTTGTGCAGGAGAAGGGTGGATTCTTGATGCTGCTCCTTCTGGGCTGGGTTTCTGAGCTCGCCAGACTCGCTTCTTATTTATGATCCAATATTTGCGTGTCCTTCATATGAGTCCTGACTGTCCGAGGAGGAACGTTTTCATCTCAGAAATCAGCGTTCACCGTTCGGGAAAGGGAAGGGAGGGGACAGCGAGTTGTGCAGGAGGAAGGGGAAGGAGGTTTTTTTCTCGCTCTCCGCTGCCGGGAGGGTGTTTTGTGGTGCGGGGCTCGCCTCCTTCCCCGGGAATCGCGGCTCCCGCAGCCCAGCGAGCCCCCGGAACGCGCTCCCTCCTCAGGCACTGGGCATCCAGCGGGGCCGGGCCGTGGGTGCCCCGCGCGTCCCCCGCCCTCGCTCGAGCCGGGCAAGGCAGGAGGGGTTTTACCTCAGCAGCGCAGCAGCCTCCGGCAGGGAGGGGAAGGCGCGGCCGGCCGGGCTCCTCTCTCCCCCATGGAAGGTGTTTAAGCGGCTCTCCCGGGTCGCCCGGCGGGGTCGGGGCAGGCTCTGTGTCGGGGCGCAGCGCTCGGGGCTCCGGCGGCGGCGGCTCGGGGCGCTCCCTGCCCTGCGGCGGCTCGGCTGGGCTGCGGCCGGGCCGTGCCCCTCATGTACCGGCCGCACCGGGGGGGGCTCTCCGCGGGCTCGATGCTGCGGGGAGCTGGAAGGACGAGGCGATCGACAGCTTTCGGTAGCCGGCGACGTGTCCCCGGCGCGCAGCCCCCGCTGCTGCTGCTGCCGCCTCGTTTTGCGTCTTTTTCCGTGTGTTTTTTCCTGCCGCCTTCCCCGCCCCCCACCCCCCCGGCGGCCGCCGCAGCCGGTGCCTCGCTGGTCCCCGCGCGGCCGCTGCCCAGCCCGTGCCGCCCGGACCGAGCGGCCGCACCAAATGACAACCAGCTGGCGGGGGCCGCGGGACTCCCCGGCCGGGGCGGCCGCCCCGGGGCTGGGCGCGCACCGCCCGCGGCGCCGCCGCCATCTTAGGTGCGGGCGGGAGGTCAGGCGGATGCCGGCGGCGCCGCCATCTTGGAGCGAGGAGCGCGGCGGCCGCCATGTTTGTGCAGGGCAGGGCGGCACCTGTCGCTGTCAGAGCCCCGTGTCACAGGCGGCAGCCGCGCTAAAGAGCTTCTCATTGCACCCCCTGCCATGGCAGGGACCCCTGCCGCTGTCCCGGGCTGCTCCGAGCCCCGGCCAGCCCGGCCTTGGACACGTCCAGGGATGGGGCAGCCGCAGCTGCTCTGGGCAGCCCGTGCCAGGGCCTTCCCGCCCTCACAGCGAAGAATTTCTAACGTCCGTGCAACCTAAGTAGTCCAAGGGCAAGCATCAAAAAGTCTGTCTACTACAGATCTGGTTTATACACTACTTCATTTTGGGGATGGGCGCTGTTTTTGCACACCGACAGATTACAGCATGCAAATGAAAATACAATTTAAAATGTAATATCCAAATGTAGTGACATTTAAATAACTCTATGTAGGTTCACCACTAGAAAAATCAAGTTCAAAAGGAAACATGCAGAGAAATTTCCTCAAAAGTTTTCTCTTAGTAGAGGGCTGTTCTCTACTTGCTCCTAGAT
Organism: Passer montanus; assembly: GCF_014805655.1. Lineage (NCBI taxonomy): Eukaryota > Metazoa > Chordata > Aves > Passeriformes > Passeridae > Passer > Passer montanus. The sequence continues at coordinate 12,570,232 of NW_024362051.1, forward strand.
TTCTTCTCAGACACCACCGAGATGAATTTGGATGATACTTTTACCAAACCAATTACTTCCCAACAATTTATTAAATAAACTTTTTAATTCTCAGTCACAGACACCTTGTTTCTATGTGTGAAAACAGCCTTATTTACATACGGTGAAAACATCATTGTAAAAATGTAATGACTGGGTTATAATTCCCCCTTTTGTTTACTGTTTGCAACTTCTGTGAGCTCATCTGATACTGGGCATTATTTTCCTCTGCATTTTTCTAGTCATAATGTTGTTAGCAATATCTTAAGGTTCAGGGTTAACAGGCACTCCTGTCTGGACGCCACGGACCTGGCTCCAGCAGCAGATTGCTGTTCCACGAATAGTTTGGGACAGACTGAGTCTATGGCCTTAATTTAATTTCAGGCACACCCTTGCAGTGCATCAGGGTATGTGCAGATGGACTGGAGTGATACGAGCAGAATTTCTGAAATCTGACTTGAATCGTTTTGCCTGACAAACATTGTTTGCTGAAACCATGGGAGGTTCCTCAAGGCCCAGTGCTGGGATGGTTCCACTGCCCAGCAGGATTTGTGGGTGTTTATTCAACCTCTTTGACAAAAAATGCCTGACCAATGTGCAGGCGTTGCAGGCATTAGTTACCAAGCTGAATAAATTACTGTAAAAAGTCAGGGTTGTCTGTAAATAAGTGGATTTAACCACCAGTGAGGAAATTCTCACTTTGGTGGCTGGATGATGTAAAGAAAGTCAAAGAATACAGAGGATGGCAGCGTCACAGATTCACAGATGGTTTGTGTCAGAAGAGACCTTAATGATCATCCAGTTCCAGCCCCTGCCATGGCAGGGACAGCTTCCAGTAGACCAGGTTGCTCCAGTTTTTTACATCACTCAAGCTGTAAGCTCAAATCCCTGTACAGTCAAATTAACTCCTTTATCACACTGGTTTTGCCATAGCTTATGCCATGACGTAACTTTTGGACAAAATTTGAAACATAACATTCAAATAATTAAAAAACCTTCCCCACAACAGTAAATATTCAAGACTTTTGAAATGGGAAGGGAAGGGGAGAGTTCTCTCAGTAGCATTTGCTCACACACACTGGTGAGATTCATGACCAGATTTGCTGCCACATCCCCCAAATTGGTCCCTGCAGCTCAGTCCCAATGTATCAAACTTTTCACCTGAAAGAGGTTTCAGTCTGAATGACACTTGAAGTACTTTAAATCATCACAGTACCTTCTGCTAATCACCATCAGCATTTAATGGATTCATTTCTGGAAGCACTTTAACTCTTCTGGGTTCCTTGGAGGAGAGGATTCCTCTGGCCACTCCAGCTGCCATCATCAGGCAGCTTTAGCTGACGACTGCCAGTGGCTCTGTGCTCTGCCCAGGCTCCCCCCAGCATCAGTCCCCAGGATCACAAACCCCTTAACAACCTCTTCACTGCGAGACTAAACCCCGAGTGGGAACATACTGCTCTCCTCTGAGGATTAGATTTCTTAGCCTGTTTTTATTCTGCCACTCTCGCTTGACTGTCACATAATAAATGCTTGACTGTGACTCAGGTCACAGGAAAAACTGAGCGTGGCTGAACTGGTGTAGAAAAATCCGTGTGCTTGCTTTTGCTCAGTCAGAAACACACACAGAATCACAGAATTCACAGAATCACCAGGTTGGATCACCTTCAAGATCATGGAGTCCAACCCAGCCCCAACACCTCAACTAAATCCTGCACCCAGTGCCACATCCAGGGATGGTGACTGCACCACCTTCCCGGGCAGCCATTCCAGAACTTTATCACCTTTCTGTAAAAAACTTCTTCCTTATATCCAACCTATATTCCCTTAGTGCAGCTCGAGGCTGTGTTCTCTGGTTCTGTCAGTGCTGCCTGGAGAAAGAGACAGCCCCAGCTGAGCACAGGCACCTTTCAGGAGCTGTGCAGAGTGATAAGGTCACCCTGAGGTCTGTGGTTTGCTCAGCCTTTCAGTGCCCCACACCCAGTGCAACACAGCACAGGGGAACATCCCTTTTGTCAGGTGTACTGAAAAGGCCGCGTGCCTCACAAGAAGTGGAATTTCTAATGATAATTTAGTAGGAAAAGCTGACAGATAAACTGAACGTGAAAGCAAGTGGGATCCCCAGGAAGCAGCTCTCCAGCTCAGTCCCACGGCTCATCCTGGCAGAGCAGATGTGCCGTTTGTGATACGCTCCCAGTGTTATCAAATCAAGGTCCCATTGAGCAAAGAAGTGAAAGGACTTGCAGAGCTGAGAAGGAACTCCTTGTGAAAATGCCTTGCCAGCAACCCTCTCTTTTTTAAATCAAAGCACTGCCAGCTCTCAGGCATCTGCTGGTTGCAGCTGTCACGGTGTCATCCGGAGGGAAAGGTGAGCCCTCGGTGACTCAACACCCCAACATCAAACACTGCTCACGCTGCAGAAAATCAGATTGCTGCATCTATTTCACACTGTTGGTGGGGAAACACAGAATTCAAGTCTCATGTAAGTCGTCTTCTGCCTTAGAAGAAAAGGAGCAGAAAGAGGATAAGAATCTCTTTTCTAAAGGCAAAATTATCAGCTGCTTCTTATGTCTCAAAAACTGCAACTGATGTTTTCTTGAATGTCAAAAGACCTATTAGGGTGTTCAGATCTCCAGTTTTATACTAAACATCCTTACTATATCTTGTCCACCCAACACAGTTTAGTAAATCAAATTTAAAGTCAAAATTAACCCTATACTTACAGCGCAGGGATTTTAGGAAGCGTGCAGTGGGATAAACTAAAATTCAAAGGGATTGTTTATGGGGTTGTTAGTCACTCAGATGTTCCTCCACATTCCTCTAGGTCTGGTGTATCACAGAAGACACAGGACTCGCTCACATTCAATGGTAATAAAAGCAGCCAACAGACCTGAAAAGCTGCATCAACATTTTATCCTAAACAATTGCTCCAGGAAGGCTGAACTAAAAACCCCAGGCAAGCTGTCAGTAGCTAATATTAGCCTACACATACAGAATTTTTTTTAATTCCAGAGCAATTTCCAAAGACTGCAGAAAATGTTCTCTAGACTGCAGAGAAAACCCAACAGTTCATTTTTGTGCTGATGCAGCTGCAACTGCTGTTTGCTAGATCCTATCTCAGCTTGGTCATTGCAATATCAAAGTATGATTTTATAAACCTTTTAACTCTTGTGTAAAGCACATTATACATGCTAATGGCTTCATTTGACTAAGCTGCCTTCGTCATTTTGCTGCAGCTGGGTGAAGGTACTATATATTGCTATATCCTCATATGTTAAGCAACCCTTTAATGGAATACATTGCCTTGGAGTCTTTAGTTTTTATGAAAAAAATCCTTATCACTGCCCAGAGAACTATTTTGTGTGCAGTAATTATGTAATATTAATGAACAGCATTACATACAACTATTTTCTAGCCCTATTCTTTGTGTGGCATGTACTTTAGAATGACCTGACACTGCAAAAATGCCTCTAGCTTCCATGGCTCATGTAAAATACAATAAATACATAAATAATTGAGAAGAGGAAATAGGTAGTGTTGCAAAGGCTGTGGTGTTGTTACCACTGCACTTCAAAATCCATCGATGTGACCTTTGCAAATGTGCTTTTCTTCTCTCATTTAAGAATTCTTCCTTGAGCTGGGCAAAAAAAAAAATCCACACAGGCACAGAGTTTCAAATTTGAAAACTCACTTTGTAATCTTATTTCTAAAATTGTAGAAGGAAAGAAGCAGCCAGGGGATGAGCCAGGACAGTGTGTCCAGGGACACCACCAGGACACCTGGAAAGCAAAGGCCATCCTGTGAATTCCATGGGAAAGAAGCTGTTTATCCCATGGAGACTAAGCTTCTCAATCTCTTGGGGTTTGGAAGTTTTTTTCCCTCCACTTCTCAAATAAATAACTGCTTATTTAATTCCTCTTAATAAAGGAGGAATGCGGGGCTGTGTCGGGGCTGATTAGTCAGGGCTTGCAAAGTACGCTGGTGCTGAGTATAATTTTTACTGCAACTTGGTGACACCTCCATTTCTCAAAGTAAGATTTCATAGCCTGCTCATTTACAAAGTGGGCTAGTGCCTTTGGGTATTTGGGAAGGGCAAAAAGACAAATTGAAAAGCATCAAATCATTTAATTTCAAAGTGCATTAAGCGCACGCCTTCCAATTTTCTGACTAAAATGTTCGTTGGCTTTTTCCAAAGAGGTTTATATTCAGGGCACAGAAATAGTTTGTGGATTTTAGATTCCTGAAATACTTAACAATGTTATTCAGGGGAAGAAAACACAGGCTTCTTGTCCTAAAAAACCCAGATTCACGTGCAAAGTGTTAATGAACCCAAGTGACAGCTTAAGAATAAAAATAGCATAACCCTCCCTTCCCCTCCAAATGGCAGCTAATCAAACATTTTCTAGAACAGAATTTCTGACTAGTCTGGGATATAATAATTTTTAAAAAGCAAAAAGAACAATATGAGGAGTTCGATTCAAAGAGACCAAAATGAGGTTGGCCTTGTTTTCCACCTGGGAGCCAGAGGACCTGCAGCCCCTGGATCTCCTGGCTCCTTCTGGAGCATTGCTTGCTGGAATCTGTAGTCTCCAGGCTGCATCTCCATTATTAAACAGGAGAGCAGTGGTAATCTGCTCCATTTTAGGCAAATTAAGTGCAGCTCTTTGGCTCCTGGCACATTCCCAACGCGGCCCTGAGATGAGCATAATTCCACAAAATCCATAAGATTCAGAGCTCGTGGCTGCCACTGTTCCCCCTTCCTGTGCCCTGCAGGTAATGGGAGGTCCTTTGCTGGGGTCCTTGAAGGGGACAAAGATATTCTGGATGAGTTTAATGAATATTGGGTTTCCGTGTGCTGAGGGAAGCAGTTCTACTGGAGAGACTTCCAGTTTTCCCTTGGAGTTGCTTACCTGATGGGTTTCCTGTCACATTTCTGCTGGCGAGGGAAGTGGGGGCATGTTGCATATTCAGTGTGCCCCTCCTCGTGCCTTGCAGGGGGAGCAGGGTGTGTTTCCTCAGAATAGAATGAACTCGTGCTTTCCAATTTTTCCCCATGTTAGGAAATAGGTCCTGTCTCATTACTGGTGACAGCACATATTGGTAGGTCATAGAGCAAAGGGAGAGCCTTGCGTAGAACAGCTGGGGCCCAGAGCCAGAAATCTCATTAAAGTAAGCTGCTGCTATTTCCAGCCTGTAATAGAGCTTTGGAGCTTGATTATATTCAGTGAAAGCAGGTCATTACAAACACACTGCTTTTTGCATATTATCTAAATTGAAATAATAATATGTTCTCTCCTTTCATGTGCTATATTGATAAATCCCAACTTATGAATGAAACATGTTGATTAGTTAGTTAAAAATAATTAGTTCCGTATTATGCCTCCAAGTTTAAGGCTTGATTAGTGCAAACAAATAACTTTTCTTGATAATAAGTCATTTACAGAGTATTCTCTTAAGTGGAGCACACAGGCATAAAAATAATCTGCAGCAGTAAATTGTGTTATTTGTTCTCTCTTTTTTCTTTGACTTCAAATGTAACAGTACTTTTAGAACTTGAGAGACACAAATTCTATATGCAGATTCTGATCTCAACAGCAACTGCTGCAGTGCTACTCTGGTGTTATTTGATGGAGGTGGCAGAGCACCAGATAAGAATGCAACCCATAAATGTTCTTTGATTCAGCCTTTTTGGCCACACAGCCCCAAAAGAAGAACAATTATTTTTTCCAGTGACTGAGAATATCACTCTGCTATTAACTTGCATTTAAATATTCTGATATTTGCATCAGAAGTGAGCTAATGAGTGGGTTTCCTGAGCAGTGGAAGTTCTTTTGAAGCAAAACAAAACCCTGCATGAACATTTTTTTCTAGTCATCAGCTCGCTGAAGCCAGCACTATTCAACAATGTTCAAAAAGCTTAAACTCCTTCCTGAATATGAACATTTTCCTGAACCAAGGCTTAGGGCCATCATAAAGTCATTTTTTTTTAGCTCCCCATAAGGTTTCTCTCACATAGGCCAAAGATGGGTCCACAGGAGACACCCCTTAAAGAAAGGCTCTACCTTGATGGGATTATGGGATAAATACTGCAATAAAATCAGATATCATCCTGATAAAAAGCCTTGATTCTGTTGATACTGCTGTTTGTGCTGCTGCTCCCACCTACAGAGCCTCTCTGACGGAAAGTTATGGCTCTCAATTATCACTGTGAAAATCCAGCCCTATTTTGGGAGTGCTCATAACTTGGAGCAGTCATCGAGGTGTGGGAGTTTGTCGGCGTTGCTGGAGAGAAGCAGCCTTCGTGTCGAGGCGCTGAGGCACGACGAGCCCAGCAGGCACATCACACACCCCTCTGGAGCTCTTCTCTGAAGCTCTTCCCTTCCTGGTTGACAGGAAAACTTGCAAAGCCTGGGAAGAAGACCAGACCTGTGCTTCCAGGCTGCCGGGAAGGGAATTAACCCCATGGCAGCAGTTGTGGTCTCAGCAGATGACAAGACCGCCAGTTTTCTGACTCCATGTAGTCAGCAGACAGCCGTGGGGTGGAAAAGGCTAAATCTCTGTTCTTTTGTGAAAGAACTGAGGTGACTTACTGGTTAAAAACTTCTCAATCCTCCCCAGTCCTCTCTGAGGGCACTTACTGAGAAATGGTAATGGTTTACAGTCTCAGAGTGCTTTCAGAGCACTCAGTGTCAGGAAAAATGGCATTAACCCACTCCCCTCCCCATATTCTGGACTGTTTCTCAATGCTAATCAGGAGTAATTTCACTGAAGTGAAGAGAGTTATACAAGACCTATGTGAAAGTGGAATCAGATCCATGTATCATACATTTAAGATTCCTGGCAAAATATGCTCTATTTACTTGAGGAAATTAAAACATTTCAGAGTCTGGATGATTTAAGGGCTATGTTCTTACTTCCTAGAAATTAGAACAGTACCTCATGTAATCAATAAGTGTATGAAACTGCCTGAAATGCAAGCATTGCAGAGGTCAGGAGTGGAAAAAACACAGCTGAAATCACTTTACATGACATACTGGAAAAGCAACATTATTTTTACCAACAGCACAAGGAAGACATTGCAAGTGGCAAGAAACTGATTGAATGGTATGGCAAAGAGCATTTGTTTGATAAAGTCAATTTTACCACTTCCATGGCAACTAAAACACAAAATTAGACTGTTCAGGGAAGCACTTGGGTTCCAACCTCCTTTGAACTTTGAGAAATTTGGGAAAAAAACCCTTGGGTTGGGCCCATCTGTGTGGGAAACACCACGCTGCATTCACAGCACACCAGCAGAGCTATTTTCACATCAGATCACAAGCACCAGGCAGGGTGGGCTGTATTCTCTGGAATGGAAATTACTCATTTCCACAAGAAGCCTTTCCAGTGTCTTCCACAAGAAGTGGCTCCATTAAGACCAACAAAAGTGCTGATTCTGCAGAAGAGATGCTGCAAATCCTCCAGGAGAGCTCTAGGACAGAAATGGGCTCTTAAACATGTAGAGAGACACTCAGCTCCCACCCTCAAACCTGAGAGAGCTGCTTGAGGAGGTTTTGTGGAAGCACAGAATATCCTGAGCTGGCAGGGATTCACAAGGATCATCCCAGGGATCTCCTGGCCCTGCACAGCCCCAAAACCCCACCCTGGGATCCCTGGAGTGTCCAAACCCTCCTGGAGCTCTGGCAGCCTCAGGCTGTGCCCATTCCCTATGGAGCCTGGGCAGTGCCAGCACCCTCTGGGGAAGAACCTTTCCCAAAATCCACCCCAACCTTCCCCTGGCACAGCCCCAGCCCTCCCCTGGCTCCTGTCCCTGTCCCAGGGAGCAGAGATCAGAGCTGCCCCTGCTCTGCCTCTCAGCAACAAATTGCAGGTTTGATGAAACTTGCAGGAAATAAGAAATTGCAGGAATTATCCTGGACTTTGAAAGCACAAATAAGCAGCACATAGTTTTCTGACACGTACAGATCCCTGTATCAGCTCCTGGGCTGCTGCAGGAGCAGCAGGAGTTTGCTGGAAAGAGGAACAAACCCTCCTCTGTGCTGCCCCTTCCCCCTGGGTTGCAGTACACCAAGGCTTGTGATGCTTGGCCAAAGAATGGTGAAAGCCAGGAGTGACTCTGGACAGCACTTGCTGGTGACCCTGAGTCACTGGCTCATGCTAAAGTCAGACCTGCAGTCAGATGGGGGTGTGCAATGGGGACGTTGCCATCAGTGCTTTATGCCTGAATTTTGCATCACAAATGCTCCTGCAGGCATTAAAAGACATTTCAGTGAACGTCCAGTGAGGGGAATTGACCCCTGCAGAGCCAGGCTCGGTTTTGAATGGCTTTTTTGGCTTGTCACATCTTCCCAGTCTCCAGACCTTTGCATTGTAACGTGGTGTGCCGTAAATATCGGTAATGGAAGGGATTACATCAGCCACCCTCGTGCTGCCAACCTCAATATTAAACTCTGCAGCAGCAAGGAGCCCTGCCCAGAGGACTATGACAACTATTCAGCTCCATTTGTATTAGAATACAAAGTACAGAATAAACCCACAGCCTTTCTGGCAACTGATACTACGTGTCAGATAAGAATGGCACAGGGGAGAACAATGCCAGAGCACTGAAGTTCCTCCTTAGATTAAGAGCTGAGGATATTTGATATGTGCCCTTCCAGAATGTGCTGTAGGTCAGGCGTTTTTTATTTTGATTTTTTTAAATAGTAAGCCCCCACTACCTAAGCAAAAGCAAAATGTAGTTTCTTATTTCTGCACCCACTGACTCTGTTCAGAGTGTTTTGGCTGCAACAAGGGAGAGAGCGGGATCTGGTTGGATTTTAATGTATTTTCACGTCATTTCAGATACTCAAAAGACACTGGTTTAAATGCTTAAAATTATGTTTGGCATTTCCTGGCAGTTTCTCTTCGCTCATTCAACTGTACTGCCCTCAGTGCAATTTCAAATTTGCTTGAGGTTGTTTGGGCCAAATAAAATCCCATTCTTATGAGATAAGCCAACATTAATTTCCAGGGAGTTTGACCAGAACTGTTGTCCCCCTGTTGGACTGTTCATCAGAACTTATTGTTTTCCAGCCCTCATAGTAAATATTCTTGGGAGAGACTGCTCGAAGATTTAGGTAGCAAGTGTGAAATAATTAGACTCAGTGGAACACAGGGTTCTAAAGAGTGGAAGGCATGATTCAGCATTTCATCTTTTCAGCTTTAATGATTTGTTGTTTGTTTTTTGCAGATCTTCAAGGGAAAAACTGGACTGACTTCTCTGCGTGGGACTTAGAGATCCTGGAACTGGAAAGATAAAGGGGTTGGCAAGAACTTGCTTTATCCACCATGCTGCTCTGTGACTGCTGCTGGCCCCACAGAGATGGCTTCATTCCATCAGTATTTATTGCATATAATTTGCATACAGCTCATTGAGATGCTCTGAAAGACACAATAAAAACCCAGAAAATATGAATGCTCAGAAAATGGCGTTGTCTGCTGTAGGAATATGGAACCAGATCCCCAGGTCCTTTGCCTTTATTTCAGCAAAGGAGCTGGGCTATTGTTTCTATTTAAAATTGGTTGCCATGGTGGTTTCATCCGGGCTTTTGCCCTGATGAAAATTGTTTGTATCAGTGACGCAGCAGCGCTGGCAACCCAATGTTTGCATCTACCTCCAACAGAGCAGCAAGCGAGGAACTGGCACCTGGCACATCACCTGGGCACCCCAAACAGGTTCCTCAAACACCCAGGGACCCCTGGCTGTCACCCCTGAGGGAAGTGGGACACCAGCCACCACGCAGGTGGTTTGAGAGCCTGCAGAGACCTCAGACAAAATGGAAATGCTCCAGTGAAAGCCCCAAGGCCAGGGGGATCTTCGCCCAGGTGTGACCCTGGAGTGCTGCTTGGGTTTTGCAGCACCACCTGGAATTTCTGGGAAGTTTCAGCTCTCACCTTTTGAAAGTGATGGGAAGCCCTGCCTGACATTCAGATCTGCTGATACAAGAGTCTCTCCCATTTTCTAATGAGCCTCAGTCATTAGCCTCCTTCTGTCACAGGCAGCCAGTGATCCCATGAATTAGGTGAATGGCAACCACCAGGACACTCAGAAATGTCTATGAATAATACAGGTTAAAAAAGAAACCCTTCATATGCATTTATTTCAGGTGACAGTTCAACTTCTGGCCCAAACTCCTGCAAAACTTCAGCCTGCTTCCCACCTGGTGCTGATTCTGTAGGGCACACTCACAGGGACAAACCCAGGACAGTCTGAGATCTCAAAGAGACTTTTAGGCTTAAAGCTTTCTCTTTAACGAAAAAAGGTCTTTTGGAATAGTAAACCTCCTGCAAGGGACAGAGGGGGTTAATGCTCCTCCCTGCATTGTCTGTCAGCACAAAACAGCAGCAGATTTCCTAGCTGGAGCAGTGCTGGCTAAATAGATTTCGATCTGGAACATGAGTACCAGTCCCCTCTCTTCACCTTTATTGGGAAATCCTCCTTTCCAGCAGATGTGGCGAGTGGGGGAGGAGGAACCCAAGAGCAGCTGTGAACAATGAACAAGGACCAGACGTTCTCAGCAGAAAAGAGAAGCTGGCAGTGCCAAGAGCACCGTGGCAGCTCGAGCTGTGCAGAGCAGAGTGCCCAGGGTGCCAGCCCTGTATTCCTTCCCAGTCTGCAAATGGAACAGCCTGGCAGTTTGTCTTTCCAGCACAGAGATTGTGTTTCAGCTGATGTGCCTGCAGTGCCCACTCTGCTGAGCTGGAAGTGAAACATCTGCTGAGTTAAGAAATTATTAAAGGCCAGCAAGAGCCTCGCTGGCTTTTGGTGCTGTCGGTGCAAACTTCATCGATAACGGAGCAGCTTTTCCAGGAGCACAATCAGGAGAGAGCAGGCTGTGTTAGCACCTCGCTGCTCCCCTCAGCTGTTCCAGGAAGGGAGCTCTCCACAGAGGCAACGCTGTGCTGTTCCTTTCTTCCAGAGGCTCAGGATGTCAGAGCTCAGGCAGTGCTCCATGTGATGCATCACCTCCCCCCACAAGCTCACAGGCTTAAAAGCATCACAGGCTCAAAATTGGGACAATTTTAGAAGGGATTGCTCTGTCTGCAGCAGCCTAGAGCCCAGGGGGATCTTGGAGGGAGAGCTGAGGGTCTTGCACTGTCCTGTGAACCTGCGGTGCTGACTTTTCCATTGGAAAAAGGAAAGCTGCAGGTCAGAGCTTCACATCACAATCAGGATTTGGCAGGAATGAGATCAGAGCACCTGGATACTCCAACCAGGAGCTTTGTATAAAACTGAGACACAGATTCCTGAAAGCTCCCTGTTTGTTAAAAGCTGGGAGAAGCCAGGTGACTTTGTGTTTGTGCCCCTGCTGGAGAGGACATCTTTCTCTTAAACCCTTTAAATCAATACACTGCTCTAAAAAAGGGCAATCTGTAATAAATGCAGGAAAATATCAGCGTGTGAGAGGAAAATATCAGAGGTTGCACTTGGTTAGGCCTCTCCTAGATGTACAATCTGAATGGTGGAAGCTGAGAGCTGTGCTCTCCTGGCAGCAGTTTTTGTGGGACAGAATTTCACTCACGCGGAGTACTCTGAAGGCATAAAGTGGGTAGGAACTGTGCCCTGCAAGGCTCTGCTGCCCTGGCACACTTTGGGTAAGGCCCTGGCCCCTTCTCAAGCTCAGCCTTATCATTAGCCTGCAATCAGGAGAGGCAAGAGAGATTTCTGCAGTAAATATTGTATCAGGCAGTCTGGGCTGCTTCAAATGAGAGCAGCTCATAAGGAGCTACTAAATATAAAATCATCCTCAGGGCAGCTCCAGTTTAAGCCAGGGCATGTCAGCCCTCAGAGAAGCACAGAATCTCTGGGACGTAAATAAGAGAAAGGCAGGATGAGGGGGGAGATTAGAAGCTTACAATTGAAATTCTGAAAAATAAATGGAAGGTGTGCTATGCAAAGGGAGAGGACCAAAAGAACCCCAACCATCAGGAACATGAAATGTCCAATATCTGCAGTTCTGGTTTGAAATTTCAAGTGTCCTCTGCCACAGCTTCATGCATGGCTGCTTACACAAATCATCCTACATACCATGGTGGCTTCTCTACCTTGGAGGACCTTCCAGCTCATTCCAACCCTTCTCTCCCCTCTGCTTTCTCCAGACCATTCCTTCCCCTGTGCTTGTACATAACCCACAGGATACTGATGTCCCAAAAGCCTCTAGCAAGAAGCAGAAATGCAATAATTGAATGTCTGAGCAGCAGAACTGAGTTTCCCATTGCTGCAGACTAAACCCCACCTCCTAAAAAGGCAGAAGATGTTCTCTGTGGGTTTCCTGTTCTGTGGATGGCAGATCTGGACCCAGTTTTACCCTTGCTATGGGTGAGACGAGGTCTGATGGAGGTGCAAGGGAAGCAGATCCAAAATCCTCCCAAGACAGACAGGGAATCTGCTGGGGTCAGGTTCCTGCTGGATGTTATTGAACTAGTTCAGTGATCCAAAACTAGATCTGAACTTTGCTGCTCTGGCCTATATCCGAGGGAGATAAAAGCTGCTATCTATATCCTTGGGGCCATTGCTGAGCTGTATTGTGTTTCCAGGTTATGTTACCCACAGCTGACTCTGCTGACTTCCTGCATCTGATTCATTCCTCACTTTTATTCACAATATAGCTTCTTCCAAAACACAGGGAAACCAACAATTATCAGTAAATTTAACGAGGTGACAGCAGGACACCCTGACACTTAATCCTCCAAGCCACACCATGCTGGCAGGTTTGCAAATACCTTTGCTAAGCTTCAGTGTCAACACAATTTTATATTTTGGAGGCAGATCCTCTCTTGAAGGGCACTTGCATCACCTCTGGGGTTGGTGTCCTGGTGCTTTTTGAACACTCTCTATTCCAAAGGCTTGTCTCTGAGATGTTTTCCAAGTTCTCACAATACCTGGGTCAAGTGCACGGCATGTAATTAATTTTCATTCTGACAATGGTCTTTTAATCACAGCATTAAAAGCATCAGCTCAAAAGAAATTAAAAAAAAAAAGAAAAATAATAAAAAAGACCCCAAACATATTCTATAATACAACACTAGTAAAGAAAAGTAGCCACATCCCAATCTGCTACAGGCCAGCCCAATTTGACCTGTGGTTTTATCATCTCCTGCTGAATCAGTTCTGATCTATCAGACCTAATTTTGTACACACATCTTCTAAATGGCTGTTTACCCCTGCAGCAGGTGCCTCTTGTTCTTGTATCCCTGGCACCCTATGAAAAACGAGCAAGGAAATGAAGCAGGACACATCTGACAAGCTGGAGTGGAGGGAGATTAGGTGAGCACCTCAACAGGAACTGGGAATTTAATCTGTCTCGGTATCAACTGTATTCAAGCCTCTAAACATCTTTTACTACCGTGACCCAATTGACTTGGACACAGTTCACCCAATAAATCTGTAGCAAAGAAATTTAAGTGTCCCCAGGTCATCTGCTGGCACCCAAAATAACAAACTGAGGGTTTGGGATCCTAACAAATGGTTCTTCAGAACAGTAGAGGTGTTACATTTGACCTGCTGGGCCAGCAAAACCCACTTCTTGTGCAACCTTGACTTAATTCTGGCAGCTTTCCTGAGGCTTCTCCTACTACTGTAGGCTGTGGGCTGAAATTCATCCAAGGCTCTGCAGATCTTCGAGCCAAACTCTTGCTCTTTGTGCAAAATGTGTTGCAACAGTCCAACCCTGCTGAGCCCCAGCAAGTGGGCTGGGAATTGCAGCACTGGGTGTTGGGATTGGTGATGGATTGTGTTCCTGTGCTGAAAACAGGAACTCCAACCTGCAGAGCAGGGAGCAGTTGTTGCTGGGAGGCTTCAGAGCTGCTTTCTGAAGTTCTCTTCCAGTGATGGGTTGCTTTGTTTGGATTTTCAAGCAATTTTGGGAGCTAAATACAGCTGGATCAGAATCACCATAAAAGGGAATTGGATTTGGTGACCCTCCATCTCCTGAGAGCAGTATTTTCTGGGCACAAAACAACTATTTGAATCTGTCTCTGAAAGATTCAAGCATGAAAAGCAGGGGGTTTGGCACAATTTGTTTGCACTGAGATTGGAGCTGAGTATCTCAGTCCAAAATGTGTGGAGCACACACACACAATATACACTTCTATCATCATGAAAGCCACAGGTGTACATAAATATATTTACAGAGTATACAAACACACCTGGTTTTGCATTCAGGTGTGTGGTTTAGCTGTCAGAACACTCCCAAGAAAGCCAGCACAATCTAATCTTTCATAGTCCCTGGACACCAAAATTATATCAGTTTACACTTTTGAATGTCTCAATCACAACTCACATTGTTTGTCAACACGCTACCCTAATTTTTAATTTGAGTTCCTCAGAAAGTCCCTTTCTGTCCTTCTGGTTCGACAGTAGAACCTGAGGACATCTCTGTTTCACAGACAGATTAAAAATGGGTGAAAACAGATCCATCAAATTGGTTTGCTCAGGACCTTTGCTGAAAGGAAGGCACAAACTTCTTTTCTGCAGTCCAAATCTGGGGCTTTTATCAAATAGTTTCTACACAGTCTTATGGGAGAGAAGGTACTGCCCTTTTTCCCCTTAAAACTCAATTGTTTCCTTATTGACAGCTTTTACAGCTGAGCTATGAATGTTATGAGCATGATGGCAAAAGGAGGGAAGATTGGATTGACTTTGGAGAAATACATAAATTTTAATAAAGCCAAGACACCCACTGGCAAGAGAGAAATGAGAAAGGCCATAAAAGTATGCACACACACAAGCATTTAAATAATATCAGCAAAAGCAGGGTTATCACTTAAAGCCCATGCTCTGTGACTGCACGAAGTCCCTTGGCACTGTGAAGAGAAGTTGACATCTTTCCTAGAGTCCAGCTATCTGAGAGCCACTCGTTTAAAGTAGATTTTTTAGCCCCATTGCCACAGTAAATCATCAGGATGAATGGAAAATGTGTTTAAACGTGGTAAACAGTGATGAATCACCAAATCTGCTGCCTGGTGAGATGGATCACCCCTCACGTGGGATCTGCTCCTCCTGCCTCTGGCTGAGGTGCTGCTGATTTTCACTGAGAGTTCAATAAAACCACAGCTTTTCCCAAGTACCTTCAAGAGCAATTTGTATATTTGATTCATGTTTCAGGAGTGGAAAAATCATTAAGCCCATTAAAGGAAAAATATTGAAAGGCACAGTGCAGGGAGGGGGAAAACTCAGTGGCTGCAGCTGGGTTGGGAAAAGAGGGAGAAACCTGAGGATTACCCTGCATAAAGCAGCACATTTTTAGTGTGGCTGAAGCATCTGCCTGTGACAGAGATGCTCTCACCGAGGACAGAGAGAAACGTTCATCAACAGCAACAAAAGACCTTGGAGCATCCCTCCCCAGCCCTTTATTTGCTGAGAGTGTGAGCCATGAATGATGAGAGCGCCGAGGGTTAAAGTGAAAATAAAAAATCACTCTCCAGGAAAACACACGAGGAAAGGGCGGCTAAATCTCTGACAGATGAGAATGCTCTCGGGGTGTCAGCAACAGGAGTTCTGATTTACACTATCTGGAGGGAGAGATAAGGACTCCACAGCACAGCAGCATCTAATAAATGATGCCTGCAGCACAATAACGAGAGCGAGCTCTTCATTTTATTTATTTATTTCGCTGTTAATTTAGTGCTCCTGAAAGCCAGGGTTTTTTTTATACCTCTGGTCACTGACAGTACAGCCAAGTCCTCCCTCACTCACAGCTCTGTCAAAAGACACTTTATAAATAACTGGAGATGAGGATCTCCCCCCCTGACCTGTGGGATCCAGCACTTGAGAAGAAAGATGAGCAGCAGTGGCAGCACAGCCCTGCCCTGCAGGGTCTCAGAGCCCAGCCTGCCCCAGTCCTGGCTCCAAAACCAGGAGCAGCAGGGCCACGGGGATGTGCTGGGCACCTGGTGCACAGAGCCAGCAGCTCCTGTGCTCAATCTGATCTCATTTCCACTTCTGGGGTCTGCTGCAAGGGTTTGAAATGAAGGCTCGAGACAAGGTGATCAGATAAAAGTTGAGTTTAGAATAACAGCTCCTTCATTCTCACCTCACACCCCCCCAGTGGGATAAAAACCAACTGCTAATTTGGGGGACAAGTTAAAAAAATCACTCAAACACCTGATTTAGGGTCATTTCTCCTGCTTTGCAGGAAGGATTGCTGCGTGGCAATGATCTCAGTGCACTTGTTCAGAACGAGAGGTGTTGCAAACACCTACTTTGTTTTTGCTGCTGCTTCCATGTTCCTCATTCCCTGCAGTCTGTCCCTGGCTCATTAGTCATGTTGGGGCAATGATAAGGTGGAGAATGATTACACAGTTGGCTCAGACTTTTCCCTTCCCAGTACAGAGTGTGCTTGGATCCCTCCTGGGTGGAGACTGACCTGAATGCCTTCTTTAAGCCATGCACATGCAAGCCTGCAGTGTAATGATTTCCACTTTGCTTATGTTGTACCTGTTCCTGTTCCCATTCCCAGGGCCCTGCTTTCCAAACAGGATGGTCCTGATTCAGGCCCTGCTGTGATTTGAGTGAAAAAGCTGCAGCTCCACATTGAACCAACTCAGCTTTTCTCAGCTGTCTTTAGAAACAGCTTTATTCTGTGCATTCCCTCACCTGTTATTACGTGTAGAGAATTCATGAGTGAGTGTGTTGTGACAGTCCCCTGAGGAATATTGCCTCTGGGAATAACTTTCTGAGCTCTTCACAAAGCGTTTTGTGAGTGACTGCCTTAGGAGATGCTCAGTGGGGAGGTTCTGGTTTGTCTCTCTGTCTTTTATTAGGACAGGGGTGGGTTTTACCCACCTCAATACAGGTAACTCCTACCCTGAGATAGCCAGGGCTCACT
The DNA here is from genome assembly GCF_014805655.1 of Passer montanus. Lineage (NCBI taxonomy): Eukaryota > Metazoa > Chordata > Aves > Passeriformes > Passeridae > Passer > Passer montanus. The sequence goes on from NW_024362051.1 coordinate 12,587,115, forward strand.
TCACTGGGTGACAGCACAGGACAACTGTCCTCAGAGGCCAGGAACACAAGGATGTGCTCAATCCTTGTGTGTTTTTATTTTGCAGAAGGCACTAATGTCCCTTCTTTACCAGCCCAAGCCTCAGCTTTCTCCCTGTCTCAGTCTTTGACTCACCCCTCCGTGGAATCCGCGTCATTTCTCCTGCCACACGTTCCATCTCAGCCTTCCCTCTGTTCCCACACTGCAGCAGCAACCCAAACACAAACTGCCTGCTGGCTTGCCTGCAGCCAACCCCTCCTTTTGCCCCAACACCACCAGAATTACCTGTTCCACGCCACCCCACCGTTGCTCCTGTTGCTCCACAGCCTCCCACTCCCGACGCCCTCCCATGCTGGCATTTTGCATGCAGCGCTGATGGAAAAGCAGGTGGAAGATGCAGGGTGAGGAGAGGAAGCTTTGGGCAGTGAAACACAGCTCTGCTGGCACCAGGGGCTGCCTCAGCCCTGCCAAGACACTGCCACTCCTGCCCTGAGCTCTCCCTGCTCTGGCAGTTCCCAGCTCCCACAGCTGCCAGAACACTCCTGCAGGGAGAGCAGCGCTCTCCCCACCTGCCTCTGGCCCTGCCCACGTGGCTTTCATGCCTTAGTCCTTGCCTGAAACCTCTCCTGATGCTTTGCACCTCTGTGCAGAGCAGCCTGCTCTGCCCCGGCCTGGCAAGGTCTGCCCCACTCGGGTCTGTGCCCACCTCTGTGGACGTGGCAGTGCCACAGAGAACAGCTCCACTTGGCCTGCTCTCCACCAGCTTTGCTTCTTTGCCACGTCAGCTTCAGTGCCCCCAAACTCTCACACTGTTGCCCAAACACCAGAGAAGGTCTGAGCCCTGCAGAGCGAGTGGTGAAGCCACTGCCTGCTGAGGCACCCATCCATTCCACTGAAATACATAAAAAACAAGCAACTAACATATTCTAGGCACTAAATCAGCCACCAGAAGTCATCATCAACTTATTCTGCTTTTAAGTCCCTTAGTGATAAAAGGAACCTCGACAGAGATGCTTCAGAGCTGCTTTGGGATTTAGATTAATCTAATTTGGAGGTTTGGGCACCTACACATCTTAGGCTGCACTGAAAATCCCAAGCTGAACTGATTTTTTATGTGGGAGAAGATGCTGCTTCCCAAAGCAAAGGGAACTGCTTGCCTTGAAGCCAGAATCCACAAAGTGAAAAAGGCTGGAGGAGAAGGAGGGGAGGCACATTCCCAGTGGAAAATGCTATTGATCCTTTGCCCTGCCAGCACTAGCCAGCAACGCTGCAGCATGAACTAACCTGCCCACCAAAGCAAAGCACTGAGCAATTTGTAAAAATCCCCTCCAGAACGTAAAGAACAAGACCACAAATGCTGTTTAAGGGTTGCAGGTTTCCTTGGGCAATGAAAGAAGCAGAAGCCTGATTAATCTCTGGTTTGTTCCCCTGCAGGAGAACAAACACATCCCCTGTGCTCACACACAGCTCGCTGCTCTTGGGTTTCTCAGTGCACAGGGAGAACGTGCAGAGACAGGGGGAGAGGGAGGAAAACATTTTTCCTACCACGAGGAACATTCCCTCAGCTGAAGGCACAGTTCTCATCCCAGCAGGATGAGCTTGGGGGGAACATCCTGACTCGGATGCATTTTGTGAGAGGAAGGGATCATCTCAGATAAATAAAATAAAAGCAAAACCCTGATAAAACTTCTTGTTTTCTTTTTCAGAGCTAGAACTCGCTAGTTGTGTTCTGAAATGCTGAAGAGGCAATTTCTGCTGGTGCAGAGGAGCCAGTAATGGGATTTGGGATTGTAATGTACCAGCTAGAGACTGAAATGAGACTGACATTTCTACCTGCTCCCAGAAAAACCCTCTGGAGAATGATTGGAAAGCATTTCCATCTGACAGGCTGGCACTGAGCCTCGGCCCTGCCAGGACTCAGCTCTGGGGCACAACAGGGGTGGAAACTGCAGGAAAGTGAGAATTCCTCAATACTTTTAATGGTGTGGCTTGAAATGGGAAGAGACACAATGCTGGACATCTCCTGGCTTCCCAGGGAAGTGGATTAAATCACTTATTATTATTATTATTATTATTATGGTGCTAAACAGAGCCCAATATTCCTTGGGAATGAATGAGGCTCCGTTGAGCTGTGGAGAACCAGCATTTCCCAACCAAAATGTGGCAAGGATGGGGGAGAGGAGTGGGTACAGACAGATCAGGAAAGGGAGCATGGGAGTTTTCAGATGGCTGACAAACACAAATGAGTAATTTTGTTTGATATTTTAGATGTTATAAAGAGGCAGCTTGGCACTGGGCAAAAAAATGTTTCCCGCTGGACTTCGTAATAACCAAACTTCAGAACATTTTTAAATGAAGAGTCAGCCTGAATCAAAACAAGGATTAAAAACACAAAAATATAAGGGAGAAAAAAAGAAGATATGTTTGAAATGTCAATTGAAATGGTCTGGACATTTCTGTGCCTTTTTCAAAATTAAGCCAAAACGGTGTTTTGGAAAATCTTGGCCTTCCAAATTTTATTTTCTTGCAAGAAGAAACAACTGGGCTGGAGGCAAAGCATCTTATCCCACTCCCTGCAAAGATGACGTGGAAACAAGCCTTGCTGTCTAGGTGACATGGCACTGCGGAGGTTCTCAGTGCTCTGCTGGGCTCAGGAGGATTTTGGGGAGGAATGTGGAAAGGGAGAGGGAAGCCTTGAAAGTACAACCACCCTGCTGGCCTGTCACACGTGGGCTGAGACCTGGGCAAGGGGAGCCCTTTTCTCCCTCCATTTGAAACAACCCCTGCACAAGCACTGCTTTTCTCTCTTATTCAAAACCATTTCACAAGCTATTTACTTTTCACCCTCTAATTATTATTATTATTTGATATTCAGGTGTCGGCTGGAATTCATTCCTGCTCTGTAACTTGAGAAATAAAGCTGCTGGGGAGTTTTCCCTCTGTGAAAAACTCCCCAGATCAAGTTTGTTCCTCTGCAAGGCCTTGCCTACGTGAGCTCAGTGTTTCCACCTGTGCAAGCACTACGTGGCTGTGTGGGAATGCCTGGAGAAGGCCTTTGAAGAGGGGCAGATCCGACTGGAATTTCAGTTCTAATTAATTGCTGTAGAAAATGTCACTGCTATTATTCAGCCAGCTGTACTCTTATGTCATGTTTGCCTGAAACAAAGTTCTCCCCTGCTCTGGAATGAATCATAATATTGAAGATGAATACTCAGCAGTGACATTCCCCAGCAGCTGGAGCTTGGGATGAGCTCCACAGGACTGGATGTGCTTTGCTTTGAGCCATTCCTGAGCTCCCTCCCTGCTCAGAGGCAGCTCCCACCCCACCTTGCCAGGGATTTGCCTCTCTGCACCCTCTGTGCTGGGAATTGAGCTGCCCTGGTGGGACCCGTGAGTCTGCCAGCTGAGGGAGGTGCTGGCAGGGCTGTAAATCACCTCTGCTTCCTGCTGGTCTCCAGAGCTGACAGACATCAGGCTGCTTGAGCTGAAGAAGCTGACCAAGGTGGGAAGAGGTGGCTGTTATATATGATCAGCTTAAGCTGCAATTAAAGTTCTTTTTTTCTAAAAAAAATAATTAAAATTATTATTATTTTAATATCCCTTTGCAGAGCAGGTTCCTCTCTGCTCTCCCCTTTGAGCTAAACCTTCCACCACTCCCATGGCTGCCAACACCCACTGGTGAGGAGCACTGCAGAGAAATCTAATCAGAGAGGAGATCAACTCATTACCCTGAGAAGTAAACGTGTCTCTCAGACAAAGCAGCAATTTTCTCTGAGTCATTGCAGCATCCCTGAGTGTATCCAAAACAATCAAAAGCTGGCTAAACCGGTCCATTTGTAGCAGAGCCATCACCTTCTTTCCTCCTGCAAAGTCCCAAGGAGAAGCCATGCTCTGCTTGCCTTACTCCTGGCCAGAAAACCTTTGGTAATTAATAATTCAGAGAAATCCCATACCCTGAGCATTCCTGTTTCCTCCTTGCTACAGGAATTGAGGGGAAGGAACATTTCTAACTGCTGGCCCGAGGGGTGAAGGACTGGCAGTGGTGCAATCTCAGGGACTGGGGATGGTGGATGGGGCTGGGCGAGCCCAGGGAGGAGCAGGAGCAGCGTTACCATAGAAATGAGGAGCTGCCTGCACAGAGCTCGTTTGTCACAGCAGCATCCCTGCCTCAGCCCGGCTCTGGCCGGCCTGGGTGGCCTCGGGGTGTGCAGGGCTCCAGCTGCTCCTGGGACACCTGGGGGGGCTGGCACTGGAGCTTTGGGAGGGAGCAGACTGCTCTGGTGCCATCCAGGGGACAGGGCTTGGAGCTCCTGGGGATGGAGGAGGATGGAGAGCAGCAGCTGAACCCCTGAGCAGGGCTGAGAGCTGTGGATTCCTCCTGGGGAGCACAGGATTGCTCACTGCAGGTGGAGGAGCTGCTGTGGATTGGGATCACAGAGTGGTTTGGGTTGGGAGGGACCTCAGAGCTCATCCAGTGCCAGCCCTGCCATGGCAGGGACAGCTCCCACTGTGCCAGGCTGCTCCCAGCCCTGTCCAGCCTGGCCTTGAGGGTTTGCCTGGGCTCCATCAATAATTCAGCCTCCTTCACAGCAAGGTTTGGGCAGCACCACTGCCCCAGAGGTACAAACCCTTTCTCTTTGTTCCCCCTCACTTTACAGGAGCAGAAGCCCAGCCAGTGTTTCCTCACAGCCCTCCCCAGGGCATGGCTGGGTTCACACCCCCAGCAATTTTCCTGTAAGCCTTGTGGAATTTGGGGATTTTTCATGGAGTCTAAACTGCTGGACTCTTCTCATTAACTAAAAGTCTTGGCTTTCATTTTTTCCTAGATATCATGGCTGCAAAGAAAAGCTTAAAAACATGACCCTTAAGCCTCATAAATCAGAAGTTAAATAATTTTCTTTTTAAACTCAGACCAAACATCCCTATTAAAGAAAATTCAAAAAAAAAAAAAAAAAAAGAGAGAGAGAGAGAAGCTAAAGCTCATGACATTTTTTAACCAGGAGGTTTTAATTTTTTGCAGGAGAAGCTGGGGGCTGCAGAGCCAAGTGTTGGTGTTTCAACATTCAGAATATATATATGTGTGTCCCACACAAAAATAAACATAATGCAATCTACATAAGAGATATTTCAGGTCTGACCTTGCAAGGGTTCCTGACAGAGAATTTATTGTCAGGACATGGTCTCCCCTTGGCCTTTGTGAACACTGCCAGCAGAATGGGACATTCTTGGAGAGAGCAGAGGAGCTAAAATCATAAACATCCATGACACAGCCAGCACAAACAAGCCTATAAATAAACCTACCTGAATGCTAACAGCTTTCAGTCAAGAAAAATTGTAGTTGACCACTGGCCAGCAAAGGGCTGTGGAAAACAGCCCTGAGTGACCCCCCAGCCCGAGATCCTCTCACACCACACGAGCAGGGACAGGCTCCAGGACATGGCTGTGTCCCTCTGGATGCTGCCCCAGTAAATGATCTTCCTTGATCAAGCCTTAATCCAATAAGGAAGACACAATAAGAATGGAAATGTCAATTGTAGTTGAGAAATTTGACCTGCTGGTCATAGAAGCAGCTTAATTTAATTAGAGCTACTCCTTGGAGTCAAATGGATGCTCGTTGTAGTGAGAGTGCAGGCAGCTGTGTGAGGGGAAGGAGAGGGGGATCTGACCCAGAAGTGAGAAGCTGCAGGGTCACAGGCAGGACAGACACAGGACAGACACAGGACAGACACCTCTGTTGCTGTCCTGCTTTGGGCCAGGCCCAGCAGCTGCAGGAGCACCCCAGGCTCAGGGAGCATTCTCCATGGAGAGCTCTGCTGGCATTGCCTGAGGCTCAGGCCAGCAGAGTTTGGATGGAAAAGCTGCAGCTCAAAGAGGTCATTTGGTCACTGGGGAGCCCTTGGAGCAGAACCCTCCTGACCTGGCCCCTCTTTGCTCCAGCTGACACGTGCTGGCTGTGGGGGCACAGTGGGAGCACAACAAGCACTCAGAAGTCAAATTCTCTCCTCTCCCAGCACAAATTAAACTCAAGTTTTCCTTCTTTCAGCTCTGTGTGTAGTCTTTGGGGTTGGTTGTGCACATTTCCTGCTGCCTTAAAGGTGTGGTTAACACCCTGTGAAGGGCTTGGAGTGTTTAAGCCCTGGCAGACCAAGTATTTCAGTGTATAAAACCCCAAAACCAGGGGGTGAACTCGAGGCCAAACTGATTTGGTCTTACACAATTGCCTAGAGGTACTAAAGCTTGGTCTCCGTGCCAAAACCTTTAGTTTCTCTCAATCACTGAGACTTTTCAAAGTTTTAACTGTTCCTTGGCACAGCGACTCTTGTAACACTCAGTTTTCAAGTGTTTATAAACAGCCCTTCAAAACCACCTGCAATTAAGTAAGCAAGTTTTCACACTTACAGGTCCAGATCTCTGTTTTGCATTTTGATGTGGTCTCAACAAAACAGTCTCTGAAAATGTGAGTGCCAAGGACAAAGCAGAGTTTTGTCTCGGCCTGCTGCTCAGCACTCAGGTCTGCACTCCTGCTTCAGATGCAGCTCCAGAAAGCAGGATGTCCAACTATACATTCAATCAAGGGAGCTAGAGGAAAGCTGCTTTTTGATGCTAAAGCAAAAGGATGGGAAAAAAAAAGATAAAAATACTTATTTCAAAGCCAAGGAAATAATGGCAGCAGAGCACGGTAAGCAGTGACAAACATGCCTGAGAAAGTTATGGGATTCCAAGACGTGGCTTCCACCCAAGAATCCCACAAGCATGGCACAAGCAAACCCAGATAAAGACATTTTTAAACAGCCCCTCTAAACAAAAATTAACAGAAGGAGCTGAACTAGAAAACGTTCACATGTACTCCAGAGCAGATGGACTGTAAGTCTCTGAAACAGAAGGTCTCACCCACAGAAGTTTCTCCCCTTCCTTGAAGTATGAGCAACAACAAAAGCGGCGTTTGTGGATCTGGCTGTGCTCGTGTTCTCTCACCTGTGTGGGGCTTTAACCAGCTGGGTCAGTGCTGCCAGGCCCGTGCCCGTGGCACAGAGTGTCACTTCAGCCTGCCCCAGGGTCGGGTCAGGGTGTTCTGCAGGGACCCTGCCTGCCCAGGATGGGGACAGGGGGACTCTGCCAGCTGAGCTCAAGTCATCCAGGCACATCAAGCTGCAAAGCAGGGCTTTAGATCCAATATTCACTGGTATCTGGAGCTGAAATCACACTTTAAACCATTCAGAGAGCTGGGCCATTGCTGTGCAGCCCCGTCTGGGGAGGCACAGGCTGGGAGGGAGGCACAGCCAGGTTCTGAACACTGTTGCACAATGATGCTGCTCTGGGGCTCTTGTGCAAAGCAGAAAGAAAACATGTTTTTCCATTCAAAAAGTCTCCCCATCAACAGGATTCTGTTGACCTGGAGAGCAACCTTGTGAAGTGAAAACTTACGGGTGATACAAGCCAGTGTTATGTATCTTCCTGGGATGACAGATGGGATGTCAAACATCCAAACTTCACTGGGAAGCTGCCTGGATTTTTATCTTCCCATATAATTTAATTGCAAGAGATTAGGTAACGTGCAGACCTGTGGTTTGGAAACCCCAAAATCCTGCATGAATTCAGTCTGCTCTGGGCATCTCAATTTTGTAATCAGCCAAGTTCTGAGCAGGGGAATGAAACATCAGGGCTGGAGTGTGAGCAAGCAGGACCCTCACTGGGGGTAGGGAAGTCTGGATTCCTGAGGGATGGAGGAGCTGGATTTGGGGATTGCAGGGAGAGCAGGAACTGGCAGATACAGATCTATTGAACTGGTTCTTCCAGCCCAGCCTGAGTGCCCAGACAGCTGGCATTTTTGTGTGGAACAACACAGCCCTGAGTGACAAGGAGTGGCTGGATGAATGAAACGCTGCAGCAGGAGCAATCATTCAGGAGCCCATTTAACACATGATGGCTTGCAGGGCTGTAAATTCCTGCAAAACTTCTGGTCATGGAGCCAGATAGGCTCGGTGGGGCTGGGCCAGGCACTGCAGCAGCTCTGCTGCCCCAGAAGGGCTGCAGGGGCACACGAGGCTGAGCACCCAGAGTCACATCAGGGACCCTCACCCAGGCCACCCCTGTGAGCTCTTGGCACCTCACATCAGCAAAAGGCCCTGAAGGAAGGTAAATGCATTTTCCAATATTCAGGATACTCCAGAGGAGAAGTGATTGTCAAAAGAAATAATTTTCATGGTTTGGGTTGGAAGGGACCTTTAATATCATCCCATCCCACCCCTGCCATGGCAGGGACACCTCCCACTGTTCCAGGCTGCTCCCAACCCCAGTGTCCAGCCTGGCCTTGGGCACTGCCAGGGATCCAGGGGCAGCCCCAGCTGCTCTGGGCACTGTGCCAGGGCCTCACACCCTCACAGGGAAGAATTTCTTCCCTCTATCCAATCCAAACCTGCACTCTGTCAGTCTGAAGCCATTCCATAACTGCACAGCTCAGCACGGGCTCTTGGGCTCACCTGGAGCCTGATCCACCCTGCCTGTCCCTGGGGATGCTGGAGGCACCTTCCCACTCCCCCCTCAGGGATCCCAGTGCCATCCACCTGCAGAAATCAGGGATTCACTGCTGGGAAGCTGAGCACAGCTGCTCTAGCTCCCCACAGCAGGCCTGACTGGAACATGGCAGGAATTCTCCCCTGCAGGGACTTTCAAGCAACTGCCAATAATTTCCCAGGCTCCTGGTGCCAGTAATAAATAAATAAACAAGGGGGGACACATGCAAATGGAGAGGACACATAAAACTGCCAAACCAAATTCAGGACACAAATAAAAAAAAAGGAGGAAGGGGAAAAAAAAAATTAAAAAGGGGGGGCATTGAGAAGAGCACAGTCTAGCCAGTAACACTTTCCAGTGCCATCCATAGCTGAGCCCAGAACAGTAATTCCTTGTTTGCAGGCTCCTCTGTAAGAAGCTAAATGTGATTGCAACTGAAGTACATTGATTAACCCAAAATAACTTTCCCTCAATTTGCTGGCTGCTCAGGAATACTCAGGAGAGCTGCTTTTGTTCTGAGCTAGTCACTCAGGAGCTCTGGCTCCGCTCCTTGTGCATCTATTGAAACTGAGTGAACCAGAAAAACGCCAGGAACTGCACAAGGACACATAGTACAGTTTAATTAGTTTAGAGAGAGGAATTTTTTTTTTTCTAAGCATCACTTGGGCAAATTGTTGTTGTTGTCGCCGCCGTCCTTTTTTCTTTTCTTTTTTTTTTTTCTCTTTTTCATGGTCTTGTTAAAATAATTTCATGGTTGCAGTTTTTGTTCCTGTGCTTAGCAAAGCAAACTGTAGCAGTCAGAGGCCTGAGCCTGAGGGGGAGGGCTGGGACAGGCTCCCTCTTCCTACAAAAAAAATTTTAAAAAAAGAAAAAAGAAGTTGTGCAGCATTTTATCACACTGCTTGCAAAATGATGCGTTTAAAGGGCAGAATTGTCAATGTCAGATGCGAGGCTGAGGTACCTATTAATAAACAGCCTCTGCATAGGAAATTCTTTGCAGACTTTAATCAGGAATTTTCCATAGTAACGCCGTGTTCCTGCAGTTAGCTCAGTGACAGCGGTTTAAATTCCACCCAGTGGACTTTGCATTCGCCTTTGAAAATAGAAATAATACATGGGAGATCACAGGTGCTTCGTTCCCTGATTAACAAACATTTCATGAGGGCTTTTTGTTCCCCCGCTTTCCTTATGTGTGAGCTGAAAGGGGGAGTTAATTTTAGAATGACTGAAAGATCTGGAATCAAATTCAGCCTTAAATTCAAGTTCATCTTCAGAGCTGATATTATCATAAGAGTTGATCTGAGAGATCCTTCCAAAAACAATGGAAATCTCACCAGCCACTCCTGTAAGTCCCACAATAGCATCTGTCAAATCTTGCAGAAGTGGCTGTTAGGAGGTTTTGGCCACATCCAGACAAGGAAATAAGCAACTTCTGCTTTGGGATTGGAGTGAGAAAATCACATCTCAAGACTCTGTAGAAAATGTCACCCTTTGACCCCAACTCCAACAGCTGCAGGGTTTTCTCCATCCCCAGTTCAACCCTTCTCCAGCTCACAGCTCACCAGGAGTGCTGGAGGTGGAAGTGGAAAATGTCTGCTCCTCTCCTGCCCCATCCTCCTCCTTCCCTTATCACTTCCAGTTTCTTCAGGGCAGTGAAGTGAGTGCTTTCCTTTACCCCATCCTGAACAGGACTGCCCTTGTGTGGCCAAAGCCTCCTTCCCTGGCTGTGAGAGACAGGAGATGGATGGACGGACGGACGGACGGATGGATGGATGGATGATGGATGGATGATGGATGGATGATGGATGGATGGATGGATGGATGGATGGATGGATGGAATCATGGATGGATGATGGATGGATGGACGGATGGATGATGGATGGATGATGGACGGATGGATGGATAGATAGATAGATAGATAGATAGATAGATAGATAGATAGATAGATAGATAGATAGATAGATAGATAGATAGATAGATAGATAGATAGATAGATAGATAGATAGATAGATAGATAGACAGACAAATAGATAATAAATAGATAACTCTCCATGGGGGAAGGTTATCTATTTGTTATCTGCACTGCAGTCCCAGTTCATCACCCTGCAATTAGCAGGTGAAGCCTCCTCTGGTATTACCTGTCAATCCCAAAAATTACCTTCCCTGCCACCTACTGCAAGAGTGAGTCCTAAAAAATCATCATCCCAGTGCCTCAGATCCATCCCCCAAGTTAACCCACCTTATCCCAAAGGCATTTGTTTGCCAGATAGGGTCTCTGAATCCTTTCCTGCTGAGTTCTGTGTTTTATAAGCTATGCATGCTGCAGGATAAATAAAAGATTTAATAGCCTGTTCCTCCAAAGATAGATGTCTTTCCACTTTACTCTGTTTTTTCAAATTTATAGACCAAAACCAACTGCAGGGGATTTATACTTCAGCCACAATTTGCTTGAGGCTAAAAGAAGGCACTAAGGAGCTCTCACTGCCTGTTCAGCCCACTCATGTACTTTTCTCTGCATGTTACATCCACTTTGGAAGCACTGCTGAGGAGAAGAAACTGGGCTGGGTGAACACCTGGCCTGATCCAAACTGCACTCTGCTCTCAGGATTTTGATCTCTGGCAAAATCAACAAAAAACTGGAAAACCAACCAATGTGGTTAGCATGGAACTCTACCCAAAGCGCTGAAAAAAAAATACATCTGTAGGAAACGTTGCAATAAATAATCCCAAATCGTGTGCCTTATCTCACATGACAGTATCAGTGCATTTGCAAAGCAGGCTGGAAATAACAGCTATTGAGGCAGCCTAATGGAAGTGCAATGTGCTTCCCATGGCTTTTATTTCTTTTTCAGGAGCAAGGATTAACAAATTCAGCAGCAAACCCAGACCCCGCGTTCAGCAAAACTTCCACGAGCAGCTTAAGGAGTGATTGATGGGTAATTTTCCAGATCTCAACAATAATAAGAACAGCAGCAAACATGAAAGGGTGCAGCAGCATTTTTGTGGAGCAGCGTTGGGTGGCTCAGCGTGCCATTGTGACGATTGTCTCTCATCAATGGAGCCCTTTGGAATCAAATGCAGGTATTTACTCGAACCCAACACACAGCCCAGTGTTTGTCTAGCTCCCAGTCTGCCTGTGTCAGCTAATGCTGTGTTTGGAAGAGGTTTCTGACTCTGACAAAGAAATGGATAACCAGACATTTCCTCATCGTGCCATCTGAAAATCTGGGAGAGAGCGGCGGCCGTGGATGAGGGGAGAGGCTCTGAGCAGTCAATAAAATGGAGCTGGCCCCTGAATCCCAGCAAACCAACAAAGCTGGGATCCCAGGGCAGGCTCAGGTTTTCGGTGTAAAGGAGAGAGGACAGGCTGATGATTTTCTGTGCTTGGCTCTCGGGCTGCTTTTCGCTCCTGGCGCCTGCGGGAGCGGCACCAGACGAGGAGGTCAGGACAGGGACCACCTCTTAAAAGAATGGCTGTGAGACTCTCAAGGCTCTTCTCTTCACAAAGAGGGATGAATGGCTCCTCTCTCCAAGCACACTGACGCACCCAAGGTCACATCCTGGGGGACAGAGCCACGGTTACAGAGCCACACTGCTGAGGAAGTGCCTGATCCAGCTTCATGTGACACACTGCACCAGTGCCCCGTGTCCCCTGCCCAGGGAGGCAGAGATAAAGCCCAGCCACAGTTCCTGACATCGATTAGCCCGGCATTACCACGTAATGATGGTTATTATTGCCTGCAGCCTGATAAGGTCAGGATCTCACTGCAATTGTGAGGCATTTTTGGACTCTGCTACAAGCAGACAGTTTGCAAAATAAAAAAAAAAATCTTTAAAAATGAGCATCCCTTACGCCTCCTAAGTGAAATCAAATTGGGGTGAAAGCCTGCCTCATTCCAACAGTTGTCACTTGGTTTTTAAACTCTGCATTAAACCAGCATTTCAGCAAGCTGGGAGAGTGATATGAACCCGGAATCAGAGGCTGTGGAATCCTTTGTATTTGTACAGCCTCTGCCAAAAGTGCTTTATTAGCAGGTCACAAAGTCTCATAGGCTGGAATTCCTGCAGTAAATTGCATTCAGGCTGAGCTCACAAATCATTAGCCATGCAATCTTGTTTATCCTGCTAGGACATGGAGTTTGTCCTGTTACAAAATCAAAGCAGCAAGGTTGAATGGTTCCGAGTGAAAAGCCTGATGAGTGATCAAGATTCTCTGAGGAGGGATGAGGGGGCTGGAGGGACAGTCCCTGAGTGCAGACACAGCCAGGAGGCAGCACGTGAAGGGTCCTGTGGAGGAGATCCCCCTGAGCAGCCAGAGATCACACCAGTGTTACTGGGGCCCTGTTGTTTATTCTGGGGAGTTTGCTGTGGACATCTGCAGCCCCTGAAACAGGCCAAGAGCAGTTTTTATTCCTCCACTAATGCATGTGGTTAGGATGTGCACAAAAAGTTCCCTGGGGAATCACAGCAGGCTCCAGGTTGGGGAGCTCTGCCTGGTGGGTGCAGGCACAGAGCACTGGTTTATGGAGAGGGCAACTGCATTAGCAAAAGCTCCTTAATTAATATTATTTAAAAGACAAAGAGATAGTCTATATTTTCCTTTCCATGTGACAAGTCACCAGACTTTGCTCTGCAGGGCTGAGGGGTGACCACAGCGAGCACAACTTGACCTGACCCTGCAGCTCGTGGGGTCTGCCCAGGGCCCTCTGGGGCTGTGGTGCTGCTCTGAGCAGCCCAAGGACAGGATCCACACAAAGGGGGGGTCTTTGGAATCAGACAAGGTAGAGTGAAAGAGCTGAGAACAAAAGGAGATAAGGTCCCAAAAAAGCTCTTTTCCCTGTGGTGAGCAGTGGCCAGACAAAGCTTCCTTGGGTCTGGGTGAAAATTAAAAAAAAAAAAAGCTTTAAAGAAGCTTTTGCTGCTCCAAAACAGCTTCTGTCATTTACTGTCAAACACGTCATTGCCAGTTTTTTGGGGAAGTTGAAGGTACCACCTGGAGCACTTCATTCTCCATGGCCTGCCCATACCCTCCAGTTCACCCCCTGCAGCAAGGGCTGGACTTTGGCCACTTCTTCATTCCGTGCCAAAGTCCAGCCTCTGGCCTTGCTGAGAGCCAGTGTAGCACAAACCAAAACTCCAGGAACTCTCAGAACCCCATGGAGTATGTGAGCCACAGCTGCCCTCTGCCCCAGTCACCTGCTCAAGTCCAATAACCTTCTCCAGTTTAAAGCTTTTTTTGTAGCTGCCTTTCCTGTGAGCAGCATCGAGATTCCGCCAGCCCATCAGCCACCACAGATCATCAAAGCACCCAATTTGCAAACAATTCAGAGGCTAAGATGTCCTTGCTGCTATTCAGCAAACTGCCTATCAGCTGAATCTGGAAAGCATCTTTGGGCCGGGACAGAGCAGTGAGGAGGATTGCTCTCTCAACTGAAGGTTGATTTGGCGCGTGGTTTTAGTCACAAAATTAATTTTGCCTTCCAAGACAATGTTTTATAAGCTCAGGCTAACTTTGCAGAACCCAGAAAATCACCAAGGCGACGCTAAATGTCAAGCCTGGCTAAAAGCAACCGAGGCACTGCAGCACTGCACACGTGAGCAGGGCTGTGCCACCTCTGCAGCCTGGCAGCAGGGAAAGCTGCCCCTCCTGCTCAGGAATTCCACACAGCACCCTCTGCCCTCAACAATAAAGAGCCAGCAGTGCCATGGTGCTGGCTGTGGATTCCCTACAGCTGGCAGAGGGTCAGCAACGGGGCTCAGTTGCAAAGTGTAATCAGAAAACAGTTCCATCTCCTAGCAAAACTCAATATTTTTCAGTGTATATTGGCATTCCCAGGGTAAGAAAAGCCTTGTGCTTTTTCCCACTTGATAGAATATTGTTTATGTTACATTGCCATTCCCTTCTCTGAGTGCCTGGGAAAGGCTTTGCATTTATATGAGCTCCTTCAGGAACTTATTTTGTGGTACCCTCCAAGTTCAGTACACAAAATACATGGTCTGATTTTACAGCACTTGTAATAAAATGACAGAATTTATTTATTTTTTAATGGCAGACAAGACCCTTTGGATTCTGTCTGCTCAAGTGGCAAATATACTGGGAATAAGTGAATGCCATGAGCAAGTATTGTCCTGCTTCCCTCATGGGTTCCCAGGTGTATTTTCAGCTTTGCTCTATTATGTTATATAAATACCCATTGAGGAAGGGGAGTTGCACATCATTTTTGAGGATCATTACTAAAAATGGATTAGATTTCCCTTTTCATTTTTCCCTTTTCATTTCTCAAACCCATCTGCCTCTCTGAAGGAGCCTGTGGAGGGGATAACCCTTTGCTGAGGGAAATTACAGTCAGAACCACTTTTAGAGGACTGTCAAAAGTGATCAGGCCTCAGTTCCACTGCTTGATATAATCAGTCCAAGGGCTGGTGTGGAAAGAGACAATCTCTGAATAAACACTTGTGGGAGCAAGGCTGACATTTCAGCCCAGCAGCTCCAAAAAAACAAAAGTACAACCTCTCTCTCTGCAGGCTGCTCTGGCAGTGGTGTCACAGCTCTCCTGCCTCCACGTGAGCCCAGCCCTGCACACATCCCATCAATCCTGCCATGAGGATCTGCACCTCGGAGCAGGGGCAAGCCCTGAACCCACATAAAATCATAGTCTAGTACCAGAAGAGAGAGAAAAAAAAAGTAAAAAACCCCAATATTATAGGCCAGCTGGCATTAGACAGGATGGGAAAGCAGGAGCAATTGCCAGTTCTCTGATGCACTGCAGCACTGAGTTGTGGCAGCCACTGCACAACCTGGTTTTCTGCTCCAGAAAGAACAAGCAGCACCAAGCACTGCAGGTAAAGACTCTTTCTAACGACTGTTTTCCAAGGAAATTGCTCTCTGAGGGATTTAAAACACAAATGCATTGCAAGAACACCCATGGGGAACAGCTTCAGCCAAAGGGAGATGGAGGCTGTGGATTTGCTGCTTCCATCCTGCCCCAGGGAGCAAAGGGGGCATCTCAGGCAGCAGGAAGGGCTGGAGCAGGATTGGGAAAGGCAGGGGGAAGAGGCATCCACGTGTGTGCAGGAATCATAAACAGGAGCAACGGGGCCAGGAGAAGCCAAAGGTTTCCATGAAATCCCACAGGGACCATTGGCGTTGGCTCTTGGCTGTGAGAGAGGAGCATCCCCACATCCCAGAGCTGCTGGAGCTGAGGGCTCCAGGGAGGATCAGCCAAGGGATCTGTCACCAGCAGAAGGGCTGCAGCCTCACAGCTGCAGGAATAAACAGTGGGGAACTCCTGAAACTCAGAAGTTCCTGGACACAGAGCACAGGGACGGGCTGGGATGGACCCCACACCCCAGACCAGGGCTAATTCAGCTTTGTGGCTTTGCTCCCACACAGAGGGGAAGCAGCAGAGCAGCAGGCAGCCCCAGGTGGGCCCAGGGATGTGTGGCTGGCTCTGCCCACCCAGCACATCCCAGCCCTGATCCCAATCCTGATCCCAATCCCGCAGGGCCAGCACCACGCTGAGCCTCAGCTGCCAAGCCCTGCTGCCAGGGGCTATTCTGGGAGCTGGAACAAAAGAGAGGATCCTCTTGCCACCCAAATAAAGCCTCCTGCAGCTGTTCAGGAAGGTTTTCCAGCTGAGGAAAGGTTATGTTGTCTGTGCACCTGCTGCCGTGTCCCTGAGACATGGAAAGAATTTTTTGGGTGTCACCAGTGAATTCTGTACCTGGCAGAGCCACCACACAGGAATGAAATCCAAAGAAACAAGAGAGTTTCACAGACTGATCTACACAACAACAGTGTCTGTGCCACCTACCCCAAACCTGCTGCTTCCTGCAGATTTGAGTGCTTAAAGCAGATTTATTGTTAAATTATGGCTGAAATTCAGGTCTGTTTGGTGAAGATGAGTGAGGAAAGGGTCTGGAACAAATACTGCAGTGCCTTTGGCTTGGCTGTGTGCTGAGTGTGTGTTTCTGGAAAAAAACAGCCAGAAAAGCCATCTCTTTCCTTGCATTTCCACAAATTCCACGTGCTTTGGCAGCTCACCTCTGGCCTGGGAACAGCCAGTCAGGAGGGGAAATACACTGGGCTGTTTTCTGCCCCCTCTGCCTTCAGAAGCTTTTGGGATTTTGGTTTTCAGACCTTGCCCTGCCCTGCTGAGGTGCAGAAGCATTGTGTGCTGAAAGGTGGGTTCTTAACTGTCTGTTAAGGCAGTTTGTGGCCTTTGTGACAAAGTTAATGCCATGGCTGTTAAGAAGAATAAAGTATTGATTTGTCTGTGTTTTGAAAATGACTTGAGACCGTGATATGGTTCTGCCTTAAAGCAAAAATCCTGCCTGCATTTCATCATTCCAGAAAGGGGGGGACAGAGAGATTCCTGCAGAGATTATTGTATTTGTGAGACTGGGTTTTTTTTCCTCTCTGCACATGAACAGCCCATGTGAGACTAAGTACTTTCCATGTGACTAACTCATTCCCATGCTTGCTGTGTAACAGGGCATTTAAAGCATCAACAGGCAAGGTCAGAGCCTGTTTGTTGATGCTAATGTGAGAACAAGCACTGCAGAAGAAATTAGGATTATGAAAGTACATGTGTGTTGCCCCCAAGACTTGTTCCCTCCCGAGGAACAGCCTGGCTTTGCTGGGGGCTCTCTTCCCTCTGTGTGGGACAAACAGGAGCTCCTCTGGAGCTGGGGGAAGGAGAAGGATCAGGGATCAGCTGCTGTGGGGTGCAGCCCACATCCTGCTGCCCTGAGCAGCTCTTATCTGTCCTGCCCCGTTAATGCAGCCCAGTATCTCCAGGAAGCAGGGGGATCCTCACTCTGGCACTCAGCGTTTACTGGTGTGATCATTCAGATCTGGATTTTGTCAGGTCTTCCCTCCCTCCACCCAGCTCTGTGCTCAGGCCAGCAGGAGCTGGGCAGTGCCTTGGTGATAAGGGCAGGGATGAACAGTGCATGTCCTGTCTCCAGCCAAGATCTGAACATATCTGCATTTGGGGTTTTTGGTTTTTGAGTTTCCTGTGCTCATAATGGTTGAAAAGAGTAGAGGGGGCAGATAAGTGTGTGTATTTCAGAGGTGTGAATCTTTTGAGGAGGCATTGCATTTTTAACCCAAACTGGGCCCATTTCAGTGGGAAATCTTATTTCCCTACTGGAGGAAAAGTGGGAACAACGCCCCAGGGGTGTGTCCAGCAGTAATTTTTGCAGTGTAGGAAGATGTGTCCAAGGCTGGCTCCATCACCAGCCCCTCCCACACCTATCCCAGTGCTGCCTCACACACCCAAGACAGGCTGGTCCATCAGGGCTGGTCTGAGCCTCTCCCTGCCTGCTGTGGGTGGCACCACACTGGCTGAGCTCTGTGACCTCAGTGCTGCTGACAGACCCGAAGGACCAAGCCCCAGCTCCCCACAGGTCAGAGGAGGGAGGGCAGAGCCCAGCGTGGCCAACCTGGCCCCACTCAGACCCTGGCTTTGTGTCTAACACCCACACTACTGCTACAACACCTTTAAACAAGTTTTTGTTGGGCTTTTTTTCTTCTTGGTTAGGTTTCTGGTTTTAATGACTGCTGGAACACCTTTCTGATCTTTTTTTTTAACCTCAGAACTGTAGAGAAAGTGACAGTGCAGTAACTATTTCAGTGTGCTTATCACTGACACAGCTCTGGGCTGCTGCAACTTGAGAGCCCTGGGGTGAGGTCCTGACACCTCCAGTTTTGGAGGACAAACGTGTGAATGGGCAGACAGCAGGGAGAGAACATTTATTGATCCACCACTGGAAGAACAACGGCTTCTGCAGCATTGCTGCCAGTGACAGGCTGATTGTGCTGATTAAAACAAAGTAAAACGAAGAGGAACTGATCAAATGTCCCCCAGCAAGAAGTGATGAAAGGGCTCAAAGCCCACATAATGGAGATTCTGGTCTGCATCAATCTGATGTTTGATTAATCACTGGCGTAAGCTTGCAATTAACACTAATGAGATGTAGCACCGAAATCCTTGAAAACTGTTCAAATCAACTTTCAGCTTCCTCCTGATCCATGATTTCCACTGCAAGCAAAATCCATTTTCTCTCCAGCTGCTGCTGGTGCACAGTCAGTGACTCCAGAGCACGCTCACAGGCACTCAGCAGCAGCTGCTGCATTTGCTGCAGAGGACAGTGACATCCTGGGAGATGGGAACGGACACATCCCCAGGCTGCAAAGGCACCAGGGCACCAGCACAGCTCCCAAACCCTCCCTGGTTTTGCCAGCCAGTTTGATCACTGGGCTAAAAGGTCAGAGAGTCATCTTCCTCTGACTTCAGAATTCCTCAGCCACTTTCTTCCATCTCAGTGCATCTAAAATCCTGGGAGTGGAGCTGGCTCCCTTTAACCCCTTGTTTGGCTCTTGTAATTCCCACAAAAACACTTTAAACCTGAATGAGTCTCTCCAGCCTCAAATGGCCCTGACAAGCCTGAATGCCATCCCTTTTGCTTTTGTTCTGCTGGAGGATCAGCTCTGGAGCTTGCAGGAAATCTGTGGGCTCAGTTTATTTCAGTTTATTCACAGCGTGTTTCCTGCCTGTTGAGAGGGATTTGTCTCTTCTGGCTTGGGAAGTAAAACTGAGAACACTGAGGGGGTAAAGTACAGGATGGAGAAGGAACTGGATGTGAAATTAAGAAATGCTGTCACCCTTGAACACAGTGTCTGCAGCAAGGGGAAGGTGAGGTTACTTGGCAAGCAAAGAGCAAAATGAATGGCAGTTGAAAGGCAGTGTTTTGATAGGCACTAATTATTAAACTGTAATTAGCAGAAGGATGCAGTGATCTGCCCAAACCCCAGCTAAGCAAACAGGTAGAGGTTAGAGACAAAAGGAACTGCAGAGGCTGAGGGGACAAACCACAGGCAGTGCCTGTGGGATGCCACACTTTGAACCTGTGTGCTGTGCTCTGATACCACGGGGGGAAACACAGAGAGGAGAGTTGGGAGAGCCACAGGACAGAGCTGGATCCAGGGGAGACCCCCAGAGGGACCAGGAGGAGCAGCCAGTGGGCAGCTGGGGCTGCAGGGCAGGCCTGGGTGGGCATCCAGGAGCTGCTCAGCACAGGGACCCCAAGCTCAGCTGGACCCAGACCCTGAGGCTTTGGAGATTGGGATGGGATCAGGGCAGGGATGAGCTTGGGGTCAGGGCCCTCAGCCCAGAGAGAACAGCACCTACAGCCCAGGGAACCACTGAAAATCAGCAGGAAAAGGTTTAAAACCATTCCCTGCACTTTAATGGCACCTTCAGTCATGTTTATCTACTAGTGAGACATTTGAAAACCTGGGCCTGTTAGGGGCAAAATGTGCTTAAAAATATTGTGCTGTTGGAAAGTCTCATTTTCCCTCTGCTACAAAAATATTCTGAAAACCCACCAAGGGCTGAGAGGGACCTGGAAACTTTTCCTTCTGCCTTGAGGATGTTGCCAGCCTGTCATTGAATCTAAAAATAGCCCTCAGAGTATTGATTAACCTGTCTGAAGGAAGCAACAATGAATTAGAGAGGAAAAATGAAACCAAGCAAAGCCTTAGAGTGTATTTGACAGCAAAATCTGGGTTAGGAGTAGCAGAACTTACTTTATTACCAGAGTGGCTGTTGCTTTGTAAAGATATTTTTAATTATTCTCAGCCAGCAACACTGTACCCATAGAAATCCACTCAGCCTGGGAAGAAAACTTTTCTTCTAAGAAGGTAATTTAGCTCTTCAATGATTTGCTCCTGACTAATTTTTTATTTGTGTCCTTTTTAATGTTCTTAAACACAAGATGGTTCTCCAGTCTGTGGTCTGGAGACTCTTGGCTATTCATGCAGATTTAAGCATATGAAAATCATAAAGATTACCGAAAAGAGGAAGGATCCCTACCCCCCTTCTCACTCACTGAGGGAACAGAGCCAGTCACACACACAAATACTCCAACAAAAATAAAAGAAAAAAAAATTACTGCAAAATCCAACTGAGCACTTGGGGAGATAAACTATGACAGTGCTTAAAAATAGGAAAAATAAGATCTTTCTGCAAGATTTTATATTAGATCATTAATTAACCTTTTTTAACCCTGAGAGAGGCAACAAAGGGCAAACCACCCCTCGTAATGTCACAGTTTCACTGGAGATCAAAGCAAATACACGACCACGTGGAGCAAGCAAAAATGCAGCACCAAGCGTGGACACCTTGGCAAACATTCCAGTGTGACCAGAGAAACCCAGGCACAATGGGCAGAGCCCACTGATCCCATCAGCTCTGGGCTGGCTCTTCCTCCTGGGCCCCAATATCTGCAATAATGCAACAATCAGGGTGTGCAAACAGCACGTGGTGCCTGGGCTCTGCTGGGATGACCTTCCCGTGCTGAGCCATCCCATCTGCCCTCACCAGGGAAGATAATTGCTAGATTAGATTAATGCTCCCACATTAGATTGCAAATCTCAGGGAGAGCTTTTTTCCAGCCCTGTGGCTGCAGGAGGATGGACTGGGAAAAGCTGAGGAGGGAGAGGAGAGGGGTGGATGGCTCCAAAGGCTGTTAAAGGGTAAATAATGTCATCATGGAGGTGCAGAGTCACCTCCTTATCTCAAAACACCTTCACAGCCTTGGCTGAGCCAAGGACTCCGACTGGAGCCGGTTGACTGAAAGGTCAACAAGCAAAATGCAGAGTCTGGAGAAAGAAAAAGTTCACAAGGGGGAAACAAGTCTGTGAAAGGTCTAAAAACAACCCCAAAAAAATCTCCCTGGGCCAGGACAGGCCTGTGACATGGGACCATGGCAGTAACTGAGGACTTCCACAGCCAGGCAGGAGCAGAAAGGAACAAAGCTGCCTGTGCATGGACCCTGGGCACCAGCTGCCTTCTCAGACAGCTTTTTTGGAAAAAATGCCTAGCCTGGAGACTCCTTAAAAGCCAAACTTCTCTTCTTTAGAGACTTCTGGCCACGTTTGGCTGCTGCCACAGCAGGTCAGGCTCCCTGGGTAGGTCTGTGAGGAGAAAAAGTGCTGGCAGCACAAGCCCAAGCCTCCCTCCCTCCAAATCTAAATTCAGAAAGTTGGGAGGCAAGTCCCTGCTCGAGCAAATGTTGGTTTTTTTTTTTGAAATTGCACGAAGTCTGCCACCCCTCTGTGTGAATCCTTCTGGGCACAGGGAGGTGTTCCAATATCCTCACTCCCACTCCCTCCCCACCAGCCCTTGCACTGGTGACACGAGACAGACACACCGACTGTGAGTCCTTCCTGAATCCCAAAATATTCCAGCCTACCAATTTAGGCTGCCTGTGATCTTGGTGAAGGCTATTCTGGAGAAGCAGCTCGCCTTTCTGGGAAGCACAGCGTGTTTCTGCTGACAGAAATTGGAGCAGATGCTCCCTGGTTTTAGCTCAGAGGATGTTTTTATTTCCTCTCTGCCTGATGGGTACTTGAAATGTGCCCAGGTACTGAGAGACTGGCAGAGTGAAATGGATCCTTTCTGCAGCTTGTTCTTTTCTCTCAGAAGTTGTCCATGGTTTCATTCTGGAGGACAGCAAATTTCTGAATGCAGCATCTCTAAAAGAACAAAAATGCCATGGAGAGAATGGCCCTGCAGGTGAAACATTTGCTGGGGAGGGATTGACACCAGCAATTCCCAGTGCAATTCCAGTGCATTCCAGTGCATTCCAGTGAAATTCCAGTGCAATTCCAGTGTATTTCAATGCATTCCAGTGCAGTTCCAGTGCAATTCCAGTGCAATTCCAGTGCATTCCAGTGCAAGTGTCCTCTGCAGTCACTGCAGCAGGAAAGCTACAACAATGAGCACAGATTTGCCAGTGAATGATAATTAATTTATACAAATTGTGCAATTAATTCTTTCCTGGATTTCCTGGTGGGTTTTTTTTTATTGTTTTGTTGTTGTTGTTGTTGTTGTTGTTTTTAAGAACAGATCCTCAGGTGTCCGGTGTACCAGCAGTAAACAAAGAGACCCTCACAGAATTCCAGGGAGTGTTTGTATACTTGTATAGAGGGGGAAACTGAGGCAAGAACTGGCTCTAATCAGGTGCAGAAAGGTCTTTGGATGTCACTACAGCCAAGGTTCACCCTTAGGAGTTTTAAAAGATCTTCCCAAAGTCTTGACAGAAGGAACCTGTGGCCATGAGAAAGCTGCAGCTACAACATCAGCAGTGTCACCTCAGATCAGCCAGAAGAAATTTCTGCCTTATGGAAGGAATTGTTCCCTGGGAGGGTGGGCAGGCCCTGGCACAGAGCAGCTGGGGCTGCCCCTGGATCCCTGGAATTGTCCAAGGCCAGGCTGGACAGGGCTCGGAGCCACCTGGGACAGTGCAAAAGCAGGAACTGGATGATCCTTAAGGTCCCTTCCAACCCAAACCATTCCATGATTCCATGACTCAGCAGAGGGAGAAGGGAGTTTGTTTTAAAACACTGATGCCTGCCTCACCTGATGGAACTGGGTGGCAAATTCAGTAAATCCATGTTTCACACTGCAGCTAGAGAGGCTGATCTCTGTCTGCAGGTGAGTGTGAGTTTTGCTGTGTGTTTTTAGGAAAGAGGGATTAGCCAGCTTTTTTCTAAGTTTTTGTCAGGTTTGTTTTCTTCAAGATGAAGGGGAAAATACACCTACCAAAGAAATGAACCTGGGTTGTGAATAAATGAACTCACAGAGGAAGGAAATATTTGTTTAGCTCTTATTCTCATTATGCTACACCTGGCTGCCAGAGCCACTGCAAAATTTCTAACAATCTTACCAGGCTATTTGCATTTAAATCGCTTTTCCTGACATTATGTAAATCCCTCAGCAGAGCTGAAGTTTTCTTTTTCTCTCTCTCTGGGGCTGCACTCAGTGCTTTGCTCAGTCCTGCCCCGTTCTCTCTCTGCTGCACTGGGTTACAGCAGCACCCCATGAAACCTCAGCTCTCACAGGTTCTGTCTGGAGCTGGGTCAGAGATGATGGTTTGCAGATTTCTGAGACTTCCACGGCAGAATCACATTACAAATGAATTTGGGTCTAAAAGAGAACACGTGCTTGGGTCCAATGTTACCACAAGTCAGAGCTGTTCTCCTAAGGCTGTGCTTCCAAAGGGATTATCCAGTGGTATTTTCACTATTTAAGGATTCTGCTGCCTTGGTCTGCAGCAGGAGGGTCCTCTTACCTGTTGGGAGCTGTGGGGATAATTTCTTAATCCAGAAGTTTTCCTTTCCCTCTCTGTGGGTTTCAGACAGCTGGAAAAGAGGGCTCAGGTTTGCAGCATTAGCTCCAAAGCCACGACTCTGTCCAAGCTTGTGAAATAACCAACAGCAGAGCAGATACTTGATGCTGAAATTCTGCAGACTTGGGTTTGAATGGTGGATGAAATGAGCAGCACAACAGCCACAGGAGCCTGGAAATTGCAAACAGGGGCAACGCCAGCCCTGCCTTGTACAGGCTTCAACTCCACACAGGAGGAACTCGAGTAGGAGCAATGAGGAACACACAGAAAATTGGCTCTGCTCTAATTCTGGACCTGACTGGAGACTGCTCCAGTCCCTACCAGAACTCCAGGGCTCTCCTGGTTAACTCCTGCTGCCTGTGGAGTGGTCAGAGCATGGAGGGGCTGCAGCTCAAAGCCTTTTGACACTGAGCATGAGGCACACTGCTGACACTCCTCACCCCCTGGACGAGGGCTTGCAGCACAGCACCATTTGCCATCTCAGGTTACCCAGGGAATGCCCATGTGTCAGGGGAATTCCCAGCTGGTTGGTGGGATGGGCTGCTCTCCATGGGGAAAGGGGAACAAAGCCCTGGATGGGAGCCAGGCCTCACAGACACTGGAATTATCTGGCTCTTTGGTGGGCAAATGCACCTCAGCTTGAAAAAAAAAATAAATTAGAACCTCATTGTTATATTCTCCAAGTGTTGCCATAAGTGACAATAGAAATATCTGACTTTACCAGCAGACACCCCTTCAGAGGACATCCCCAGGTCTCTGAACATTCTGCAGCCCCCTGGAGCAGCTGCAGTGGACTTTTCACCTTGTTCTCCAGGTACTGGATATGCTGCAAGCTTTGGTCCCTCCCCAGCAAACCACTGATGTTTGCCAAGTGCTCGGAGATCATCTGATGAAAGGCTCCACAGAGCCCCAGTCTATTATTTCTCAGTCAAAAAAACACATTTGCTGAACAGAAAGAACAAAAGAATGAGCTGTGGGTCCCCAATAAGCATTCAACACAAGTTAATTTGCTCAGCAGCTGTATTTTGCTGAGACAGATTGCATATTTTCATTGTTAGAATAAAAATGTCCACTGGGCTCAGATCCTTCCCATCTCTGCCTGTTACACTCCCAGTCTAGTCTAGAGAACAAATTCAATTTCTTTCATAAACAAGAGATCCACTCAAATAATTTTCCTTTTGTCCAGGCAGAAATTAATGGAGCCAGAAGAACACACAAGGCTGCAGAAGACACCCAAGGCTGCAGAATCTTCTCCCTCATGGAAAGAAAAAAAGAGTGGAAATCTGGAAACTTGGCCCCTGGCAGGGCAGGCAGTGTATGTGAATCATGGCAGCCTGATTCAGAGCAGTGAGGACAATAATCCTGAGCTGCACCAACTAACCTTCAAGCTTAGTCACAGTTTCACACAGCTAATGAGCAGAGGGAGCAATGAATCCTGGATTTATGGCTCCCTGTTCCCATAGATTTCGCCTGGAGACAGCAGCAGTGTTTCCTTGCATCTCTAATGACTTATCTTGTCTTGAGGTATTTTTTTCCCCCTGTCCTTTCCTACACTGATGAGGGTTTGTTTTTGCCTTTTTTTTTTCTTTTTAATCATTATTGAATTTTAAAAGCCTGCTGGGTAAATTCTTATCATCAGCTCCTACAGTAAAAATACAGAATAACACCCATGAATCTGCCAAATTTTGCTCCTCGTTGTTTTCCTCCAGATTCTGTTCACACAGAATTATCAGGGCTGGCTGTGCAGGAGAAGATGCTCTGACTCCAAACCCTGCTTCCCTTCCTTTGTAAATTACCCAAAGTGACTCCAGGTTTATTTTTAGCCTGGAGGTGAATCATTCAGGAAAATCTGATAAAACCCACTTGAACACAGTTAAACTCTCAAAGCTGAGCCAGTTCTTGCTAACTTTGATGAAGTTTACACATGATTATTTGAGCTCACGTGATTAAAGGGGGCGCACGTTTATTTTAACTCTCACAAAATTACTTTGGACTTGAAAACCCTGGAGAATCAGGTCTGTAAATATATCTAGATTTACTTTATGGAGACAAAAGGAAGGGAGAATTGGGGTGAAATGTCCCAAACATAGAAGTGGGGTTTATTTGGAGGCAGAAGCAATGAGAAGGCAATGCCAATGCCCACATGTGAGGCACAGTTTCATCCCTGAGATTAAACATTCCTTATGATCCAGATAAACCTTCTACCAAGAGCCTGATGCAGCTACAGACCCCACTTTTGTGATATTTAATTTTTAAAAAAAGGGAAAAAACAAGTTCCATGCTATTGACAGCCAGCATCTGGAGGAGAAAGTTGAGCAAAGGGTGCTCTGCACCCTGGATGTGACCCAGGAGACAACTCTGTGCAGCCTCCACCCACGTGTAGCATTTATATATAGCCCCAGAATAAACTCATTTTTATAATCCTGCCACAAGCTGGCCAGCAGGGCAGCCCCAGAGTAGATTTTGCTGCTGCTGTAAAAAAAGGAAGAGTGTGTCTCGTTTTATTAAAACGCTAGAACATATCATAAAAAATTCAACACAGTGCAGAGTGCTACCTTACATAAAACACTGCCCTGAGCTGCCTCCTATTCCCAGCATCCCAAATATGCTGAAATCCCAGAGCAAGCCACAGCCCAGCCAAGGGAACTGAAGCTGCTGCTCCAGACACACAAATGGAGCCCTTCCACTCCAAGTCTACCTGAGAAACTTCAGCAAAATGACCAATTTTGGTGCAATTTAACAGCACATCCTTCTGCCCAAAACAGTCTTTCATTCCCCTCAATTCTCAAGCAAGTCTAATTTAATTAACTCGGTTTTCCAAAGATGCTCAAGGGAATTAAAGAAAAAATTTTTAAAAAATCAGTGGGACTGGGCTTCACCCCCATCTGTGCTCTTGAAAAGCCTCTTCAAAACTCTCATGTGGGAAAAAGCAGAACCTGCAAATACCTGGGATGCATAAGACCCTTCTCATGGAATTACTGAAGCCTCCTGTTCTGGCTTTTCCATATTCCAGAGGCAAAGGTTGGCGTTTTCCTTGCCTGCAGGTTCCTATCCCCAAGGCAGCTGCAGTCCCTTTGTCACCTTCCTATCTTTGCTCTGCCAGCAGCATCATCTCCTTCCCCTGCACTCAGAGGAACCACAAATATTGTGACAGAGCTGAGATAAGAAGCAATTACACTTTCAGTTTTGCTGGCACGTCTGAGGGGATGGCAACCCCTTGGTCTGACACAGCAGCACAGCCTGCCTGACTCCAGGTTTGAGTTTTTATTCCCATTTCTTCTCCTGTGACTGATATCTCGACAATCTTTACGGGCACTGGAGAAAAATCTCCTGGTCTGAGCAGGGATGTGGCTGTCACGTGAAGCCCCTGGAGCTGAGCTCTCAAAAGGGAATTTCCAAGGTGTATTGGCCTTGCAGAGCTGAGCCCAGGATCCCATCCTAGTCTGGCACTGGTGAAGGATAATTTCAGCAGGTTTGGGTCTGACTGGGGAACAGAGAAGAGGGCCTGGCATCCTGATGGGTACTGAGACAAAGAGAAATTCACTGTGTGCCCTCACAAAGTGAGCAGTAACCTTTTGGGTTTTGTTAACAAGAGCATAGCCAGCCCAAAGATGGGGTTATCCTTCCCTCCTCAGCACTTGGGGCATTTTGGGGCTCCTCAGAAGAGGGAAGAGCTTGGCAAGCAGGAGAGAGTGGAGCAGAGGAGCACTGAGGCTTTGGGGAGCAGGGACACACAGCCATGGGGAGGAACTGAGGGGTTTGAGCACTCATGAGAAACTCTGGAGGGTTTAACTCAATCTTCCACAACCTAAGTGAAAAACCAGAGCTGTCTCCTCTCAGAGATGCACAGAAAAGAGAGGAGAGGCAACAGCCATGAGCTGTAGCAAGGACAATTCAGATGGGATATAGGAAAATAAATCACGAGAGTGTTTGCACTGCTCAGAGACCCTGTTCCATCTCCAGCTTTGGGGATATTCAAAGCTCCACTGGGCAAAGCCCTGAGAAACCTGATCTAACTTTGAAGCTGATCCTGCTTTGAACAGGAGTTGGACAAGGGGTCCAGAGATCCCTTCCAACCTAAATTATTCCATGATTTTCTGGAAAAAAAAATCAGTTGCAGAATTGATCTTGAAAGCCCTTCTCTGAGAGGTTCAGCTGAAAATGCAGCAGCTCCTGTGGGGCTGTGGCAGCTCTGATAAGGTGTCTGATAAGGTATCCACAGCTGGATTCTCAGGGGAACAGCTCGTGGGACTGGATGGCTGCAAAACAAGAGGCTGAGCCCCAGCTCAGCTCTGAATGCTGAATCCTATCACCCAGACTGATCCAACTCAATCCAAACAGTGCTCCCTCAGCTCTTCTCTAATGACAATAGGGTTTTTTTTCTTTCAGGAGTCCAGTCTGCAGGCTGTCACAACAGCAGTGCTTCCCACTGTCAAATTCACTTTTGAAAAACCAGGAAAAACGGAGGGGAGAGATTATGGAGGGATATCTGCACAAAAGCAGGAGCAGAGCAAATCTGTCCCTGGGGTGGGAGGGGAGCTCAGGCTTTTAGGAGGGATAAAGAGATCCCAGTTCTTTGGAGAGAGCCGTGGGTTACCTGGAAGGACTGTTTGTCCTTTTCACCTGCTCGGGGACACGCTGGCTCTCAGCTCCTCGGGAGCTCTGCTCCCTTGGCACCAGGAGAGCAGCAGATAAGCCAGCACAGGTCACACGCTGCCCAAGGTGCCCCTGGCCACTCCCTGTTCCCTGCCCTCCTTAACTGACTTTCCTTGAGGCAGAGGTCACGGGAGGGTGGCTCTCTGACAGGTCCCTGCACACAGAGCCACTCGTCCCACCTGGCAGGGGACAGCTCAGGTGGCTCCTCACGTGCCAGGGGGGCAGCAGAGCCACCCCACACCACTCCCCCCTCGTGCAGGAATTCTCCACCTGCCTTTACAGCCTTCTGCTGTAAATACTTTCTGCCTTAACGAGAATTCGCTGCTCCAAAAATAACTGTAATTACCCAAGAAGCAGAGGAGCCTATTTACAAGATTTAAAGGGGAAGAAGAAAGAAAAATCTCTCAGAAGAAAACTTGGGCCTCAGAATACAAAACTGAGTTGAAAAGGTGCAGCTCCTTCCTCTGGAAGGGCAGGGGCATGGCTTTTCTTGGTACTTTGCCCAGGCCAACCATCAGGAATTGCTCAAGTCAGGTGTGGATAAAATATTCCATGAAAACCAATTACCCCCAGGAGCAAAGTGTCACAATGAGGGGGGGGGAATCTTGCAAAACTCACACCTGTGAAAGTTTGTAAGTCTTTGCTGAATGTAAGGGGGGAAAAGAAAGACAGAAGGCATTAAAAAGGCATGAGTGTGCGCAAGAGAGTAGCAGAAAATAATAATTTAAAATAATAAACTTGTTACAACAGCAGCAATGATTGCTGTCTATCCAGGCTCTGAATAATTCAAAAGGTTCCTGCTTCACTTTGGATCTCAGGGAATTTTCAGACCTGCCAGAATTTTCTGCTGGTAAATAATGCATCTCTGGTGTTCAAACACTCACAGTCCCCAATTAATACTACAGATTTAACACTGCTGATTTTGAAACAGGAGAGACTCTGAGGAAGGTAAATTCCTGTTGAACTGCCTGAGCCTTCAGCCCTTCCCATTTCCACCTTGACCTCTGGGTGCTAAAATTGCTGGTGCCTCTCCCAGTTGCCACTTTCACGCAGGCAACAAGGAGTTAATGCAGCTGAATCTTTCAGCATTAACCTACAAAATAATTCACAGTAGGATTCCAAAAAGGGGGAAAACATAAGGAAAAAGCAGGTGCAGCAACGTGCAGCTTTCTGAGCTTTGTTCCTGCTGGTTGTCTGCTGGTGCCTGGAACACCCCATGAGCTTTGGGCAGGGGTCACCTGGATTTTGCTGGTTTGGAGAAAATTCCTGGATCCAAATTTGGAATCCAGCTCCTGTTTTACCTGAACTCAAAGCTAAGTGAATTAATGTACAGCACAGCAATTGCAAGAGGGATTTGGAGAAAGCCTCTCCGAACATCCTCCTCCTGTTTTCCTGATAATTTCTATTCTACCCCATGAACACTGAAACAGAAGGACAAGCTGTTCCTCTGATTGATATGGCAATTTTAGGAACTTTCCTCTAGTGGAGATGCAACAACCTCCCTGGAAATAAAACCCAAGAATCGAGAAAGGAGGCAAGAGCCCAGCCTGAGAAAATCAACAGTGACCTGGGAAATGAATTATTAAGGCAAGGAGAGGCCTATTTTTTTTTTTTTAATGCAGTATCAGGATTTTTCTGGGATACAGACTGTATTTCAAATGAATTTTCTTCTAAAAATACCTGAACTTTTCACTGCCTGTGTTCACCACGGGCTGTGCACACAGCCTTGTGCCAGCAGGACCCGACATTTTGGGAGCAGCCACATGGTTCTCATATCCCAGCTTTTCAAATCAGCAGAATTTCCGGATCAGGAGATTCTGGTGCTGAAATTTAAGAGCTGCAGGAGAGCAAACAGCTCCTAGCAGAGCTCATCCAGCTCTGCTGTGCTCTCCAGGTGCTGCTTCCCTCCCCAGCCCCTGCTGGGCTCAGCTGCTTGTCCTCTTGGTGCTGGTCCCAGAACACCCCAGCATCTCTGATTTCAGGGCCCTTTGCCCAAACTTTTCTAGCCCTGGACTTCTAAAATATTTTATCTTGCTGCTGTGGTTCCTATTGTTCCTAAGCTGTTTTTGTTATTAAATTACAGAGGTTTTGAGTTGGAATCAACTCTCCTTTCCCAGTGTGCCCACTGCCCATTGGCTGCTGGGGGGAGAGAGAGCAGAGGAGAATGACATGGTTTCAGATTCCTGTAAACAGAGAAACATTTTTCCAGTCATCAGTCTGAGCCCAGTGGAAATAGGGCTTCAGTTTCCTCTAGTTAAGCTGGGGATCCGGTGGCAGAGCTGTTGACAAGCCTCTTTTTTCCCTGGCAGCCCCTGGGTGCTGTTTATTCTGCAGCTGAGCAGCAATCCCATGTGCTGGCAGTCCCTGCTGCTGCTTCCTTCTCCTTCAACATACTGTGCCCTCCCTGCAGCCCCGAGCAGGTGTCTCTGCTCCGAGGAAAATCCTGCAAAGGCTCCCCTTTTCCTCCAACTCTGCCTCTGAGGAAGAGCCCTGAAGTTCCTTTGGGGACTGAATTCCCTTCAAGGGCAGCATCATCTTCCCTGAACCACGGAGAATCCCAGGATGGGCCAGGCTGGAAGGGCACAGAGGGTCCCTGGTGCCACCTCCCCGCTCCAGCAGGGCCATCCCCGGGCTCAGGGCACAGCAGTGTCCAGCCTGCTCTGGAACGAGACCCCAGAGCCTCTCTGGGCTCTGCTCAGGGCTGGCACTGCCCAGGGCAGCAGTTCTGCCTCCTCTGAGGGGAATTGCTGGGCTCAGGCCCTGCCCGGGGCTCTGGGGCCATGGCTGGGCCTGGGGCAGAGCTGGGCCTGCTCTGCCCTGTGCACACAGGGACGGACAGGGGGACACAGGGATGGACAGAGGGACACAGGGATGGACAGGGGGACACAGGGACACACAGGGACCCCCAGGAAGACTCAGGAACATCTAGGGACAGACAGGGATACCCAGGGCTGAGGCCCCTCTCAGCTGGGCTCCTCTCCAGGCTGAGCAGCCCCAGCTCCCTCAGCCTCTCCTGGGCACCGAGATGCTCCAGGCCCTTCCCCAGCTCCAGGAGCTCCTGTCCCTGCTGTGCTGAGGATCCAGAGCTGGACACAGCACCCCAGATGTGCCTCCCAGAGCTGGGGAGAAGGGCAGGATCACCTCCCTGAGCTGCTGGAAATGCTCGTGCTGATTGCTCCTGCGTAATCCCAGCAGCCCTTCCCCGTGCCCATGCCTGATCCTGGGCTGAGCTGTGCCTGGGGAAGGGTCCCTGTGCTGTGTGGAATGACAGCAGCCAGTGCCCAGGTGGTGACACAGCACCCACTGCTGTGTTCAGTGACCTGTGCAGTGCAAACACCCTGGTGGTAGCTGGGCCACCATCACCAGGCTATTCATCCCTTCCCATCAGTCCCTGACTGTATTTTACCAGTGTGGCCACACAAACACTGCTCATTGCAGAAGAACATCCTCTGACTGACTGGTGATATCCTCAAGGAGTTCCCAACAAGCACTGAACCAACTCAACTCTGCCTGCAAAAGTTGATCAACAGCCTGTGCACAGGCACAAGTTCTCCAAAAACATCACTGAACACCTCTGCAGGAGGAGCTGGGTACAAAAGAGCTCTGTAAATGGCTGAAAGAGCAAAAATACAATGTGCAGGCATTTGCTTGGGCATGTACAGCAATAACATTCACTTAAACCTCCTGCATCTTGCAGCAACTGGGGTTCACAATTCCTGTGTGTGCCATCCATAAATCTGCCTGAAAGAGCAGAGAGTTTCAGTGCTGC
Source organism: Passer montanus (assembly GCF_014805655.1). NCBI lineage: Eukaryota > Metazoa > Chordata > Aves > Passeriformes > Passeridae > Passer > Passer montanus. The sequence continues at coordinate 12,619,270 of NW_024362051.1, forward strand.
ATTTGCACCTGACACACTTAGCAGGAAGGAGTTCTGTGGTTAAAGCTCCCATCTGGGCACCAGGGCTGGGCTCATCCTTGGCTCCCTGTGTCACCTGAAGTCACTTTGCTCAGTTCCCTCAGCAGGATGCCACTGATGGTGGCTGAGGTGCAGCCCAGCAAAGGATGGGGGCTCTAGAAGTGGTAATTGTATATAAATATATATTTAGAAGCAGCACAAATGCCTTGCTAGAAGGCCATTCAAGCATGCAAGTCACTTCCTAGAAACCTCTGTTTGTTTGGTGGCTTTGCACAGTGTGTGACAACATTTCCCTGCTGTCGCTGTGGGCACAGATCTCCAGATGCACCCAGGGCAAACAGCAGCCTCTCCAAAAGTATTCCTGCTGCACCTGTCAAAGATTACAATTAATTCATGACTGTTTGATGGCTTATGCTAAATGAGCTTGGCTCCAGGCCAGTTTCCATTGGGCAAGTGTCTCCATCTCAGGAGCACCGTGACATTTGGCATTTATTGTCCTCGTGGCTGGCACTCCTTCCCAGGGCCACGTATGGAATGTGTCAGGGGAACAGACTGGAAAGCCAGGCTGCACCGAGGTGGGATGGCACAGAGGAGCCTTTTGTTGTTGCTCACATTTAACTTCCCTCTAAAAGACAGATGGGAGAGTTTGTGTTTTGTAGCTGTTAACACAGCACCTCTCACTACTGCAAAACCCTCCCCGTGCTCAGACAATCCAGCCCAGTCTGCCCCTGGTGCGAGGTGTTTGTTCACAAACACTGGCCCATGAGCTCTCAGCAATGCTTACACTGGCATGACAGGATTCAGTCGTTTCCTTTGCTGCCATCCCTCTCCCCCTGTCAGCACAGGGTTAAGCCTGGTCCTTGTGTGGGGTGACAGCCTCTGTCCCCTGCTGCACCCCGAGCTGCACAGACCCACTCACACACAGCATTCCCCTTCCCTGCCTTGTGGAGCCCCCTGAGAGCCATGGCAACGTGGCTTTGCAGCAGCTGACTGCCTCCAGCCCCTCCTGCCCTCATGCCCCTGGGTTTTTGGGGTGCTGGTGCCACCCCAGTGCCTGTGGCTGTTGGTGCTGAGCTTGGCCAAAGCTGCCTGTCCAGAGATTCCAGCCCAAGGAGAGCAGGAGCTGGCAGCTGCCAGCCAAGCTGTCCCAGTGCCACCAGGCTGTGCTGCTGTGGGTGGCAGAGGGTGGCCAGCATGTCACTGCCACCCTTCTCCAGCCCGGGACACTGAGGGGATGTGGGAACCTGCTCACTGCAGGATGTCTGGGGGCCAGAACTTCCCCCAGGAGCCTTTCCCTGGTGTGATACTGCAGGTGTCCTCTCCTGACCCAAACACATCCCACGGGTTACCTGTGCTCTCCACAGGCTGCAGATGTCTACCAGAGAAGCAGGACAAGGTGGTGTCACTGCTTCATTCCAGAGACAGCCACAGTGAGAGCATCAGAGCAAGCCCAGATCCCCTTATTCCTGCCACATTTGTGCCTTGAATGCATCCATGGATTCCTGCCCAGCCCGTGGGACAGCCTGTGCCTCTCTCTGCCATCCTGTGAAGGCTCAAGGTTTCCTTCCCCTGGCTCCAACCTGTGACCCAGAACTGGGAAACATGCTCTGACCTGGCACACACAGAGGTTTGGAGGCTGATTTCAGTTCCTGCTGCTGTAGAGCAGCAGTCACTCTCCGCCCCAAATCCCTGCAGATGACACCTGCAGCCAGACCATGGCAGGTCCCTGCTGTCCCAAAGGACAAGGACATTCTCTGTGATGCTGGGCAGGGTGGGGTGGCTCCTCCAGCACCCACAAACCAAACCTGGGCTCTTCTGCCTCATCCAAACCTGCCTCCTACTCCCCAGATTCCTGAATTCAAAACCCATCTAGAGGAATGTGTCAGCACCCAACCAGTGGGAGTGAAATGCCAACTTTTGCAGCAGATTGGAGTTTATTTTTAAGCGGTGTAAAAAAAAAAACCACCATCCAAACCAAAGCAACCTCCCCAAACACACAGACACGAAGGAAATCAGCAGGTAGAGACAACAAGCCCTACACTGCTGGCTCCACAGGCACGATCCCAGCCTGCCTCAGCCACCTATTTGTGAAATTCCTCGAGGAGGAGTGTGGAGGAGACAGCCTGGCAGCTGCTAGGGAGGTGAAACACCCTTTTTGGGATCCCAGTAAACAGGAAAACAGGGAGAGGACATGTGGGCAATGTTTTCCTTCACTGGGCAGTCAGGAAGAGCAGAGCTAGGAGTGCACTTGTGACTGTCCAGATCTCCAGCATCCCTCCTGCTTTGTTCCAAGCTCAGCCCATCCCAGCCAAGCTCAGCAACCAAAAATCCTCCCTGTGTTGGGGTGCTGGGGGCACTCAGCACCACACCAGCTCAACCCCAATGTTTTATAGATTTATAGTTATTGTTTTATAGATTTATAGTTGTGTTTTACCCCCTTGTGTTGTTATCGGGGTGCCCTGGGTTTGGGAGATTTGGGAGGGTGGCATTGTTACTATGGCAGCCCCTGACCTCCAATCAAGATGTAAAGAAGCAAACTCCACCACTGGACAGAGAAGGAGCCAAGGGACAGGACTTGGGAAGGGGCTAAAGGGTTAAAAGGCAAAACGTGTGTGGGTGAGCACATGGTGGGAAAGATTCTCTATTCAGTCTTCTGTTGTATTTTTTGATAAGGTTTTAATAAACCTTTTAAATTTTTGGAAGTGAGCATTGTTTCTCACCCTCCCTCGTGTGGAGAAACCCTCAGAGAGAGCTCAGAGTGGCCACAGGATCATTTCTAGAGGTGCAAAACCCCCTCGTTCAGCTCCTGCCTTGTGCTGTTGAGCACACAGAGAGGCACCAAGGCCACCTCCCAGGGCAGGCAAAGCCAGCTCTGTGCTGCATAAATCATGCATGGCCACATCATCTGCTGGGGAGCACAAAGGCAGGATGGCTGATTGCTGAGGGCTTGCTACCTGTGGGTGGAGGCTGCAGCACACACGTGGCTGTGCCTCTCTGTCTGAATGTTATCTGTGTTTATCTCCTTCCCTACATCTGAGTGAGGTGCTGGGACTTTCCATTAAATGGACACTGATGACTTCTGCCTTGTCACCCCAAAAAGGAACCACAAAAGGGCCCAGATGAGTAAGCCCCAGATGTCTTATTACACACAGGCTTTTCAGGGACTATTTCCCACTTGGAAAGCAACTCAGGGAGCTAAAATTATACCCCTATCTGCTGATATTTTGTGACATCTACTACCCAGGCACAGAGCTCTGTGAGAAAACCAGAACTGGCATTTAAGAGACTCGTGAGGCATTTTAAATGAAGTTCAAAGTGGGGGTCTGTGTAAGGGCACAGGACAGACCCCATACACTGTGTCCCTGACACAAATGCCTGTTGATTGGTGTACTGGCAATACCAGCAATGCAGAGTCCAGTTTGAAAGCTGTAAACCAGTTTAAAAGCTGTGGTAAGTGGCAGCAAGGCCCAGTGTTCTCCCCTAAACACCATGCTCCATGTTTAAATATCATGGAAAAAAGTGTCTCAGGTTCAACAGCTTCCCCTTGTAGCAGAATTGGCTTTAATGCTTCTCCCTGGCATCATTCACACTCTGCTGACTCTGGTTTCCAGGCTGTGGGTAGTGCTTGTGCTGCACTAAAACAAATGCTCTGTAATGCACAAGGAGTTCTGCTCTCTCCTGGACGTGCATTCACCTGGAAAGTTCATTACAAAGGCAAGTGATGCAGCTGAGATAGCGCTTCCAGATTCAGACCTGAGAGCTCAAAACAATCAGGAGAGTGAAAGGAGCTGTGTTTAGACAAATAACTCAATCTGCTGTCAAATTCCCCAAAGTGCCTCACCCCGGCTCACCTCTAGCGTGCTTCAAGCCTGCATTGCTCCTGGAATTTCACAGCACACCCCGAGGGTCCTCAAGGTGGCCAGCACTGAAGGCCCAGCCCAAAACATCCCCTGCTCATTCCTCGTTGACATGGAAGTCGTTCCCAGAAGCTGCACCAAACCACTCCATCCTCAGCCCCCTCCCATCTAAGCTGATAAATGTCTGCTTCACTTTCAGCCCCGCTGTTCATTTTCAGATTGCTGCACTCTGGCTGTGCAGCTCCTCAGTTATTTTCTCCTCGTGCACCTATTCAAAGCACAAGCCAGGAATGCAAAGGTCATCCTCTTCCATACCTATAGGCAGAGCTATACATCTCTGGTGTCCCTCTGCTGCTCAATGTTCGTTCTCATTACCCTGGCATATAAATCTCTGGGGAGTTACAGGGGAATTCAGGTGTTTGCTGTCCTCAGACATTTCCCAGAGCACTCAATAAAGGGGTGGCACATCTCTGATATCAATAGATTTCCTGTGAACTTTGAAAGCAGCATAAAAAATGAACCTAAAGTTATATCAAAAATCAGAACGGCAGAATGCATTTGATGTGCAGGTAGTTGAAAGGTCTTCAGAACTGATGGCTTGGAGTGGTTAAGGAAGCTGACAGACTCCAAGATGGGACTTTTTTCTTCCTTTTCTATGAAAATGACCTTGATTGACTGGGCTTGGACTTGGCACATAGAGCCCAAATGCCCCACGAGCTCTGTGGTTCACAGGCAATTTTAACATGCTTAAAAATAGCAAACAAGCTCAAGAGCTGTTTGATATAAGCCATGACCCCTGAAAAATGAATTGCAGGCTTCCCCAGGGCCTGTGTGTGCCTGGAGGTGGGCTCTCAGAAAATGGGCAGCCATGAAGCTGGGGAGTTTAATCACCTTTGTGCTTTTGGAACATGTCAGGGGGCTGGAAAAGCTGAGATGAGCCAACAGACAGCAACTCCCTGAGGGTTAACTGTGCTCAGCACCAGGAGGGGTCAGGAAGGCCCAAAGGTGTGACCCCACAGTGGTGCTCAGCAGGATCCTGCCTCGGTGTACATGAAGTGAGCACCCTGATAACATCTCCTGGAAGTTCAGAACATTAACATAATGCTTGTTCAAGCTCTGGAAGTGTGGCACAAATCCTGCCAAGCTGCCTGTCTGCCTCCAAAGTCTGATCTGCCATCTTGTCCATATTTTACATCCTGCAAAGCACCAGCAAATGTAAAGGAAGAAGGGATTTTTGCTTTAAAAAACTTGAAAGCAAAGCTTTAAGGAATGAAACAGCTGTTGCAGCAGGCAGACAGAGCCCAGCCCTGTTCCTGGGGCAGGTAGCCACAGCTGTCTGCACACACAGCCTTGGCTGACTCACCCCAGCTGACCAGAAGCCCCGGTGCCCAGCCTGTCCTCTGGCCATGGTGCCAGCCCAGCTCCCTCCTGCCATCCCACCCCTCCAGCAGCATGGCCTGGATTTACCATCCTCACCCCCAGCTCCCTCTGAGGTTTGGGCAGCAGGACAGACTCGTTTGATGACCTGCCTTGGGGGCTGAGCAAATGAGATTCATTAGGATATGCAAAAAGCTGAGAGCAAAGCCGCCCTATCTCTCTGTCTGCGCTCTGCTGATCTGATAAGAGCGAGTTGCTCCAACATGTCTGCAGAGGAAGATCTGAAGCTTTCTTCTTCCCATGCATTCCCAGATAGTCATTGCAACTAATAGACAAATAGGTCAGAATAAATAACAGCCCCCTCATTTCCCCCAGCACAGCCAGTCTGCATGGCTTAAGTCGAGTGTTAATAAGAAACAAGGCTGCTGTGAGATGATGTCCTGATGCACTGCAAAGAATATGGAGCATAATGGCATCTTTCAGACATACTTTTCACTAAAAGCTTGTCATTACCCAGACAGAGGAGACAGCATCTGCATAGAGGAGCTGAGGAAAAGCAGCTTGAATGAAGTGATCCAAAAATGGAATCATCAAGTCACTGCGTTGTTGTATAAAATAATACAAAAGTGGATTTTGCTGAAGTTCAGCATTTTCACAGAGGCACAATAGGCAAAGTAAAATTACTACACAGAGAGGGAGGGATGTTGGAGGTACAAACCTGTTCTCTTATGGGGATCAAACACAGCCCTGTGGTGTAACTGGGTGATGGGGTAGACCTGTGTCAGTGTGTGTTGATTATCCTGATGTGGTTTTTACATGGAATTTCTGGCTTGCCCCACAGAAACTGAGAGGCAAGGTCTGGGGGAAGAGAGACCCTGGAGCAGGCAGCAGGAAAAGCTCCTGGCTTCAGCTGGCAGTGCTTCACCTGGGCCCAGCAAGAGCAGAGCCACTGAAATATTGATTGTGGCTCCTTGGCTTTCTGACAACGCATTTGGCCCCTTTGCTGGTGCGTTCAGCAGCGAGCAGAAGCTGCTAGCAAGCAGCTATTACTGAGAGCTCTCCTAAACCAGGGCAGGGGGAAGAACCAGAGGTGGAAAATCTAAATTTAGCAGGCAGCAGTCGGGCTGTTCGCTCGGGTACGGCTCCGCTCCCACCCAGCGAAGGATTTTCGGTAGCAACCATCACCATGGTATCACAGAGCCGCTGCCGTGCAGCGATTTTGCCAATCCCTGTGGGTTTACTGGAACACTCGTGACATTTTAGGTGCAGGGAAGGGGCAGGTGGGTGGGAGGGATGTTTCTTAAAGCACCAGCTCTGGGAATCAAGGGAAAGCAACTGCAGCACTTCACATTTTCTCTATAAGAAGCACATAGTCCTCCTGGTTGCGGAGCTCAGGAGACTCAGAGCATCCGTGTCTCAGGGGAGGGAGGAGGTTCTTGCACTGTCCCCCTAATTTTGAGGGGAATGAAGGGCTGAACCAGAGGATCTGAGCTCCTGGAATTGGCTGTCGAGAGACAGTTTCACTTCCTGCCTCCGACTGTCGCAATGTCCGGGTTGCCAACGGCGAGAGCAAACATTTCTAATGTAATTTCCATGTTGATTTTTCAGCTGAGGCTCTTTTAACACCCTCTCCCCCTGGGCCTGTTCTGTTCTCTGTGCCTTTCCTGCTGCCCGTTCCCCGGCGATGACAAACCGCAAAGCGTTTCCCAAGAGCGAGAAATCCTCACAGGAATCATCTGTTGCAAGTCCTGTCTGACAAAACCGTGTCAGAGCTTTGGGGACTTTCTCTCTATTTTTAATTGAGTGCATCTTTTCCCTGGCATTTCCCCCTGCTGGCTCCTTCCATCCCTGCTAATACAGCAGATCTGGGATGGCAAGCAGTGCTCGTGCCAGGATGGGGAAGAGCTGTTGCTCCCACCTGATTCCCTGCGAGGATTTTTATATAAAAGGTGCACACGGGGCTCCCTCTCTCCCTTTATTCCTCCCTCGCAATCAGCACTCTTGATTTAGTCCCTTTCTTATCGTGGCCTTGCAGTATCACATCTTGGCTTGGTATTTAGTCTTCCAGAGGCTTGAAAGGGCAGCTTCTCCTTGAGTTTATCAGCTCAGATGGGGGACGCTGCTTGATGGTTTGCCAGGGAGCTTCTGTGCCATGCCTTTTATGTCTCGATCGAGTCAGGGCGTTCTGTTTAATTAAAGAGATGGGGATACAAAAGGCTCCTCTTGGATAAAATCTGGGGAGGGAGAATGTGCTACTGCCTCAGAGGGGAAGGGGGGATGGATTCCCAAAGCCAGCAGAGCCTGATGAGAGCTGAGGGCAGGGTAGCACGGGGTGGTTTAACAGAAGGGGAGGCAGCCGCTCTGCCAGCAGAAGCCCGTGAGCAGAGAGCCATGGAGCACAAAATTAACACACTGGCTCATCAGGAAATGTTAATGTGGGCAAGGTGGGGAATTGCTTCATATGGGCAAACAATCTGTGCAGGAGGGATAACCGCCATCAAAACCTGGTACAAATCTGGGCACGTTTCTCCAAAATCTGCCCTCTACCCTCAGCTTCAGGTTCAAGGCAGGAAACGCAAAGCCCTGATGAAGGTGTTAAATCCTTATGGCACAAAAACAACAAAACGTTTGGTTGAAATAGAACAAAATTAAGGAATCCAACAGGGCTTCTCTATAAATGATTAAGGCACTGCTACACAGGTCCCAGGAGAGGAACTTTGCAGCTTGGAGTGAGTGCTTTGGACAAGCTGATTCTCTTCAGAACAGCCCTAAACACAAATATTAACTGCTAATGAACTCATGTCCTCTACAAATGCTAAGAACTCTGCTTTGTCTGCCAACCTCTCCTGAAATATAAATTGTTCTCCTTGACTTCCACCATTCCCCACTGGGAAATGGGTCTCCCCTAATGGAGACCTGGGACCAGCTCCACCCAGCCACCACCTCCCCTCTTTATCCACCACACAGGGCCTATTTCCCCCTTTGGAATGACGGCAGGGAAGCCAAGATCCACATAACCTGATGCTGAACTTAGTCCCCTTCCATTTACAGTGTGCCTGGGAGGAGCAGAAGGTCCAGTGTTATGGATGTCTGATGGAGAGACTCCGATTTCAACATCCCAGATGAGCAACTGCTTTACAGCCTGCTCAAAGCCTGTCTGGATAGGGCCACAGGCAAGGTAATGCTCACAGAACTTTTCAGGAAGAAGGCCAGAAGAACATTAAAAAGTAATTGAAAGGCCTGGGGGATCAGGGGAAGAGGAAGACAAGCTCAAAGAAACCAAGGAAAAAACCCGAGGCACAGCAGTGTGTGAGTGCACTTGTCTGAAAAGCCCTAAAAAAGAGTCATGGTGAAGAAAGCGAGGAAACTGCCTCTGAAAGGATCCTTTGAAATGGTAGCAGTGGCTGGGAAGCAGCAAATGGGAGGCACTAGGAAAAGGAGGGAGTTCAGCTGGAGGATGTGTCTCCAGATCCACCACAGCCTCGCCTCCCAGGTCAAAAACCACTTTAAGGAAAGGTGGAATGAATGTTACCAATGCAAAAATAACCCTAAAAATATTAAGAGCACACCATAGGCAGCACTTATTGTATGAAAGGAATGCTTCCTCTTCACCCAGAGAGACTTCAGAATTACACAGATGGTTAAACATATCTATAGTATTGGTAGTAATTTAGAAATCTCTCTGGAGGAAAACAAGGTTTTAGCCTTTTTTTCTTTCTTTCTTTCAAATGGCAGCGAGCTGAATTTTAAGGTGGAGTGAGTTTATTTCTGTCGTGGCTGACGCAGAGAAAGCTCCATCACCCACAGATAATGGCAGATGGTGAGCCGTGCCCAAATCCATCAGGCACAGGCCTCAAGTGGAGGTTCAGCAGGACTGGGGATGGCATTTCTCAATCAAGGGGCAGCCAGGATACAAAAATCCACATGCTCCAAGCACCTCTGTGAGTGGCAGAGAAGCCTCTGAGCAGCCCAGAGGACAAAAGAGGACACGGGGTAAGAAAAATATACGCTCAGTGTCCAACTGAGGGCTGGTTTTATCCCAGTCCCTGCAAACCCACTGGTACATCATTAAGGTGGATGAGCACGGCTCAACAGAGCTGATAATCCCGTGCCCACGGTGCTGTTGCAGAGGGTAAAACCTTTTCTGGAGGTGGTGGAGGGGACTCTGAGGCACCATATGGTCTCCTGCAGCCCTTGCTCGGCGCCCGGGCTCGTGCTCTCATGTGACACCCCATTAGCGAGTCACACGGAGCAGAAAGCAATTTTATGGCCAGATCCTGCTCTTAGAAGCTATGATGACTAAACTAGCTAATCAAATCAGCATAAATTTGCAAACACCGTTTTAGCAGCTGCGGCCGTAAATATCATCAGCAGAACGCGAATAATCGCGAGCGCACACGAGGAGTTGAGTAATGGGCTCCCAATGGGCGTCGGAGCCATCAGCCGCTGCCTGGCAACTCGGGGAGGGGGCGAGGGGGCCACGCTGCTGAGCCTGGAACAGCAGATGCAGCTCTCACGACAAAGCAGCGAGAGCACACACGCCAGAAAAGGAGAAAAAAGCCCAAAAAAAAATCATTTACGGAGACAAACGAGCGCGGTGCGTGCCCCCGTTCCCGCCCCACGTGTGCGTGCTCCATGTGGAGGGATGTGTTTCAGCCTTCCCAAAGTGACTCATTTGGCATTTTCCAGGGACCTGCAAGAGGCTCCCCGCACACACATTCCCGTTTTGTCAACAAGCCATAAAAATAATCAGCCGAGGTGAAATTCGCTGCGAACACAGACACCGGGGCTAAATTTGTTTTTAATTTGTGCCAGCTCCCGCTAATGGGAGCTGGGCTGCGCGGAGCTCCCGGCACGAACAAAGGGGAGAGGGGAAGAGCTGCTGGGATGAGCAGCCTCCACCTCCCCTCTGGTGAGGAGCAGCAGCTCGTGGTCCCCGAGCAGATGGAGCAGGGCTGGAGTGGGCACGGCCAGAGCGGAAGGATTGTCCCATGTCCCTGTGCCAAGGGCCCCCGGGAGCAGGCGGCTGGAGGCACGGCCAGCTCGGCCACCAGCACAGGGAAGAGGCTTTTGGGGCTCAGAGAATTGAATGGAGCTCCCTGCACCTGCCAGCAGGAATCTGGCTCAGCCAAATAGATATAATTGCAAAAAAACCACACAAAAAAAAAAAATTGCAGGGGGAAAAAAGGCCAGCAGTGATGTCTTTTTGGTAGGCTGGTAAAAACACTTGGCTGGTGTGGAACATATCCTGGCCTGATGAGGATATCCCACCGGCTCTGAGGAAAACCCAGAGGGCAGGACAAACATTGTGCTGCATAAAGGTAAAGCAAGTTTGCTGGAATCATCAAAATCTCGTGGAGAAAAGGCCCAAATGTGGGGATGTTTACACAACAGTCATTACAGCTCACACCGATAAAGCAATTTCTAGCTGAGCTCTAAAGCCAATCTGCAGCAGTGCAGAAACCAAAGTGAACAAGGAATGAGAGCATTTCCAAGTTTCCAAGGAGCTGGCAGCCCAGCCTGGGCTTCATCTTGCTGTAACCAGGAATGTTGCTTGGAGATTAAAATGTGGAGATACCCCAGGCTGCTGTTTTAAAGGTTCCTTACACCCAAATCATGGTTTGCTGTATTTTATTGATTATGGTGATTATCATGATTATTATTATTATATTTCACTTTCAAGCATTTCCAAAAGACTGTGCTGTGCCCAGCACAGGGGCAGCCTTTCTCAGCTCATAAATCAGATTTGAAGACACAAATTCCCTGAGTAACTGGCAGATGTGGTGGACCAACACAAATGAACGTGATGGATTCACTCTGCTTAGAAAATGGAGCTAAAAGGGGAAAGAAAAAAAAGCTCTTCCCTGGCCAAGAAGCAAAAGGGCAAGTGACAGAGCACCTTGACACATCAAAGGAACACATCAAAGGCAGGGGTGGTGCCACGTGCTGGTTCCTGTGCTCATGGCAGCGTCAGCTGATGCCAGGAAAGCACCATGTGCACAGAGCATCCCAGTAAATGTGTGGAAACACCCAGAATAAGAGCAGGAAAAGACCAGAAACAAGGTCAGAGGCTCGAGCTGCCTCCCACACCAGCACTCAGGTGTGTCCCTCAGCTGCTTTCCCCAGAGAAGGTCGGTGGTTTGCATTTGTTTGTTCACTTGTGCAGCATTTTCCATAACCTCTGTCCTCCTACAGGGGAGTTTTCCAGCAGTGTCTCTCCAGCAAAGCTGTTTGTTACCCACTGACCTGACACACTCCAAAGCTTTGTGCTCCTGGCACCAGCTGGGAATGAGATGGAGGGAGAAGAGCTGCATGTCTGGGTGCAGAAAAGGACTCTGGGCAGTCAGAACTGGGCTCAAGCAGCACAACCAGCAGTGATATTTCTCCAGAACACAGCCATAATTTGGAACAAAGGGATGCACTCACCATGTTGAGCTCAATCCCAAAATACACACCAAGGTCTCAGTCCAAGGCAGCACAGCCACACCAGCCAGATCCATCATGAATAACCAATTTCTCCTTAAAAAACCACATCCCAGTGACCAAAGCCAGGGTGGAGAATTACTGTCAGAACCAGTACAAACTCTGGAACATGGTTTAAAGCCTTTTTTCAGGGTCCAGAAAATCCCAGCTCGCTCTTCCCTGTGCTTCACTGCAGCATCAGCCTCTTGTCTGCACTGTGGCTGGGGCCAGGGCCAGGAGGTGCCAGCTACTACAAAAGATTGCTCTCCTGCTATTCCCGGTTTGATCCAAAACAAAACACGCTGGAAATTTTGGAAGAACATCTGTTCCCATGTAGAATCCAGCCCAAGCCTCCCAGCCCTACGAGCTCTGGGTAATTCAGTGGAAAAGCGAGGGAACATCTCAATTCGGAGATGCAGAATTTTTGGCAGCGTTTGCTGCTCTTTGCTGTGTACACAGAATGCCTCTCCTTTGTGCACACTAGCAGCCCAGTTCAGGTCCTTTCAGGGAGAGGAAAAAAGAGCTGCCTTTCCCATCCACATTTTTCCCTAAGAGACATAAGCATGAAGGATACGTTCACCAATTTTGAGAATGCTCACACTGATTAATTGATTAATGGGCTTCTTTGGGGGGGGGGGAATAGGATTGTTACTTATTTCAGTTCAAAAGAGCATCTCCCAGCCCAAGAGCTGCCACAAGGCCTCACGTGACAGGATCCTGCCCAGACTGCAGCCTCGGGTTCAGGAGATAACAAACCCTTTCTGTGGCTGCCTGTGCCTTCAGGCAGGGCATGACTTGGAGCAAGCCCACCCACAACAAGCAGCAGGTCTGTGAGGAGCAGCCCAGCCACGGGGCCATGTGATACCTCCCCCTTCCAGGGCGTTTGGAAAGCCAAGCATCCTCGAGCTGCTCCCCTCTCCAGCCAGACCAAATCCCTCTGTTTGAACTCTCCCCTGCCCCAAGACTGCTGTTCAGGGACAGCTTTTCCTGGGATTCCACAAGTCCCAAACTGCTTGAGGTCTGCATATTGCCCCACTGCTGCAGAGACACGGCGCATAAAGCAGTAATTTGTGGTCTTAGCTTAGAGCTGAAATAGATACAACAAACAAAGCAAGAGAAAATCTACTGCAGTTCCCATTCTGGTGTGAAAGCACTGCAAAATAGAGAGGGAATCTCAGCTGTAGCTGCAGCTCCAGGATGGCTGCAGTTCTGTTTGCCACACACTGCACAGCCAGAATCACAGCCAGGCCCATGCAGGCAGATGGGATGGGCAGAGTAGAGCTGCCTCCATCTACCCCACCCCTGGAGCTGTGTCTGACGAGCAGTTCACAACCAGCACCCAAAGACGAACCTAAATTAGGTGACAGTTTACCTCAAAATGCCATAAACCCTCACAGTTCAGGAGGGGGTTCCCCGACATTCTCCATCCCCACGAGGGGCTGAAGGCTGGAGCTGGGTCACACTGGGACCCAGAGAACGGGTTGGTGGGTCAGAACCCCCCTTTTTCCACACCAAACCTCCTGTGAGGCCCAGCTGGTGGAGCAGGGTGGTCTCCTCTGCTGTCTGCCTGTTGCTGTGACCAGGGGGCACACGATGAGGGGGATTAATCCCAAATAAATCCCACTGGCAGAAAGAGGGGTTCCTGCAACATCCCAATTAGAGAGAGGTGCACACAGCAAAGTCATCTGCTTCACACTCCATATTTTTTCCCAGCAGCAGGAAAAAGGATTTCCTGTCACCTCCTAAATCATCAGAGCTTCTTGCCTGACTGTTTCAAGCACAGCTTTATTATCCCTTACATCACCTTCTGTGGGCACTGTCCTTTTCTTGAAAGAGAATACCAGAGTTTGAAGTTCCATGTGTTGGGGTTTTTTTGGTTGGTTTTTGTTTTCTTCATCCACTCTGGTTTTGTTTCATTTTTTTCCTGGTAGGGGAACCAGTGACATTTCAAAGCAGCACATTTGCTGTATGGTCACTCAGAAAAAATTGAGGTCCTGTCTCTGCACTTTCCCTCAGAAAACGCCTCCCGAGCTTGCGGCGCCACAAAAAAGAAAATCAGATTTCACAGCAGCACAAAGACACAAATTACTCCAAAGCAAGGCCGTGCAAAATAAAACCTACCATTAAATCCAAGAGGCTGAAATCAGGAGATCCCATCTCTGATTATCCCTGCTCCCCAACAGAAGCTTTGCCCAGGCTGGAGCTGCCGGGTCACGTCCATTATTTTCTCACACAAACCATTAACCCAAGCAGGATCACCCATGGGGCATCCTGAGCACAAATGCAAAAGGCTTTGACATGGCATGGTTTTAATGCTCACACACAGCGATATCTGCTCACAACAGGGGTGAGTGCCCAGGTATTGCTCTGGGCTGGAAAAGCATCTCAGAGCAGAGGCACGGCGGTTTTGGTGGTTCCTGTTCACCCCTGCCTGTGCTTGGCACTATGAGGCTGAAGGCAGCCCACACTCCCATCTCACAGCCTCCCAAATTTCAGGCCTGGGAGGGTTTCACCACCACTGCACTGTGGGAGGGTGGATGCAGCGAGGTCAGGCAGTGGGGCAGTCGTGCTTCGCTCAGGTTGGAAACAAAAGGAGTAAAACCAAGCTGGAGCACAAGCTGGTCTCCACCCAAAGCAAAGCCATGTGCAGCCCGGCTCAGGAATGAGAACTATGCAGCCAGAGGTTTCCTCTAGTTATTGTTTTGGGTTTGGGCTGTAGTGGGCAGGGAGGGGAGGAACAAAAACACAGAGGGTGAGGGAAAGGAGCCGAAACCCAGCAGAGCCACGCGAGCCTCAGCCTGACCTCGAGGCCTGGTTTCGGGGTAGGGCTGGAGGCAGGGATGCTCTGAGCACTGATTCCCTCAGCCCCACTGCTCCTGCTGGCCCTGAGCTCAGCTGCACCTGCCAGCAGCTCGTGACACACCTGGGCTGTGTGTGACACCTGGGGCTGTGTGACACCTGGGGCTGTGTGACACCCCTGGCTGTGTGACACTTGTGGCTGTGTGCCACTTGTGGCCATATGACACTCCTGTGTGACACCCACATCTGTGTGACACTTGTGGCTGTGTGACAGCCCTGTCTGTAATACCTGTATCAGTGTGACACCCCTGTCTGTGTGACATCCATTCCTATGTGACACCCATTCCTGTGTGACCCCCATGCCCATGTGACACCTACATGTGACATCAGTTTGATTTGCACTGACACCCATCAGTTTGGCACGTTCACTACACAGCAGAGCAGACGTGGCAATATCTAAACAGGAACTGTATTAAAAAGATCAAACTCCAGTAGAATTCTTTCCCCCACAAAGATATGCTCAGGAAGACCCCAGATTTTCAGCTTTCCATTTTGACACAAAAGATGCAACCCAAAGCACGTGGTGTGCTGGGTGAGAGGTGCTATAATTTCTCTTTCCCTCTTGTCCAGATTCAGCCAAACATTGTTTCAGCCCCATTTACAGACATTCTGTAAATCCCTGACTCCTTTCCAGACCTGCTGGGAATGCTGGGCTGTGGAGATTCATGGACATTGACCTCTTAACTAATAATCTTCATGCAATCTGTGCCTAAAATCAGAGGTAAGGGATTGCAGTGTTACTGCCCAGCACTCCCTTGCAATATTCCCTGAGCACCCAGCAAGCACAGCAGTATTTCACCAGCTCCCTGTGCTCCTCACCCCAGCTCCTGGCTTTTTTTGGTGCAGACAGGAGGGATTCAGGGAGCTGTGGTTTTGTAAGTAAGCTGATTTTAGCTCAAACTGCCAAGGAAATGGGTATTTTCACTTTCTCCCTGCTCCTGTCCCTACCTTTTGTCCTTCTGTTGGCATGAGCATCAGCCAAGGCAGGGAACTGATCCAGCTGGAAACTGTCTGCTTGTCTTTTTCCCTTTCTGCTGGGTTAGTTTTCAGAAGGATCAGATTCCTAATCTGGCAGATCGCTCGAGAGCTGATTTTGGCACCAGAGAGAACACATGACCCAACAGCAGGGACTGAGATCAGCTGAAACCAAGCCTAAACCCACGCCCACGGAGAACACCCATGGCCCACCCTGTGCCCACCCAGGCAAAGACCCTCTGCCTGCTCAGCAGGCTCTTTCCACGCTCCTGTTCAGCTTCCAGAGGGGAACAGGCATTTTTGGGTAATGCTGAGCTGGAACCTCCCCTCCCTACCTGCTCCACCTGCACGTCCCTTGCCACTGCTCTGCTGCCTTCAAGAAAAAGCCCAGGGCTCCATTCCAGCTTTGCAGGATCTTCCTTTTGGCAGCACCATGCCACAGGCAGGGATTTCTGTGCTCATGGTCATTTGTGTGTTCACCACATCCATGTGTAAGTTGTGCTTGTGCACGCCCTGGGCAGATGCATGCAAGCACAGAGCTAAAAATCCCCAAAATGTTCTGGTTCCCACAGGCTGAAGGAATGGGCTGTGCTGCTGTGAGCCATTACTACCAAGCTCAGGGTGTTTCTATGGCTACACCTTGCCTGGATTTCACTGCTGCTTTCAGCAACACGTCCACCCTGTCTGTCTGTCTGTCTCTCCCTCGCACACACAAACCAAACATCCCTTCTCTCCTCACTCAGCCCTCCCCTCCACTCCAAATAACACCTCTGCTCTTCCTCTCACACCCAGCTATAAATTCAGTGTGGCTGTTTCTTGGGACCCAGCAGAAGAGGGGGCAAAGATTCTGACCCAAACTGCCCCCAAATGCCAGCAATCCCACAGCAATCTCCTGATCCTCCAGCCTCATTTCCAGCAAAGCTGGGCCTGGACATATTTACTGGAGATGTCTCAGGTTCCTGTGGTGGCACAGAACCAAGAGCAGGCAGACCCCTGAGCTGCTCCCAGAAATCTGGAGAGCTGCCTGGCGAGGGGGAATAAATAAGAAAATCTCTCCCAGGAAGGCTGGAATCAGGAGCCACGAGCAGAGGGGGTCAGCAGTCCCCTGGCCCCAAGGTGACTCGCTGAAATGAAGATCTGGGCTGGATGTTGGGGGAAATGCTAATGGCTGGGAGCAGCTCATGTCAAGCTGAATAAATCCCCTGCTCTCCATTCTGAAACACAATGGCACATGAATGACTAAGCAATCCTGATAACAATTCAATAGACAAATGTCAGCTTGCTTTGATTAAACATTACTTTGTGGAGCTGTTTCAGGGCAGCTAAAGACACATCAGCCTGTCTGTCTCACCCCAGCCCTCGCAGCCAGGGCAGAGAGACATTCATTTCACAACAACTACAACTGATTTTTTTTTCAAAGCAATTGGAACTCCTGTAACATCTGAACTAAGTCTGGATTTATGCAAGCAGAACTGGGAAAATAAAAAAAGCAAAATAGCCTCTCTCTGTTTTAAAACCCGAGTTGCACTTCTCCCTTTCTCCATCAGTTATCCCTTAGCACAGTAATAACATGGTCCAGTTTGGAGACACGGGTGGAACAGAGCCATGTCATTACCACATTTCCACATATATTCTTGAGTATTTGCAGTACTGAAATAAAACTCCTCTAGCACGGGGTTAGTCCAGAAAAACAGTTCAGTTTAGGATTGTGGCTGAAACATGCACCAACGCTTCCACCTGCTGCAGCTCTAACCCATTTTTAATTGTTTCTATCTGTGCTGTAGGTCAGCCCTTTACAAAACAACAACCCCTGCTTTCATTTTTGCAGAGCACATTCGGTGAGCAGCTTTTGCCCTTGTGGAGCTTGTCCCTTGCCAAACCCCCAAAGCCAGGTCTGGGTGCTGAGGGGAAGAACCTCGGCCTCAGAGCCAGGCTGCTCCCCTTGTCTCCAGTCAGTTGTGAAATGAGCTGCTCAGCACTGCATCCGTAATGGGCACTGCAGTGCAGATGGCAAAAGCACAGTCACAACTCTGCTGTGCCTCTGCCAAGAGCCCTGGGTGATGCAGCAGAGCAGCTCGGAGAAGTGAGGACGGGAAGAGAGGCTGCTCCTCCTGAGGCATTTTCACCTTGCTGTCCATACAAGAGGCTCCTTGGTGTGGCAATAACACAGAACGATGGCTAGAAGGTCCTGAGTGAAATCCTCTGCACTGCAGGCTGTGGGATTGAGGATCCCACCCTGTGGGGTTGAGAAATCCGCCCTCTGGGATTGAGGAACTCACCCTCTGGGACTGAGGATCCACCCCGTGGGGTTGAGGATCCCACCCTGTGGGACTGAGGATCCCACCCTGTGGGGTTGAGGATCCCAGCCTGTGGCATTAAGCATCCCACCCTGTGGGTTGAGAATTCCACCTTGTGGGATTGAGGATCCCACCTTGTGGGGTTGAGAATTTCACCCTCTGGGATTGAGGAACTCACCCTCTGGGACTGAGGATCCCACGCTGTGGGGTTGAGGATTCCACCCCGTGGAATTAAGGATCCACCCCGTGGCATTGAGGATCCCACCCTGTGGGGCTGAGGATCCCGCCCTGTGGGGCTGAGGATCCCACCCTGGGGTCAGTGCTAGGCTGTGTTTCAGTGATGCAGAGAACACAAGAATCTCCCAACCCTCTGCTGCACAGATCTCTTGGTCACTAAGAAGGAAAACAGACCCTTGCAAATGTCCTCAGTCACCACCAGTCCCAGGGGCCTCTTTGCTGCCCTTGACCTCAGTCTGGGACAGTGAGTGATAATGTTATTTCTCTAATTTCACTCTCAACAGAGTCCCTTGGCTGCTTTCCTTTCTCCTGGGCTGGGAACAAGCCTGTGGAAGCAATCTGCCCTTGTACAGGGTAAGTCTGTGAAGCTGAGCTGTTCCTTGAGTTGTGACAATTGGCAGATGCTGCATCCTGCAGGCAGAGGCCTCAGAGGAGACATCCACACCAAGAACATACAAAAATTCACAGGAACGACGATCACATGTTTGTATGTGGATGTGGCACACACACAGCAAATAACTAAAAGTCAGGAGAGTGCTGCTTGCCCCTGGCTGCAAAAGGGAATTCTCAGCTGATCTTTGCAGCTCCCATTCGAGAGCACAAAACCACTTGCAAAATCACCAGGCTGGCCCTTGCAGCTTTGCTGTTCTCAGTGTTCTTTGAGAGTTCCCTCTGATTTGCTTTATTAGAGAAACCCACTCAAAGGGATTTGTGTGCATGCTCAGCTTGATTTGTGAACTCCAACAGGAGGGGCAGCCAGTAAAATTAATGAGGTTCTGGGCAAATGATTGCCCATGCAGACCCACAGACATAAAGCATTAACTGACTGTCTAATTAACAAAGGCCACGTGGCCGATTAAGCATGCAAGCGCTGCTGCTGCTGCACACACATTGACACACATTAATGTCTCAGCAAGGATACATTTGCAAGTGTCTGCTTGGCACGATGATGGAGCACGCAGCCTGCTTCCATAAACACTTGTCAGGATGCAGGATATACGTCCACGAAATAATCTGCTGCCCATTTTCTGTAACGAGCACGAATTCCTTCTGGGAAGCAGCACAGCAGGTCCCCAGGCCCATGCAGGCACTGCCTAAAAGCCACGTTCTAGAAGGGGGCAAAGCAAGGACAGAGTGGCCTTGGGAGAAAAGTTGGAACTGCTTTTCAGTGGTTTTGTCATGCAAGTGAAGGGTGATTTCATGTTACAGTGGCTGTGCTGGGTGATAAGGGGTCAGGGGCACATGGCCCTGTTCCTCACCCTGCTGTGTCCTTATCACACAACACCCTCCAGGTCCTCATCTCCTCCCTGATTAAAGCTCAGGGTTTATTTGTGGGTTTTTTTTTAATTAATCACCATATTTTTTTTTATAAAAAAGAGAAAAACAGTCTAAAACATCCAACAGAGTAGGCAAAAACAGCAATATGTAGGAGGGGGTTACAGCACAGGATACCTGCTCTCCATCAGCTCACATAACTCATTTAGTGCTGCCAGATCACATCATTCTGGGGCATGGATATGAGCTGGGGAGGCCAGGAAGGCAAAATTCTGGAAAGCTCCTGGCAATTTCTGGTGCCAGAGGAGAAATTTTTGGCAGCAGTTGCTGTCGTGGTGCAGGGTGAGACCAGGAGCCGACCCACAAAGGGAATTCCTGGGAATGCCACGGAGGGCAGGGGAGCTGTGGGGGATCCTGCTCTGTGATGGGACTGAACTCCTCCTCACCTCAGAATGCCCCAACCCTGCCCTGTCCCCTCTCTGCTCCCTGCAGCAGGAGTTGCACAGAGCCCTGAGCCCTGACACTTGCTGAGGGCTGCAGCTCAGGGTGTCCCTCAAGCCCGGGCTCAGCCCCACTGCCCCAAAATTCTCAGAAATTCCCATTTCTCCAGGGATGCAGGGAGGCCAAGGGGGCTGTTAGAATAACTGGTTATGCCTGTGATGTGTTTCCTTGCTGCTGGAAGGTTTCCAAAGGCATTTCAGGTGCTGATGAGACCTTCCAGCACATCCATTTACAGCCTGCAGCTTCCCTTCCTTCCTGCATTATTTACCACACAATCCCAAGCTGCTTAAAAGACTGTTTCAAGCTATTTTCTGAATCATCCTTCCCTCCCTTCACTGCTTCATGTAATAATCTCTCCAAAATCTATTTTGGGAGTGGCATTTTGCAGCAGAGGCTTGTTTTGTTTGCTTTTATTTTTTTTTTTTTTCCCCAGCTGTTCTGTTGCAGATGCAGAAAGTTGGTTCGTTATTGGGAAGTTGCTGGCAAGGACAGGGCTTACAGATCCTGAGGCTTTGCCTCGCTCCACTGTCCTCTCTGGGATGGGGATGTGGAGGCTCAGAATGACAAGAGCAAGGCTGTGCCCATTAATTTGCTCCTGCTGAGCTGTTCCTGGTGATCAGAGCTGCAGGCAAGGGCTTTTTGCAGAGCTGTGTGAGGATGGCAGCTCATATTGATTTCTCAGAGCAAGGTCCCAGATAAAGGTTTGGATTCCTGAATTATTCTGGTATTGTGCAGAGCATCTCAGCAGCCTGGTGAAAAGGAGGGTGGACATTGCCAGGAGCTGGGTTACAGAACAAAAATAACACAAGAGGGGGGTATATTTTGAGCTGGACAAACTGGAAAAACTGGAAACTTTTTTTCACAAACAACCAGAAATCTTGAAAAATACCTCAGACCTTATCCTGGAACCAAAGACATTTTGCAACAGAGAGGCTACACTTAGTTTGCTCCCTCAACTCGGTTTCTCAGCCACCCAACATTCATATTAGATTAATATTTGCAATTAAGCTTCCCTGCTCTTACCCTGGGAGCATCTGAGTGGGAAGTGACTGCACTTCCACACCACAGGTTCAAAACCAAAGTGCTGCCCTTGCTTCAGCAGTTTTTGGCCAAGTTCAGTGCAGTCCTCAGCTTTGAAGCATAATTGCCCAACTTCAGCAGTGACTCTGGTCTCCAAAGGCCAAAAGGAGAGAGGGAGAAAGGAGAGAGGTGGGAGGAGAGCTGAGAATTGCACATTTCAGATGTGGGATGCAGCTATTTCTTTTTTGGAGGCCTATTTCTGGAAAACTGGACAGCTAAAACAAGAAAGCAAATCTGAAATGAAAGATCACACTAGAAAGCACACACACGCAGACACCATGGCAGGCAAGAGCTGGGGGACCTGTGTAATCACAGCTATAATGATTCTATAATTTCACATCCAAACATAATTAGTCGAGGTACGTTCTTTGACAGCTAGAGATTTGCAAAATTAGGGTCAAGCAGGTTCATCTTTTTAATTGTTCTCATTTCCCCCCTCTGTGTTGTTTCTTGTCGCTTTAGAGGCTCCTCCCTGAGCTATGGGGATTTTTGAAGGAATTTTGAGTGAGTTAGAGATGGGACTTCTGAGTTTTTTAGATGATGTGGTTTATTTTTCTTATCTTCTACCTGGGCAGGAAGGGTGAGTTGGGCTCACTGCACAGCTCAGAAGGTCAGGATGAGGAGGTGTTTGCTTTGCAGGATGATGGTGTCTTGGCCTGTGGCACTCAGCCAGGCAGCCCAAGGTCAGCTCTCCACGCTGTGGGGTTTCTTTGGCACCTCTCCCCTGCAGCTTTCTCGGCTGCAGCCCTGGTGGGGAAGGAGGGAGGTGGGAAAGGAGGGGAATCCTCCCAGTCTGCAGTGCCCAGGCTCTGCACAGTGACACTGGAGCTCCTCAGGGCTCTCTGCCCAGATGTGGTTCAGACATTTTAGGTGCAATTAAAGTGAAAATGTCATCTTATTGTTCTCACTCATCCTCTTGCCAGAACACCATTTATCTCCACTGGTCCCACTTCAGGTGCAAGCAGACTGGGGGAAGTGCACTGAGCAAAGCCTGGGGAAAGAATCTCTGAGATATTCTCCTCTCCATGAGTGCTACAAAGCCAGAAAATATTTCTTTTTTAAGGGTCAAGCCTTTGTCACTTGTCTCTGTGTCAGTGTAGAGTAACTGTGATGAAGTTAATCATATAAATTTCTAGAACTGTCAACTCACTGTTTGAAAACTTTCTAAGTATCCAGAATTAACAGCTCTGGTGATTTCCAGTGGCACGGATGAAATCAGAGCCTGGCTTAATTTTAGTGCAGAGAGCAAAGGGGGATCAAAAAAAGCTTGGCCCTTCTCTGCCTTCATGGAAAAGCTCTGTGAGGTTGACTGTTCCTAGGTTTGGGGACATTTTGGAGGGATATTCCTTCAAGTGACAGCTTTCCATCTGCACTGCACTTTTACACACACTCAGTATTCCCAAACCAGAACTGAATGAATACAGGGGTTCCTGTTTGCTCATTTTAAACTCTGCATTAAGCAGCATTCCCCAATATCTGCAACTGCACCAATTATTGATAAAATCAGCTCTCAGACTCCAAGTTTCTGTCTCAGCCTGATGACCTGATGCAGGGATCACTAAGGAGACAGACCTAGAAATCTTCACCCTCAGAGCCAAATTCTCTGCATTTTAACAATGGGAAATATAAATACTGCAGGAAGTGCTGGAAAAAACAGCACCTTGTTACTCCAGAAAGGCAAAAATACTTTAAAATGCAAATTGCCTTTATGTACTTTTGAACTGGAATATATCCTCACCTTCAAATCCACCCTCCCTCCCTCCTCCCCGAGCTTCAGCAGGGATTAATAGTCCTGTATGCCAAGAGAGTTCAAACACTATTTTTAATCACATCTTACAACCACACTGTCCCAAATGCTTTGCATGACAAAGCAACCGAGGGAGCGGAATGAGAGAGAACCGCGACGCGCAGAGAAATTCGTGCCTCGGATCTCAGGAAAGGGGGAATCTCAAAAGGCAGAGAGGAAATGGGGCTGGAGCAGAGCCTGACAAGGTGGAGAGAGAGAAGGGAGTGTTTGGTGGGATGGGTTAAGCTGCAGGAGCTCAGGCTGGGGCAGAGGGAGGGCACTCAAGGACACTGCACAGCTCGCTCCGGGCTGGCGCTGAACTTTCTGTTCCCGCTGCCTGTTTTGGAGAGCGTCCTGGGGATGCCTCCCCTTGGGAATTTGCCTGCTGGAGGAGGTCACAGAGCTGCCCACTGCAGGGTGACAGCGGCACATAGGCATGCTGTGACACCACAGCTTTATATGGCACTGCCAGGTCCTGCTGGGGCAGAGCGCTGGGGTTTTTAGGGTTTACAGCTCCAGGGACCCTCAGTTCTCCTCTGCAGAACCCACTCAGCACATCTGAAATGTTTCCAGGTCTGTTCCATGTGTTGCTCAATTCTGCTCCACTCTGCTAACTGCCTTTGGATCTGGGTAAAGCTCAGCCAAAAAAGAAGCCTCATATGCTTTGCCCAAATCTGTTCAGGGATCCCAGAGGTCATTACAAAATACGAACACACTCCCTTTCAAGGCAGCATGTACAGTCAGTGTGTCAGGCCTGGGAACCTTCCTCTTCTCCTGCATTAAGATGGTGTGGACAGTCTGGAGCAGGGAGGAGGTGGAAGCACAAGTTTGGGTGACCCTGTGGTGCTGCAGACTTCCCCAGGCTGAACCAGGGCTGCAGTCTAGGACAGACTTGGAAATGTGCACTGAGGGTCCACAAGGCCCAGCCACAGGTGAGTAGTAGAAATACAAATGGTTTGCCTCCCATCAAACATAGCTAATGAGATTTATAACATTTGAACCCTGACAGTCCCTCACACCAAGCCTCTGGCAGGAGAGTCAGCACCCACATGTTTGTCACCTTTGCCATGGCAGCACCTGGTTTGCAGCCTCAGTAATCCCCTCCAAGAGCTCTGCCTTTCTCCTCGTGCTCCCAAATTCCATGGGAACCTTTGAGGGATGAATCCAGGCTCAGCACCTCCTGCAGCTCTTTTCTGTGTGCTGGGGCCTGTCCTCCATGCAGGAGGGGTTTTTGCTGTGCTCATTTTCCAGAAAGGAGCTAAAAGCCATCAGCCTGTTCCTTGGAAAAGAGCAGGGGGTGTCTCTGCAGTCAGCCAGCAGTGACCCGAGCTCAGGAGGATGGAAAGGAGGACAATGACACTTCTGTGTTTGTCACCTGACCAGAAACAAACTGGCATTAACCTCACCCCTGTGTGGGACAGACACAAATGCCAGGACACAGCAATGGTGAGGGTGGTTTACGGTGGAAATGTCAGAGCATCTCAGCCCTGCTGGATACACAAAGGGCTGCTGCTCCCACCCCAGCACAAACCCAGCCCTGCAGAGGGGTTCTGACCCTTCTCCCCCTGCACCATGCATGGTCCATCAGCAAACCCTGCTCCTCAGCCTCTTCAAACTCTCCTAAATTGATAAATCTGCCTCTAAGTAAAGGCCGCTGAGAAGGTTTCAGGCTGAGGGAGAAGGATTTTGAGAGCCCTGTGCTCAGAAAAACAACCTGTGCTGGATCCTAACTAGAACATTTCCTGGGCACCTTGACAGTAGTTATTATATAAGAAGCACTTTCATGTGAGATTAAGTTCCTGCATCCTTTGTATTCCACAAAGTACGAGGCAGGCAAGGAAACAGAGGAGCTTTAGAACTGTCTCATGTTCACACACATGACTGCTATTGCTGCTCAGCTCTCAACTTGCACTAAACCTGAAGGCAGAATTCCCCTCACACCCAATTCTTCCATGAACTCCTCAGTGCAAGGAATGCAGGACTGGGCACCGTCACTCAGGGCCAGTGTCCTTCCCCTGCTCTCTGCTTGCTGGGGACCCCTGGAAAGGCCAGGCTGAAGCCTGGAGCTGTACTGCAGCAGATCCTGTTGCTGATGAAAACAGGCTGCACACACTGCTTTGTTTTTGTAGGGTTGCTAGGGAGCACTGTTACTATTATTGATTTTTGTCAGGCCTCTGAACCACTTATCAAAACAAGTTATTCCACACGCACCACAAGGAACGAAGCCTGGTTCCCTGCAGCTCTGTGCCCTCCATCCCTGAACTTTAATTCCCAGTGCAATGGCCTCTGCCTGTCCCAAAGCCAGGATCTCCCTCCCACATCTCCCTTGTGCTTGGCAGAGCAAGAGGGAGCAGAAGCAAGAGCTGGGTCACCACTCCAAACTTGTTTATTGGCTGGCTGGGAGCTACAAACAGTGGCTGATTTCTAAATTTGGCCTATTTCACTCTCACTGGGGGATTAATACTGGATTTGCTCTGCTATCCGGTCACCAGTTTGCATAAAATCTGTAAGAACTTGTTCTCTCTGCGATTTGATGAATTTAGCTGAAAATTGGCCAAAAGCTTTTTCTGGGAGGAAAAGGAGGCAGTGGATGGGCAGAAGGTCAAACTGCACAGTGTGGAAATCAGGCTGGAAGCACAGACAGTAAGGAACTACCTCAATTTTGCAACTAAATACACATGGAAAAACCCAGAACGCCTCAGAAAGTCCCAGATACTATTCAGGATCACATTTGTACTGCCTCTGATAATGGTTCTTCTGACACAGACTATTTACTGAACACACCTTGGGTCTCCAAGTGTGGCTGTCAGAGCTCTGATGTGATGAATATTCACACAGCAGGATGGACCAATTTTTATAACATAGATACCATTAAAATACCAGGGTCCAGAGTGCAAAAGGAAATGGGAAAGGCCTGAGAACCCCAAGCCTTGGAGCTGGCCATTTGCTAATGGCAGCTTTGTACCTTTTCTACCAGATAGGAGAGATAAGTAGCCTTGAATTTCAGAGTTTTTTTGTTAAAGGACCTTTTTTGGGAAAATTTCTCATGGTTGCTAACAAACATTGAGCTGCACCAGCCTTAGCAACGTAGGGAGAGTGTAGGTGTGAGGCACCTGTGAGCACACAGCAACTGTGTCTCTGTGTGTCCTGACAAGGATTTCTGCACAGGATCTTCTCCCTGGGCAGTTCCAGTGCCTGAGCACCCCTTCCATGGGGAAATTCCTGCTGGTGTCCACCCTGAGCCTGCCCTGGCCCAGCCTGAGGCCGTTCCCTCTTGTCATGGTAGCCCCCATGGCTGTCCCCTCATGGCAGGAGCTGTGCACAGCCACAAGGGCCCCCTGAGCCTCCTTTTCTCCATCCTGAGCCCCTTCCCAGCTCCCTCAAAGATGAGATCCCCTCTGAGCCTCCTTTTCTCCATCCTGAGCCCCTTCCCAGCTCCCTCAAAGATGAGATCCCCTCTGAGCCTCCTTTTTCCACACAGAACAATCTGAGCTCTCAGCTTCTCCTCACAGGAGAGATGCTCCATTCCTTCAGACATCCTGGTGACCCTCACTGCACTCCCTCCATGGCTCCACATCTCCCTGTCCTGAACACAATACCCCAGACATGCTTAGGGCACAATCCAGAGTTCCTAGGAACTGTCAAGGGGGACAGCACCGCCAGCAGAGAAAGGAACTGGGTTTTGTGAATGCATTTTTCCTAAATCTGGAGACTCTCTTCTCCTTGCCTTCCCGCTCTGATGTGACTCTAGGATGAAGAACCTCAGGTGAGCAGGAAATTGGTGACAAGGAAAAGCAAAGAGGGCCTGGAAATGCCCTGACCCTGCAGAGCAGGGCTGTGCACCACTCCAGGCTCTCCAGGCAGGACTGAGGCAAGCAAGGACACAGCAACAGCTCCCAGATCAGAATCTCAAAGAGGTCTTCAAACATTACTGCTCATCAACAACAAGAAGAGTTTCATCTCGTGTGAACAGCTCGCTCCCCAGAGTCCCACCACATTCAGCAGGGCTCTGTTTATACTGAGGAAGGTTTTTATTGACTCTTTTCTCTCAAATAATTGATAAGCTCCTCCTGCTGCCCCACTTTGATCAGCCTCTACCCCAGTTGTGCCCAAGGTCTGGTCTAGTTCCAGCCCATTTCATTATCTCCAGCACCAGGAGCAGGTGGTGTTTACAGGACTTGGATTTCTGCACAAAGAACACAAATCTGGAGGCCACACTGGGAAACAAAACTCATTCAGCACAAACACAGCTGGATTTCTTTATACATCCCTTTGCTGTATTCCTATCCCATTTATTTTTCCTTCTGCTTTCCCTTTCTTGTTGTCTTTTCCCCTCTGAAGGATGGGGTCAGCATCCATTGAAATCAGGGAGGAAATTTCCACAACTTTGGAAACTTTCAAGCCTTCTGCCCATTTTTCCCTGGGCAGAAAAATCACCTCAGTGAGTGTCCAAGTATGGGGAGGTCATTAAATTAGAGAACAAAAGAAAGGCCATGAGAGATTCTAGGCCCATCTCCCTGACCGAGTTCAGACTTTTTTCCCAGGGCTAAAAAAGTGAGGATTGTGTGATGCCAGGATGGATTCAGGGAGCTGTGAAGAGTGAGAAGATCCCCCCTGAGCCCCTTTTCTCCAGGCTGAGTCCCTCTCCCTGCTCCCTCAGCTGCTCCTCACAGCCCTGACTCCTAATTCAGGGTTCATTCTTAATTTCAGTGGTTGAAGCTCCCCCTTTCACAGACACTCATAGTTTGTGAATCCCTCCTGTCAAGGCTCCAGCTGTGGCAGACCTCAGAGAAGAAGAGACCAAGAGAGAAGGGACCAGATGCCAAGAGAGAATGAACTATTTTCATAGCATTTCAGGTGTCTAACCTTGAGAAAAAAAAATTCATTAGTTGTAAAAGGCCACGCAATGTATGTTTGAAATGAAAGGGTTTTAGCAATGATGCAGCAGAGGTCCCACCACGCCCCATCCAGACCCAAACCCTGCACTTAAACCCAGTTCTGCTTCCCAGTTGCTGCCAGGATCTGCCAAGCTTTCCATTCAGCCATGCCCAGCTTGAAACTGGGCTCTGTGCTGAGCTCTGGGGGAAGCTGCAATGGAACAAAATGGACTACAAGGTTGTCTGACTTATTTTTCACTCCTTACATTAACTAATTAGCTTTCTTCCTCATTAAAGTCCCTTCAAGCATATCAATTACCCAGCTCTGATGGCAGGGATGCTCCAATAGCCCTCAGTGCAATCAGATGAGCTGGAATTCAGCAGAGGAGACCAACAGGGTGCAGGGTTGGGTTACCCGTGTGTCAGCAAAAGGGCATTATTCTCCTGACCTCCCTCTTGCAACAGGAGCTCAATGGTGGCCTGGAGAGGGCAGAGGAAATGCCAGCAAAACAGCACAATAAGCATCTCCCAAGGAGCTGCAAGGGGAAACCAGGGCTGGGACAAAAGGCCAGAGAAATATCCAAGTGTTGGTCTAAAATTAGGACAGCCTAAAACTTGGCCTGGGTCTTCTTTTGTTTCTGTTTGATGGGAGTGGCTTTGCAATTCGTGTCTCGGTTGGAACAGTTCCACCTCTCCCCTGTAGGAAAATGTTGAAGAGGAGGGCTGTGCCCTGCTCTCAGAGCTCGGGGCCCAGCTCTCACCCACACCAGCCATGTTTATCCCAGCAGCTCAGCACAGCAGGAAAATTCCAGATCCATTTGTTTCTCCATTCCACTTTGTCACAGCAACATCTCACAGAATCCCAGAATAACGAGGTTGGAAGAGACCTCTAAGATCATCAAGTCCAACCTGTGCCCTCACACCTCACCTAGACCATAGCACCAAGTGCCATGTCCAGCCTTTTTTTAAACACATCCAGAGATGCTGATTCCACCACCTCCCTGG
Organism: Passer montanus; assembly: GCF_014805655.1. Classification (NCBI taxonomy): domain Eukaryota; kingdom Metazoa; phylum Chordata; class Aves; order Passeriformes; family Passeridae; genus Passer; species Passer montanus. The sequence continues at coordinate 12,647,876 of NW_024362051.1, forward strand.
GAAGAGCATTCCAGTGCTTTATTATTCTTTCAGTTAATTTTTTTTTCCTAATATCCAACCTATACCTTCCCTGACGTGGCTGAGGCTGCGTCCTCTGGTTCTGTCAGTGCTCCTGGTGGAAGAGACCGATCCCACCTGTGTACAACCTCCCTTCAGGAAGTTGTAGAGAGCAATAAGGTCACCTCTGAGCCTCCTCTTCTCCAGGCTAAACATCCCCAGCTCCTCCAAACGTTCCTCGTGTTCCAAGCCCCTCATTGCTGCTCCTTGGCACTGCCCTGCACCTGAGCTGGCTGCTCCTCATTTTTCAGAGGCTGTCACAGCCCCCAGATGCCAAGGGTTCCATGGGCACCACCACAGGAGCAGCAGTGACACCCAACGTGCCCAGCCCACAGCCCACGTTCAGCTGGGGCACGAGGCTGCGCTGCTCACTGCAGCTGAACACTTCAGAGCACCCAGACAATAAAGGAAACCCAGGAGCAGCAGTGACACCCAACGTGCCCAGCCCACAGCCCACGTTCAGCTCGCTGCAGCTGAACACTTCAGAGCACCCAGACAATAAGAGTGCATTAAACTTTTATCTCCAGTGCTCCAGCTACAATAAGCAATCAAAGAAATTGCCACTCTCCCAGGGCTCCCGATTGCCTAAAGGAAACCAACTTTTGTCTGGGCGTGGGGATGTGTGTGTGTGTGAGGAAAGATGGATAAAAGGAGCTCAAATACCAGCTGCAGTGTTTGGCTACTTTGCATTAGGCAAATGATGAGCACTGAGCACAGCACAAAGCTCAGGCAAAGGCAGCTTTATGCACTCACACACAGGGAAGAAGAAATAAGACATTTTTCACTCCAAAGATTTCATGGTCAAGCCCAGTTTTTGGGCTGTTTTGGGTTTTTTTCCCCTCAAATGTGAGGTTTATAGGAGACAATTACCAGCCCAAAATTCCTCCCAGAGCCACGCTGTGAAAAAACCCCTTTGCACAAGGATGTTTTTCCCATTATCCAGGTTTTGGGGGCCTGGATGTCACTACAGGCAGGTGCAGCTCACCTTTCCATGAGTGGCAGCAATATCAAATATCAAATCACGTTCTAATTTCTAAAACTACAACAAACTGCTGAAAGCTCTCATAAGAATTACACGTGTTCCTTTTCACTTTGCTCTTTGGCCATTTAATGATGTGGAAATTTTATTTCTCATGAAATATCCAGAAACTGGCCACTTTCCTCATGAAACATGCATGAATTCTAGAATTCCTTATGCTCCTGAGAAAATAAACCACTTTAATCTGAGAAAATTCTCCATTTTCTAATGTCAGAATGCTTTTTTTTTCTTTTTTGACTCAGAACCAAGGTGTTTTCAGAAAAGGTGGTGCTTGCCATGAACCAGCCTTTTCATGTGAAGGGAAAAACTGTTAAAAAATAAAAATAGATTTAAAAAAACACAAAGAAAAACCCATGAGCTGATATAGATAATTTCAAAACAATTCTTTGCTTTTCAAACATTGTCTTCTTGTTTATTTTCTCACAATCCTTTAATGGGCAAAAATCCCTGGTAAGAAATCATAGCATTGAAAAAACTTTGTTTTCAATCCACTTTGTTTCTCGATTTCCCATTTCTCTGTGGATGTTTTCCCTGTCCTGCAGATAAAACCATGTGAGTAGGAACGAGGTATTTGCTCCAGGAACTATAACACAGATTTTCTCCATTTAATTTTAATACAGCTCTAGGAAAAAAACTAAAATTCCCCCATGTGAACGATTGTCTCACTTCCAACAGCTCCTCTCAGCAAAGGATCTGCATGAGCTTTACTAAGGAGAAGTGTCATGATTTACAGTCTGTTAAAAATACACTTTACAGCATATTAAAAATAACCTTTTTGAGAAGTCCTTGATGTTCAAAGCATGGCAGGATGGAGCTCTGAGCAGCCTGGGACAGTGGGAGGTGTCCCTGTCATAGCAGTGGTGGCACTGGATGAGCTTTAAGGTCCCTTCCAACCCAAACCATCCCATGTGAAATAACTTTTATGCCTTTAGAGCCTTAAACATTTCCAGCTCTGCTGGTATCTGCCCCAGTTTGGGATTCCTGCAGCAGCTTGGGCTGTTTCACACACCTTTCCCTCTCATTCTTTCATGGTTTTCCATGAAAAGACATCAAGCTAATGTCCTCTCACCCCACCCCCAAAATATCAAGGGGATGTTTTAAAAGCAGAGGCAGAGAAACATTTCCCTGTGCAAATGGAGCAGCTGTGTGAAGAAGGAGAGTGTCTCCTTCTCAGGGTGGGAAGGGGTGAGGAGGGAAGGACAAACAAGCCTCAGGAAGGAGATTTCAGGAAGAAATGTGCTTTTTTTCCCTGAGAATAAGCAGCATCTTCCTGAGAGCCATCATTTTGATTCACTGTTTCACGTGTAAATAATTTACCAGGCTAAAAGGTCAAGAGTTGCAGGTCCTCAGAGAAGGGGAGAAAAGTGCAAGCTGTAAATAAGGGACAAGTAACTTATGTGGAGCATAAAACACGTTGTAGGCACCATGTAGATCCACAAATGCACAAACAGGGAAACCCCAGTTCCACATCCACTGCACAGAGGCAGAAATAACCTCTACCCCACGCTGCATCCCCTTGAACTTCACTTGAGAGCAGGAAGCACACTGAATACAATCTTTTGGGATAGAAATTACACTTTTAAATTAGCTCCACGACGCCCAGATGCGCTGCTGACGGATGCATGAAACAGAGGGACGAAATAAAATTAATTTCCAGCCTCCTTGTTTTCATCTTTTCATCCTCTGATGTCAGGGTAATTGCTCCTGGATGTGACAGTGCAGTCCTTGCCTCTGTGCAGGAGGTGAGGGAGCAGCTGCTTCCCTTCCTGACACCAGTGGATTTCCAGGCAGCTGTCAGGCACCATTAGATCCCTGAATGCTTCCAGCGTGTCACGCTTTCCTCACGCTCACAAACTCCAAATGTGGGGCTGCACTCCCCAGTCTGAGGCAGAAAAGATCAAATCTGCACAGATTCAAAGCTCCATCAAATGCCAGGGGAGGAATGCTGGAGAGACAAGCAGTGCAAACGAGCAGAGGGCACTAAGGGGCAGGGGGTGTTATCCTGACACGGATATTTGGGTGGAAAGATCAGGAATAAGCAGCACTTTGTCCCCCACACACTGCTCCTCACAGTGGTTTGTACAGTAGTGCTGCCCTCAATAGTGAGATCTGTGCTATGGAAAATTTCTCAGGCAAGAAAAGTAAATAGTGGGCTTGGAGAAGGAGGATTTCATCCAGCAGTTTGCACAGATAGCCCAAAAAAACCTGGGCTTTCTCCCATCTCTGACACTGCATTCCAGAGCAATCACAAGCTGTTCATTTCCCCAGCAAAAAGTCTGTATTTCCCTGCCCAGAGGGACAGTTATTGACTCCATCAGCTCAGCTGGCATTTTTCGTAAACATTTATAAAACATGCGAAAACTTCAAATGCCAGGCAACTCTTCCAAGGGATTATATTACACAGATACACTCCAAGGCTCCATTTGATGATCTAGTTTGGAAAGTTACCCCTTCTGCATATATGGCAATACTGTTTATATTATTTTTGCCACATGATTTCAGCCTTTCATAATAATGGAAACAATGATATAAGAATGAACAACTGACATTTCTGTTTGAGGACACAGCATGCATCTCCTCTGAAAGGCTCTGCAGCAGCTTTACAAATACATTTTCCTTTGGTATTTGCAGATACTTTGAGCTCCAAATTGTTTCAGCTACAAGACAGAACCCACCCAAAAAAACAGAGAATAAAACACCATCCTGTGGAGGTGGGCATGTTGAACACAAATTCTGTTTACTGACATCTCTGTTCTAACACCAGCCACTTCAATATAATGCATATGCATGCACACACACACATATATATATATATTTACATATCAAATAAAGCAAAGTATAAATTTCAATGCAGTGTTTCAGAAATAGAGTGATTCAGAGAGCGTGTGGTGTATACAGCATATGCTCCATGGGTAATATGTTGCCCAGCACAAATGGCAAACATGCAGGGAATAGACATTTTCTTCCAGGGCTCGGGAGCCTCCGAAAGGTTGGCAGGCTGGGTGCATGGTGAGCATTCTTTGGGAGAGAATTATGGGCTGGGGAACATTCCTGCAGTTTCCCAACTCTTTCAATAATTTGCCACCTGCACAGCCAAGCTGTTGGTTGTGTAAATCTCCAGGATCTCCAAACTCTGGCGCTGACCCTGATCCACACAGAGCCCCAGGGAACACGGAGTGTGTTTAACTCCTCCAAGGCTGGGGCAAAGATCAAACCCAGCTTTGGGGTGGCTGGCACCAAAAGGACCAAACCCAATACACATTTCCTCTGCTTCAGCAGCTCCTGCTCTCTCCTCACCAGCACAGGGCACAGGACCAGGGTTGTGATCCTGAGCCCAGCTCCAAACAGGATCCCCAGGAGATGGGCACAGCACAAGGCTGCCAGAGCTCCAGGAGAGGTTGGACCATGCTCCCAGGGATGTTCAGGGTGGGATTGTTGGGGTGTCTGGGCATGGCCAAGAGTTCCACTGTCTGATCCCTATGGGTTCCTTCCAACTCAGGGTATTCTGTGTGAATATTCCACCTGAGCTTCTGCAAAACAACACAACCCTACAAAAAATAGGCAAACGTGGCCCAAAGCCAGCAGGCACAGCTGGAATGCTGCTAAAGGACAGGAGCAAATTTAGCTGCACTGCCACCCTGCTGGATTCACCTTGGTTTGGATCAGCTCGTTCCAAATCTCACATTTTTCCAGGTCCCAGGGCAGGATCTGGGTTGCAAACACACCTGGGACAAAGCTCCCCTGCCAAGGACAGCAAAGCAGATTTGGGTCTGTGCTGCTGGAGGTGCCAGCACAGGGAGGAAGGGAAGCAGCGCACAGCTCCTGCCTGGAGCAGCTGGGTTTTGCCTCTGCAAGGCTGCCCGTGGTAATTCCATCTGCATTCCAGCACTGGCAGTGCCTGGCACAGCCACCTGTCCCAGGATTTTCATCATCTATCCCAGGTTTTTCACCACCTATCCCAGCTCTCTCATCTTAATCACTGGCAGGGCCAAAGCTGGGAGAAATCAGACTCACTAAGTGGCTTCTCATTTTGTGGCAGAGGTTTCCAGGGCAAGGAAGAGCAAACTGCCAACCATGTCTCCTCTGAACAGTTTGTCTTTCAACAGAGAAGGGGAAAACCTTGAGGGAGGAACAAACCTTCTCCTGTCCCCAGCCACAGCCATCACCCCACTGCAAATCCCAGGATCCCTGAGGCTGGAAAAGCCCTCCCAGCCCATCCAGTCACTGCTGTGCCCCATCCCCACCTTGTCCCCAGCCCAGAGCACTCAGTGCCACCTCCTTGGACACCTCCAGGGATGGGCACTCCAAATCTCCCTGGGCCAATGCCTTTCCAGGAAGAAATCCTCATGAAGATGATGATGAACCCAGCTTTGACTGGATCTCAAGAAGAAACAGCTCAGGGTTGATGAGATGCTCTGGAATGTTGGCTTTTCCTGCCTGTCCAGCAGCTGCCCTGCTCCCGAGCATCAGAGATGGGCAGGATCGTGCCAGGCCAAACACAGAGGTGGAGATCTGGTCCCCACTGCTGAGGAAGGAACAAACTCCATCTCCACAGAGGATTAACACAGAACACGCCCTGCAGCAGGAACTGATTTACACAAACCCCATGAAAATGAGAAGCTGAGGGAACAAGGACTCAAATGAGAGTGAGCACAGGCAGGACTCCACTGCTGCATATTCCACATGGGAATTCACACCCTGCCAGCTCCACACCCCTTCCAGGACCTTCTGGCTCATACAGCATCACATTGTGAGTTTTCACTGAGAGCTTTAAGGAGCAGAAACGAGCCCCCATGAAAATAGATTTCATTCACACCACTTTTTTGGGAACAAGTTGGTTTTGTCAATTGCAACAACCAGGAACTCTTTGCAGGCAGCTGTAGCAGAGATGGCTTTTCCCCTGTGATATCAGAATTTCCATGGGAAGAGGTGCTGCTCTACAGCTCTTGTGATTGTGGTGACAGGAGGGGGGTGAAGAAGGGGCTGAGAATGGAGGAAATGTGCAATGCAGTGATGACTGACAAAGAAAGGACTGACCTCTGGCTCTGATCATCTGTGACAGAAAGTGTGACTGGAATTCAGGTTTTTCACAAATTGAAATTACAATTAATGCCCACATCTCCCTGATCAGCCAAAGGAATGGGGTTCAAGGGGACTCTAACACAGGAAAATAAATAAAAAATCATTGATTGCCATCTTGATCCAAGTAACTTTCTACACCATTTTTTTTCTATTTATTTCACCTGAAATAATCTTTCTCCCTAAGCTTTACAAATTTGCTTCCTCTCAGCCTAAGCATTTATCCTATCAGGAGAACTGCATCTGCAACACGACAGCAAACAGGCAAAAATTCTCCCTTCCTGAGTCTTCTACTGACCTGAACTGTGGAAACTGCCTGAAGCTTTCCTCGAGGCCACGGATATAGGGAGAGTTCACAGATCTCATAAATTTTGTACTGGGGATGTGATTCAAGGAGAGGTTCACAGTTCTGCTCCCTGGGGGCCAGCCTGCTTTATCTAAGGCACCACAGTTTAATGCTCTCGCTGTGTGCTGTGATGTTGGGCAAAAACACACAGATAAAACAGATTAAACGCTCTGTTTTTCTCTTCCCCCCTGCTCCAGATCTCAAAACTATTAAACACCGCTTGACCTCGACCCCACAGCTTGTAAGAGAACCCGTGAACCCTCATTATCTCATCACTACCTGCTTTGCCCCCTCTGTTCTGCCTTGGAACATCAATTGTGCCACCGTGGGAAAGAGGTCACTGCATCCAGCCACAGGAAAAGGCACAGAGCTCACACGGGGACTTGGAGCAGCGCTCTGCTCCTGCAGCAGGAGCAGCACGGGGGCAAGGAGCTCCAGAGCAGCCGGGAGCATCCCTCACAGCAGGAGCAGCACGGGGGCAAGGAGCTCCAGAGCAGCCGGGAGCATCCCGGGGATGTTCCAGAGCAGCCGGGAGCATCCCTGGGATGTTCCAGAGCAGCCGGGAGCATCCCGGGGCAGCTCCAGAGCAGCCGGGAGCATCCCGGTACCGCAGGTTGCACTGAGGATTTTCCCCTCCTGCATCACAAATGCTCATAGTCTCTTCCAGTAATTTGTTAATTGGGAGGGATCTTTGCTCGGGGCAGTCCCCAGTAAACCCTGGGCTGGATTCTGTGCTGCTGAAGGGTTTTGCCTTTGCGGTCGCTGCCTCTCAGCTCTTCCGCGGGAAGGAGCCAGCCCAGGACAGCAGGAAAATCTCGCAGAATAAATAAATAATTAAATAAATAAATAAATAAATAAATAAATAAATAAATAAATTCCCGCCCCCTCCATCGCTCCCTGGTTGCTGCGAGGGTACCAAGAGAGGAGCCACCCCTCTGCCGGCTCCATAGCGAGGCTAAACCCCATTAATTACGTCCCTGCCCGGGGTGACACGGAGCAGCGATGGGATGGGGACCGGCACGGGGACCGGGTGCCACCTGCCGGGATGGCCGCGCTGCTTCCCCGCTCCGAACGGCACCGCGGCTCCGCTCCTGTCCCTGCTCCTGTCCCTGTCCCCGAGCAGCGACCAGGGAAGGGCTGGAGCTGTGCCAGGGCATGGTCAGGGTGGATTTTGGGAAAGGTTCTTCCCCCAGAGGGTGCTGGCACTGCCCAGGCTCCCCAGGGATGGGCACAGCCCGAGGCTGCCAGAGCTCCAGGAGGGTTTGGACACTCCAGGGATGCCAGGGTGGAATTTTGGGGCTGTGCAGGGCCAGATGATCCTGTGGGTCCCCTCCAACTTGGGATAGTCTGACTCCCCTGCCTTGGGAGAAAACAAGGTCGTGTGCCCTAAAACCTGCCCAGAGAGGAGGTGCAGGGTCCTGGCAGATCTGTTTTACCAAACTCCTGTCCTGGCTCTAAGCAGTCTCTGGGTTGTCCTGTCACTGCTGTCACACGTGTGACACCAGCACGAAGGTCAAAAGCCATGGAGTGACACCCACAGCCCCACCAGAGCGGTGCCGGGTGAGTGTCACCCGGAGGGGACAGAGGGCTGCCGGCAGTGTCGGACAGGAACCACTCCAGGGACACTCCGGAGTGCCGGGATGAGCCCTGGGAGTTCCACAGCCACCCCAGAGACCCAGCAGTGACAGTGACCAGGCACGGGGACGGATTCTGCTGCGCCAGGAGCTCCGCGTGTCCCCAAAGCACGGCTGTCACAGGAGGTGTCAGGGTCTGTGCACGCTGCCACTGTCCCTCTTCTCTCCTCAGAGCCTCCCTGTGAGGGTGGGCAGCCCTGGCACAGGGTGCCCAGAGCAGCTGGGGCTGCCCCTGGATCCCTGGCAGTGCCCAAGGCCAGGCTGGATGGGTTTGGAGCAGCCTGGGACAGTGGGAGGTGTCCCTGCCATGCAGGAGTGGAATAAGATGAACTTTGAGGTCCCTCAACTGTTCTGGGATTCTGTGATTGCATTCCTGCACTGCTTGTCCTCCTGAATTAACATGGGAATATCCGGCTGAGATGGGAATATCCGATCGGGACGGGAATATCTTTATTGCGTACAACACGGCTCCCAAGGGAGCAAACCCAGCGTGTGGGGTTTGTGCCGGCAGCTCCCGGTGTCAGCGATGGTCCCAGCACACACAGCCCCTGCTGAGGGCAGCCGGGTCTCGGATCCCGATAGAAATACAGCACGATCCCACACAATTTCATGTATTTTCTTCGCAATTTGCATTATCTCTGCGCTCACTACAGCACAGAAAAACGCGCCAGTCACAACCTCGCTGTTATCATGGCAGGGGGATCCCTGAGCGTCCAGCGGCACACCTGGGGCACCCGGGCCGTGCTGAGGAACACCCGGGTCCTCTGCCCGGCTGATCGCGTTCCGGGGGAACACGGGGAGCCCTGTGACCGCCCCGGCCGGCTGATCCCACACCGCCGCCGCTGGATGCGGGGAGGGTCCCCACAGTCCCGTGAACTACAATTCCCAAGATGCACCGCGACAGCAACGAGCCCGCCTTTCCGCCTCTTCGCTTGGCCGCGCCGCGCTTCACGCTGGGATTTGTAGTTCTAAAGCACTGCTCAGCGTATAGCATCGTGTTGAGGAGAACTCGCCTCCCCGTGATGCAGCGCGACGCGGTGACGCCATCGGCGCGCGCCGGCGCGGAGGCCGCGGGCGATGTCGGAGAGCGGCGGCGGGGCCGCGGCGGGCGCGGGCNGGCCCGCGGGGCCCGGGCCCGCAGACCCCGGCTCGCTGCCGCCCGGGGACCCGCAGCTCATCGCCATCATCGTGGAGCAGCTCAAGAGCCGCGGCCTCTTCGACGGCTTCCGCCGCGACTGCCTGGCCGACGTGGACACCAAGGTACCGGGGCAGCGAGGCCGGGCCCGCCGCGCTCGGGGCAGCCCTGCGGCCGCATCCACACCCCGGGCAGAGAACGGGCCGGGAGCAGGCTCGGCCTTTCCTCCCTCAGCCCAGCTTTCCTGGGGAAACACCTTCCCATAGGAACAGTGCTGCTCCCAAGCTGTATCTCAAAAATTCCCATATTCTCAAACGTCCCTGTAGCCCCAAACCCTCAAACCGACCTTTAACCTTTGTTTCCTGAGTAGATTATCTCAGACTGCTTGACATTAATTTTTGACATTAATTTTTTCTCAGCCACAACGAACTCCTCATCATTTGTTGCCAGTATTGAGTTGGGCTGTCAGTATTGAGTTGGATTGTTCCCAGTGACTGTCAAAATTCAACGTTTTTTGGTCAATTTTGCTTTCCCAAAGATTTGTGCTTCCAGCAGGAGCCCTGTCCTGGGCTCTGCCATCCTCACGCAGGACAGACACATCAAACTCAAACATCCCTGTTTCCCTCTTCTCCTTCCCTTGCATCCAGGATGTGGATGGTCCTGAGCATTTAAATGAATTTGTTAATTAAGTTCCTCTTCAGTGGAATCACAGCTCCTCTGATAAAACTCAAATAATTATATTTAAAATTACAATTTTATGTTTTTATTCTTATCTTCTCTGCCAGTGCCACAGAAGCAAATAATTCAGGTTCTTGTTCAGTGACAGCATTGCCCAGCCAGTTTCCTCGGAATTCTGGGGCACGAGAACTCTGCTTAAACAAGCTCTGTCTGCACAGCTTGCATTTCACTGCAGTTTCAGCCCCAGTCTACCCAGCTGGTTGAATTATTACAACACTGAGCGTTCTGTGCAACTTCCAGTTGTGTTCTCAGGGAAAACAGGATTGTCTTTGTTCAGGGAGGGAAGCACAGGCAGCAGGGCTCTGTGTGTGACAGTAGCTGCACTGTGCAGGGCTCTGGCTGTTGGGAGCTATTTGAGCTGCTGAACTGCGTTTATTTTCCTTTTTTTTTTTTTAGCCAGCCTATCAGAACCTGAGGCAGAAAGTTGACAACTTTGTCTCGACCCACCTGGACAAGCAGGAGTGGAACCCAGCCATGAACAAGAACCAGCTGCGGAACGGGCTGAGGCAGAGTGTGATCCAGTGAGTGACAGCAGCCTGCACAGCAAATGCCATTTTGTAAACCTAAACCACCTAAGGCAAGGCAGCACTGGCACAATTCAGTGTTTCACAGCACTTTGTTGTCCTCCCTGAGTCTCATTGTGAGAGTCAGTGCAGGCTGCACTCTCCCCAGAATGCACATTGTTGCTCTGCCTGAAATGGGTGGGTTGGAGTGGTGAAATATTTATATTTGCTGTCCAAATTATTGCTGCAAAATGCTGTACTGAGCTGGATGACCTTGACCTTAAACTTTCAGGAAAAAGAAGAGCCTTTAAAGATTCTTTAAAGAAAGAGTCCTGAGGATGCCCAGGGTTTGTGTGTGAGTCCAGCCCCTCTCACAGCAATCTCTGCACCAGTTCCTGTCCAGCTGCTCCAGACATTGCACTGGGGAGCACCAGGATGGGCTGCACTGGGGAGCACCAGGATGGGCAGAGCTGGGCTTGGACAGGAGGAGCTTTGGGGTGACCCCAGTGTGGCCTCACGGTGCCTGAAGGAGCCAACAGGATGGGGAGAGAACTGGAGGGACAGGATAAGAGGGAATGGCTTCAACTGAGAGAGCAGGGTTAGGTGGGATATTGGGAATAAATCCTTCCTGTGAGGGTGGGCAGCCCTGGCACAGTGCCCAGAGCAGCTGGGGCTGCCCCTGGACCCCTGGCAGTGCCCAAGGCCAGGCTGGACAGGGCTGGGAGCACCTGGGACAGTGGGAGGTGTCCCTGCCAGGCATCACTGGATGATTTTTAAGGTCCCTTCCAACCCAAACCATCCTGTGACTGACAGAAGCTGCTTCCCAGAGCTGCTGAGTTTTAGTCAAGGAGAGGAGGACGAGTTATGACACAAAATGTTGCAGTGTAAAGAACAGCCCCAGGGGAGCCTGAACAGTCTCTGTCACTCCTGGAGGGCAGGGCTGAGCCCTGGGGGTGCCCAGGTGTGTGTCCTGCCCACCCAGGCTGCTGTTGCTGCTGTCTCTGCATCCTTCACAGCCTCACTATCCCGAGGCTCCCCTCCCAGTGCCATGAACATCTCCATTTCCTGTCCCTGCTCCCTTGCAGACATGACTTAACCCTCCCAGACAGGCTGTGCCCCACCATCCAGGGGCCTGCCACAGCCACTCCAGTTCCTGCTGCTCAGCCCAGAGCCTGTGCTGTGTGCTCACTGCCTTGTTTTCATAATTCATACCCTTTTTTAATTCATTCCCATCTGTCTAGACTGTTACAAGGAGCAAGTGACAGTCCTGTTGTGAGGGGGCAGGGCTCTTCTCCCTCCACTCAGCCAAAAAAAAGCCTTTGCTCTCACCTGCCCTCCTCCTCAGAATAGCTTATTTCTCTTCTTGTGCCAAAATGTGTTTGTTTGCTTTCATGTTGACCTGGTTTCCACGGGAGCTCTGTTAAAAGTGGCTCTTGGCCAAGGTGTCATTTAAGTACCTGGGAGACCAGATGTGAGTTGTTAATTCTGTAGGGAGCAGGGAGAGAAATAGGTGAGTGAAACAAGTCCCTGTTAAGGATCTCCTGAGTAGGCTGCAGTTCTCACCATGTTAATGCTAATTGCAGTTGACAGGAGGGCTCTGGAGAGTTTCTGGAGGAGATTGGGGAGAAGTTTTTCTGAGGAGTTGAATGACTTCTTTGTCTTTGTTCAAGGTCAGGAATGCTGGAAGCTGGAGTGGACAGAATTATTTCTCAGGTGGTGGATCCAAAACTAAACCACATCTTCAGGCCTCAGATAGAGAGGGCGATTCATGAATTTTTGGCTGCACAAAAGAAAGAGGAAAATGTGCCAGCTCCTCCTCCAGAGCCTGAGAATAAAGATCCTCCTGCTCCCTCTCAGGATGCCTCCTAAAGGTCTGGTATCTCTGCACTTAGTGCTGACATTCCTTGTGCCTCATCTCTGCATTTGTGCAGTGCAAGATAGAGGAGGGCTTGGCAGGGGGGACACTTTGATCAGCAGCCTGTTGTCATTGTCACACAGCCCTCTGCCACTCCAGTGGCTGCTAAAAATAACTGGGACTAAGACATGGGGATGATGTAAATCAGCTATCAAGGAACACTGTGCACTCTGCCAGAGCTGGGTTTGGATCAGCCCAAAAGGTCTTTTATTAAAAAGAAAAAGCATATCCAGCAGCATTAATGTGGAAGTGGCTGGATTGCCTTCAGAACTGTGTCAAATGGATAAAAAATACATATCATGTACTGAAACACAGTGGGAATAGAGTGGTGACAAGTTATGGTGCCTTAACATTGAATGTTTTGGGTATCTCTGCTGCAGAACAAACTGGAGTGTTGAATTGTCACTGACCAAAATAGTCCTGCTGGAGTAAGGGCAACATCTCTGGGAGTGAAAAACTGTTCACTCCAAAACTGATTTAAATAGAGCAACCTGGATCTTCCAGCTGCAAGGACTGAGGGTGCCTTTGTGGCAAACAAGTTCATTCTGGCTTTTGTGATTAAAATAACTCCAGGGGCCTCAGGGGGCCATAACTGCTCCTCTGTCTTAGCAAAGATGGGCACACCTTGTGCTAAGGTTGCAAAGGTTCTTTTGGATATTGAGGAACCACTGCCTTGGTGGGAAATTTCAATCTGCAGCTTTGCTGGGGGAACTTAAAACCATGCTGCATGAAAGGAAGTTAATTGTCAGTTGTTGTTCCATCTGCCAGGGCTTTCTGAGAGCAAAAATGCTCCATATAATCCACAACTGATTTATTTAGGAGGAATAAGAACCTACAATGGCTGTTCTAATGCTTGGAATTAGCAGAGCAACCAGCACAGGGGTTTAGCTTAATAGTAGAAGTTTAAGTGGCTGTAGCATCACCCTGAATTATTTGCTTGTGACTTGCAGCTTTAATGCCTTGAATTTTTGCATTTGTCTGGTTCAAGTGGTTTAAAAGTCCATTATAGCCCACAGCAAAGTGCAGTTGTTAATATAGCCTAATCTGTCCTAATGCACTGACTTGTGAAGGTGCTTTTACATCCTCTAAAATATCTCTTTTTTTTTTTCCTTGCAGGGAGATCCTGCTGCTGAGCAGCTGCAGTTGCAACATGCCCTGTTAGACTGGCAATGGATTCCTTGTTCCCTTTGGTGCAGGGTTGCTGTCTGCCAAAGATGATTAACCTTTATTAGGCCTGTGGGAAACAGGCACTGAAATGGGGAAATTCAGGTGCACCTGGAGTGCTGCCTGTGGAGGGACAGCCCAAGTGTGGAGAGATCTCTGCTGTGAGCTGCAGCATCTATTCATCAGTCATGCCTTTGGGCAAGGGGTGGGAAGGGAAAAAGGGAGTTGTCTGCTGTCTGGAGGGAGTGGGGAAGAGGGTTGAGGTGCTACAAGGAGCACAAAGAGAGGAAGGAGGGTTTGGGGGTGGGGTGTTTTTTGGAGACCAAGTAGAGCTGTCAGATTTGCTGTGATAGAAGCCTCGTGTGCCTCTGCTGGTTACAGGGAGCAGCAGGTGCCAGGACAGGTGGAAATCACTGCACTGCCTGCTTTGGGAAAGGCATTTCCTGTTCAAAACTGGAGCTGAAGCTTCAGGATCCACCATCCAGATCAATTCTGTTGAACACAGGAGCATGTTTACAGTTGGCTGTGCTATAGCTGATGTCACTCCTGTTTCCCAGGGAACTCTGGGGAGCAAAGGGCACACCAGAGTAGGGGATCAGGTGGAAATTTGTCTTTTTCTGCTTGGAAGACTTTTCTTTCTCAGGTGCCTGGTGGGAACTGTCCTATGCTTTCAGCTTGAATGCATGCAGTGTCCTCTGGATGACAGTCAAATGGAGAATGTGATAACCTGTTCTGCCAGCAAATGTCCACACCTTTTTGCAATAAAACACCTCAAAAAGCATCTCTGAGGCCTGGCTTCTTCAGCAGTTTTTCTTAAGGAGAAACTATTTAAAGAAATCCAGGAGTCCTGATGGCTGGAACCCATCTGGAGCTGTGACCTTACACATTTTAGGGGTTAATCCAGGTTTAACAACCTGGACTTGTTTCTTGTCATGAAGTAAGATTATTTTAGTATCCTTTCCACAGAAGAGTCTCAAAAATGTAAAATATTTTGAGGATTGTGTGAGTAAAGGCTTCTCTCCTGGATGTTGGTTTGGGAGTTAAAGTCTGCTCCAAATGTGTAATAAATGTTTTCCCTTAGGGCCTTAAGGGCAGCCCTCAACAGAGAAGAACACTTTACCTCCTGGTAGGGTTCTCAACCACTTCTTTGGAACTGAAACATTTATTCAGGGGTAAAAATTGTTCAAGAGTTTAGAAAGAGCAAATGAAAAGGATTCTGACTGTGCTTCGGCACATTCTGGATGACAATAGCAGCAGTCAGGGAGCAGGGACACCAGCTCAGGGTTTTTTGTAGCAAGTTGAGCTGGATTTAGTGCAGTGAGGGGGGAACCTGAGCCTGCATTTCCTACCTGACAGCTGCTTTAAGAGAGGAGTGAAGGAGAATAGACTCAGCCAGTTTTTAAAAGGCTTTTCCATTGTTCTCTCTGTTAACCCTGAGCTCTGCCACTGCTGTGCCTTTGGTGGGGCCCAGCCTGTGCACGGCTCCTGTGGCTGTGGGAACCTTCAGATGACAACAGAAGCACCTGAAGAGTTGGGGCAGCCAGTTTGGGATCACAGGCTTTAATGTTGGGGTTCTGAAGTCCCTGCTTTGCATCAGAGCCTTGGAAGCAGCCCTGACACAATGGGACAGTGACAAAAGCCACCAGGTCCTTATGATGAAGGGCTTGTGCAGTGCCCTTTGATGAAATCCTGCCAGTCACACAGCCACAATCAGGATTCCAGCCTTTAAACCTCAGTGATGAAACAGAAATCCCCACAGCAGAACAAAAGAACAAAGCTGTACCCAGTGTAAAGTGGAATTGTCCCTGCAGCAGGATGTTGGGCTAAAGCTGGGGAATGAGTCAGGTTCTGCTAAACACAGCCTGAGGAGTTTGGGGAGGCAGAGAGGTCCAAGACATTCAAGGAATCAGAAGCTCACGTTAAACTGAGATGTTTGCACAAGCATTACTGCAGAACATTCCTTATTTTCCCACTCTCTCTTCTTCTTCCATCAAAGCCTGCAGCCACACAGCAGTTCTGAGCTCTCTGTTCCTCTGACAGTGTCCCAAATAGAAAACCTGACCAGCAGAATTCCATTGCCTTTCCCCCATTATTCCCAAAAAACGTACATGTAATGCATAGCAAACACACAAAGCAATCCATTTTAACAAACATATTTTAGCCCAAGGTAAACTTAATTCTGAGTACTGAATACAAGTTAAATGGTGAATAATGCGTTTGTAACATATTTTTGAAGTAAAACTTATTTTTCCTTTAAATTAATAGGCATTTTCTGATTTTTTTAAACTTCTAATGCAAATCTTACATAGAATAAAGGGATGATTCCTGAGGCACTTGCTGTGTAACTCTTCTGCCATAACTCCAGAGATGCTTTTCAGTGAAACCTGGAGCAGGTTACCACAGAGGCAGGCAGAACCCACAGCTGCTGATCTCCTCATCAAGGTCACAGCTCCACCTGAGTGGATTCTGGATTCAGAGGAAGTTTTTGAGTGGGTCACACTGACTCAAGCAGGCTTCACCAGAAGGAGCAGAACAAACTGCCATTATCTGTGTCACCTTTAAGGTCCCTTCCAGCCCAAGCCATTCTAAAATCCCATAATTAAATATTTGCCCAGTTCTGGGTTCAAACTCACAGAGAACTGGAGCGGTTTAACTCTTTCACAGATATTTTGTGGTTTATACTGCAGTTAAAAAATGTATTTTAGCAGTTTCCTTGAGGAGAGCTGGGTTCAGCTGTGAGCACTGGGGTCTCCACATCCCCAAGGACAGAATTCCTGCTCCTTCCCTCCCTTCCCAAGAGCAGCTGTTCAGAATTCGGCCGTAAGAGGGAGATCAACTCTCGCTTCATTTCTCAATTCCTCCCTGCAAATCCCGAGCAGATCCAAGATTCTTTCGCTGCCTGCTGGGTGAATCAGCCCAGCAAGGTGTGGAGACAGCTTTCCCAAAGGGTTTCCATGAGCTCCGACTGTGCCTGGCCAATGCAAATCACACAGCACACACTGACACTTAAGAGAGTTAGCAATAGGAACAAATACCAGGATTAGGGGAGAGAAGTGAACAGCCCCAGTGATCAGGGAGAAAATCCCAGCTTTAGGATGTGAAGCTCTAAATCCTGGCCTACCCAAAGCTGTAATTCACAGGTGTGAGCAAGGCTGAGGCCCCAGCTGCTTGTGCCATGAGATCGTATCAGAGCCATTGCTGCAGCTCTTGCATTTTTGTGATTCAGGTGCTGAGCCCACAACAGAGCAGAGTTGTGGGCTCAGCCTCAGGAACATGACTGGGCAGTGACCAGCCCAGTCTAGACACCAGCCCAGCCATGCACAGAGAAATGTGCTACCTCAGCCATCAGCCTGGGAGCTGGCTCCTGCAATCCCCTGCAGCGCTGGGACAAACCTGGCCAAAGCAAAATGCAACAAGTCCAGCCCACCTGAACAGGCTGAGGGACCTCATGTGTCACAATTCCATCTCCCTGACTCACAGAATTCAGTGCAATTATAAAAGAGCCCCACTCACTCAAGGAAAAAATGGAAATAAATCCCCAAAGCACTTCAGGTGTTGGCCCTAGAAAGAATTCACATGAGAACAGATGGCTGCAGTTTGCTGAATTAGGGCCTTCAGGAATTCCAAGCAACCTTATACATTAAATATACCCATTTTGGAAGGGATTTCTGACAGAAATAAAAAACCATTGCCATAAGTTTCATATTTCAACTCTGCAAAAGGGAGATGAAACAATCACTGTTCTGAGAACACTCACAAAATTTACATTTTCTACAAGGGGGCAGCACAAGCGCAGCAAAAGAAGAAAACCCGGTGGGAACTCTTCCCCCAGAGCCCTCCCTGTGAGACACCAGGATATCAAACACACCCCTCTTTGCCAGCATTCACCTCCACCAGCTCCTCCTGCCAACATTTGCTCCTTCCTGCAGGCAGTTCTGCCCAACTTCTGCCATCCCAGTAAAACCAGGGCTGCTCTGACCAAGAAAAGAGACCCAGATATCACCAACAGCAGCTCCTGGGCAGCACCAGCCTGAGCTCCACACCTTCACCCCTGGCTTCCCCAGCCATGCCACACACACAAGACCTTGCAAAAAGCACCCCACTAACACAAATCTTTTCAAGAAGCACCAGATAAAGTCCAATAGAGCCTTACCTTGCTCTGGAGAGCTCTGTGCTCCTCTCCTCCAGGCTCTGGAACACTCTGGGCTCAGCCCAGCTGCAGGGGCCCAGGGGAGCAGTTCTTCTCGTCTCATCTCACCCAAGGAACACCTGAGCCACTGCCTTCCCTCCCAACCCAACCCAAATCACCTCCCAGGGGAAGAAAAAGCTGCTTCACGTGCAAAAAGGGATGGCTGATTATCTGTGACCTCTCCAGAACCTCTGCTTCCTACAGAAGAGCGTGAACACTGCCAGAATGTTGTGCAAAAACCCATCTGAACACTGCCAAAATGTTGTGCAAAAACCCATCTGAACACTGCCAGAATGTCATGCAGAAACCCACCTGAACACAGCCAGAATCTCCTGCAAAAAGCCACCTGAACACAGCCAGGATCTCCTGCAAAAAGCCACCTGAACACAGCCAGGATCTCCTGCAAAAACCAATCTGAACGCAGCCAGAATCTCGTGCAAAAGCCCACCTGAACACAGCCAGGATCTCCTGCAAAAACTCACCTGAACACAGCCAGGATCCCTGCAAAAACCCACCTGAACACAGCCAGGATCTCCTGCAAAAAGCCACCTGAACACAGCCAGGATCTCCTGCAAAAACTCACCTGAACACAGCCAGGATCCCTGCAAAAACCCACCTGAACACAGCCAGGATCTCCTGCAAAAACCTTGCAAAAAGCACCCCACTAACACAAATCTTTTCAAGAAGCACCAGATAAAGTCCAATAGAGCCTTACCTTGCTCTGGAGAGCTCTGTGCTCCTCTCCTCCAGGCTCTGGAACACTCTGGGCTCAGCCCAGCTGCAGGGGCCCAGGGGAGCAGTTCTTCTCGTCTCATCTCACCCAAGGAACACCTGAGCCACCGCCTTCCCTCCCAACCCAACCCAAATCACCTCCCAGGGGAAGAAAAAGCTGCTTCACCTGCAAAAAGGGATGGCTGATTATCTGTGACCTCTCCAGAACCTCTGCTTCCTACAGAAGAGCGTGAACACTGCCAGAATGTTGTGCAAAAACCCATCTGAACACTGCCAAAATGTTGTGCAAAAACCCATCTGAACACTGCCAGAATGTCATGCAGAAACCCACCTGAACACAGCCAGAATCTCCTGCAAAAAGCCACCTGAACACAGCCAGGATCTCCTGCAAAAACCAATCTGAACGCAGCCAGAATCTCGTGCAAAAGCCCACCTGAACACAGCCAGGATCTCCTGCAAAAACTCACCTGAACACAGCCAGGATCCCTGCAAAAACCCACCTGAACACAGCCAGGATCTCCTGCAAAAGCCCACCTAAGCACAGCCAGAATGTTGTGCAAAAACTCACCTGAACACTGCCAGGATCCCTGCAAAAACCAACCTGAACACTGCCAGGATCTCGTGCAAAAACCCCACCAGAACAAAGACAGAATCTCGTGCAAAACCCACTTGCACACAGCCAGAATCTTGTGCAAAACCCATCTTTCCCAAAATGCTTGGGAAAAGTGGGATTTGGCAGCTGCCAGCCCCACAGGTGACACCTGACAGTCCCCCCAGGCTGACCCTGCTCCCAAAACACCCCACCCGCTCCCTCCAGGATGTCACGGACATTCGAGGGCTGGGGGGTCCAGCAGCCACCCCCAGTGGGTTCTTTTGGGAACAAATCCCCTTTTCACCCCGCGCCGGTGCCGCGGGCACGGGGATGGCAGCAGGGCAGGTACCGGGATGTGGCTCCATCCCCAGCCCATCCACACGAGCCTTCCCAGCCCCCGTGGCTGCCGGGGAGCCCCAGGGGTCCGCAGGGCAGGGCAGGGCAGGGCAGGGGTTGCTGAGGTAACATCACGGCCGAGCAGCCCATGCCGAGCCCCCCTTGTCCCCCAGCCACTGCCGACGTGCGGGGCCGCAGGAGCGCTGGGCGCTGCGAGGGGCAGGGAGGCAGCAGGGAAGGAGCTGTGTCAGAAAAGGCAACCCCAGGCAGGGTTTGAGATATGAGGCTTCTGCGTTTTGGGGGGTTTTTGAGACAGGAAATCAGAGATTTTAGATCAAGCACAAATTCCGTCCCTGAGCGATGTGATTTTGTTGTTTGGCGTCGCTCTGGCTGTGGGGCTGAAATGGGGCTGGTCACCCCAAAACGCAGCTCACCCACAGGTTGAAGGGCTTTTGGGTGGGATGTAAAATATTCACCTGGTTATGAGACCCACTGCATCTCAAAATAAGATTTCTGTGCTGTAGGAAAACGGTCTCCTTCACACAAAGGAAAAAAGTGAAGTTTGATGGGTAAACTTCACCATGGTCCCTGTCAATTAAGTCATTTGTTACAGTTTTTGCATCAAGGCAGGGTTTGCTCTCAGGGTCTCATGGTGTGCACTCCCTTCCCCAAGAGTGAGATGCCTGAAATGAGTTACAGTGGGGATTTGGGCAGGAAAACCAAGGAAGCCCGTGAAGGAAGCTCTGCCACGTGTGGAGGAACCATCAGGGTACCCTTAGGGACAGGGGCTGGCAGCTCTGCACCACCCCAGGGAGCCCTGGAAGCCTGAATGGAGAAGTCTAAAGAGACAATTGATTTTTTTGGTCCATGCTGCAGACAAGACAAATTCAGCTGTTTGGGTGTGGGTCAGATTAAATATTAGCTTCCTTTGCACTTTGTCCATCCCCACTGAACAGACCTTGAGAGAAGTGCTTGCTGTCCCAAAGGCAGGGAAACCTTCCAGTAATAAAGAAATGTGGTCCTGGGGGATTTCCTGAGCAGGATTATTCCAGGTCTAAGGACAAATCTGGTTTCTGCTTTGATTTTCAGTCATCTCACCATGAGAAGCATTTGTGAGATGATTTTCTGCCCTGACCACTGGTCCTGCCAGATCAGATCAAGAGATTCCATCTGTCCTTCCCAAGCTCAGCTCCTTCTGCCATTGCCTAAAAGAAAAACCTCTCCCAGCAGAAGAGTTTTCCTCTGGAGGCTTCAGGATCTCTGAGAAGCAGTAGGAGAGATGACAGAGCTGCCTTTGAATCGAGCTGTGATGAATAATTTGTAATTTTGGTAGATGTAATATGTATGACATCCCTTACCTCTGTGAGAGCTTTCGACTTCTCTGCAGAGAGTGAAATCAAAGGGAAAGTAAAGAAACTGAGCTGAAGGCAGAGGAGTCTGCAGGACACAGAGGCACTGGGAGTTACTGGGAGGTGATCCATGCAGAACATTCCAGCCAAACCAGCAGTTCAGAATTCTGCAGGCATCAACCGAGGGCAGTTGCAATGTGAGAGCCCATCCAAGAGAAATAAAGGCATGGAAATAATGTTCTTGGGGACTGGAAAAGGCCTCCAAAAGAAACGAGTTTATGAGATACTGGCTCATAACAGGAATTAAATTGCCCTCACTGAAAAGCAGCTGATGCACAGCAAAGAATTGGTCAAAATCTTTATGGCTTTAATCAGAAATTTTAAAAAACTGGAGAGCCTTTAGAGTGTTTCAGCAGAGGGCAGAGAGTCTGGCTGGGCACAGATACTCTAAACAAGGCTCTTCAGGAAAAGGTTTGATGAGTATGAGGAGGAAGAGACAGAAAATGAGATTTAAACTGCAACTGCAGCAGCAGCACTGCAGGTACAGGCTGGATTCTTGGGGTGTCCTGTTCTTGTGGGTCACTTCTAATTCAGAATGTTCCACTGTGACTCTAAGATTCCCTCTGCTCACATCCAGCACCTCCCACTCTGCAGAAAGGCACCAATTAACTCTGCTCACCATTAATTCTGCTCACTGTATCATCCTGAAGATCTGGATTTTATTCACACAAAAAAATCAGAGGGCAAGCCTAAGTGACAGTAAAGTTCCAGAAGGCTTTAAAAGTTCTAAGAATTCTGAGCCTTTTATTGGGTGAACCAGCAAATCTGCAGGAAAAAATTGCTTTGGGATTTGCTGTTCAATCTTACTTGTCCACATTGCTTGGAGCTCTGAAAGTGTTCAGGGGCTCAGCCTGCACTGCAGGCAGGGGATGCATTTGTGGAACATTCCCTGCCTCTTCTGCAGAATCTGGGAGTGCCCCCCATCAGCCACGCGCTCTTGTTCCCAGCACAAGATGGAAATGAGCACTCAAGAAGAACAAAAATCCAACTAATGGGACTTTCAACAACCAGAAATAAAACGATGACAGGGATTCTGACAGCTCAGTGCTTGGTAACACCTTCACCTCTCCCAGATGTCAGAGGATAAGCTATTTTTACCAAAAAGAGACGTAGAAACGGGAGCTTATTTGGACACCTGCAGCAGAAATTGATTTAAAGTGATTTGAGCTTTGAAAATGGGGTTTGGAGGCAACTCATTGGGCCTTGCTTTTCTGCAAAGGGGGTGAGACCACCTGAGATTCCTGGTGCAGGATCAGTCTCTCCACTCTAATGCCTGTCAGTCATATTTAAATATGTGCAATATTTAACTTTTCCACTCTTTGGACCTAGACATTATATAGGTTTAAATTTAGGTTTTTTTCCAGTTGAAATTAAAGTGGTGCTTGCTCCTTTGGGGCATATCAAGGCTCTCTTATTTTTCTTTTTTTTTTTTTAATTTTTCTTTTCAAGCTTTTTTTTTTCTTGTTCCTTTCAGAGCAGAGAAAACCACAACATAATTCCCCTGTCCCACTTCCACCCCAGCCAAGTTCCATCTCCCACCAGCACCGGCAGTGGGTTTACCCATCCCTCAGCTCCATCATTCCCACTCCAGGCCCTCTGCTCTCCCCGTGCTGAGCTCACCAAGCCCATCCAGGCAGGAGCTCCGTGTGCCAGGAGCACTTGATCCATTGAAATATTAAATTTCATGCTGCAGCCTCCAGCTATGTGACCCGGAATGTCTGACCTGATGTCAGAGGGGCCTGGGGCTATGCAGATATTTCCCCAGGGCACCCTGCCCTCTTTCCACCAAAGGAATCCGATCCAGCCACAGGAAAGAGCAGGAATTTTCAGCTGTCCCATGCCCTGGAGACAGTCTGTGCCACAGGACTGATGTAAGGTGCTTCTCACCCACTCCCTTTCTCCTCTCTGCCTCTCTAGGTACTAATCCTGCACTGATTTCTACAAACAGCCAGAGAAGGAAGATGTATTTTCCCTTTTTCCAGCTTTTACAGCCAACACCCCACATGGGCTCCACGCTGGCAAGGTGCTGAGCAGCTCTGTCCCCCACAGAAATCCAGGCAGGAAGCCTTCTGCAGAATTTCACCACCTTTGTGGGATTTGCTTCAGCCTTCATGGAAATCCTGACCCCTCTGGGATCAGGGAGTGCCACCTGAGCATCCATCCCAAGAGGGAGATAATTCCTGACACCAAAACTCACAGGAGCTGGGAGCTGATCCCTCCTCCCATCTGCTATCCTTGTGTTTTCTAAATGGCTACAAAAGGTGAAGTCCAGAGCTTAACCAGCACCAGCAGAGGCAGGAAAATGCCTTTCAAGTTTATTTTCTTGCCATCAAATCTTTTCAAGCAAGGGGTGATTTTTAAAGACCAAAGGGTCTTGAAAATGAAGTATCTGGGTATAGAATTATTGCTGCTATTATTTAAAGAGCAGCATAATAAAAATACTTTTTTTTTTAGGCTTTAACAACTCAGAGGTGGAAAAAGCCTCTCAGAGTTTTTGCAGATGCTGAAATAGGCCTGGCTTGTGCAAAATGTCACCCCTGTATGGGCCTTTGCCCCTAAATGACACAAATGTCACAGCTGCCTGGTCTGTCTCCTCTGTCTCCACATCTCCAAGTAGCTGTCACTGGGCTGTGGATGCAGATATTCCAAACATTCACATGTTGCTGATGGAAAAGTGATTTTTTTTTTTGGCCTTTAGACAATGTGGGTGGGAATGTCAGCCAGCAGTTGTTTTCCACAGTGGGTGAAAATTTGGCCCAGCTTCTACGTGAGCTCCAGGTAACACAGTCCCACAAATCCAGGGCTCATCCCTCATTCCAGGATGAAGAAGGAGGAAGAACCCAAGCTGCCCTTCCCCATGCCAAGGAGAGGAGCCACCCTGTGATGATCTATGAAAAGAGACTCTTGGCAAAGCTCCTGGGCAGAGTGTCCCTGGTGCAGCCGAGCTGGGCTCTCCTGCCCTGGCTCCCAACACACACAAGCTGCTGTGCCATCAGCCCTGAGCTTCCTGTACCTTTGGGGCTTTTAAATCACATTGCAAACCAGCCAGGGGTGTTTTACAGCTTGCTGGCAATGCCATCTTCTGCAGACACCAGGGACGGCCCTGGAGGGTTCTGTTTTTACAAACATTTCCCCACACAGTGCCAGGAATGCACAAGAAATGCTCACATTTAGGATATGGGGGTGTTTGTCCCCTTCCCCATGGGGCTGAGCTCTCTGGGGAAGGGCTGGTGTCTGTCCTCACTGGGGGTTTTAGGGTTGCTTCGGGGCACTGGCAGAGCATCTGTTGTGAGACCTGCTCCTCCCTCACTTGAGAAGTTCTTTGCCTCATCAAGAGCCAGTTTGCTTGTTTAGAAAAGGAGATTATAATATTTATTTCCCAGCAGAGATGCAAAGCCTCGTCAATCGTTACTTAAGCAACTGAGGCCTTTTATTTGGATGAGGCTAAATAGGTGTAAAATTATAGGGGGGATTAGAGACAGATTAAGGGGTGCCTGTTAGTCAGAAATGACTCCTGGTGGGCTGGGAATATTTCCAAGAGGCTAAACATAACTTGCAGCAGCAGCAGCACAGAGCAAGCATCTTGTGCTAGAGGCAGCAACGCCTTGAAAACCTTCTCCTGCCCTGCTGGCACACCTGATGACAGCTCTAGTGACCACACTCAGCTGTCCCTGGAAGTGAGAGCTCACTTTGGCACTTTGGCTGAAGGGTTTCACTCCGAAGCAAGAGGAGATGAGAGTCAGAGCCTGCTCTGCACCACCCTGAACCACCCCTGTCAGCAGCTTCCCTGCCCTCGGGTCCTTATCTCAGACCCAGCCCTGCACCCCTCACAGTGCTGGTTCTTTGAAACCAAAGTTATCCTGGGAAAATGGTGTCACATCCTTCCTGTGTGCTGTCACAGCAGAGGGGCTGCAGCCCCTTAAAGGGATGGAGTGCAAGGGCAGGTTATCAACAGCACTTTATCAGTGTTATCAGTAACAATTTATTAATAGCACTTTGTCAATGTTATTGATAACAGGTTATCAACAGCACTTTATCAGTGTTATCAATAAGAGTTTATCAATAATGCTCTATCAACATTATCAATAACAATTTATCAATAACACTCTATCAGCATTATCAATAACAGTTTAGCAATAGCACTTTATCAGTGTTGTCAATAACGATTTATCAATAACACTTTATCAGTGTTATCAATAAGTTTATCAACAGCACTTTATCAGCGTTTTCAATAACATTTATCAATAACTCTTTATCAGCATTATCAATAACATTTATCAACAGTACTTGATCAGTGTTATCAGTAAGTTTACCAACAGCACTTTATCAGTATCACTTTATCAGTTATCAATAATAATTTATTAATAGCGCTTTGTGAGTGTTATCAATAACACTTCATCAGCACTATCAATATCACCTTATCAGTGTTATCAATAACAGTTCATCAATAGCATTTTATCAGTGTTATCAATAACATTTATCAACAGTACCAGTGTTATCAGTAAGTTTCTCACTAACACTTTATCAGCATCATCAATAACAGTGTATCAATAGCACTTTATAACATTATCAATAACAGTTGATCAATAGCACTCTATCAATAAGTTTATCAATAACCCTTTTTCATCCCTTCACTCCTCTCAGTGCTCTCTGCTCCTTTAGGAGGAGGCAATTCCACCTTTCACCCATCACAAAGCCCCACGTGTGCCTTTTCTCCTGGACCTCACACGTCCTGAGGTGGCAACAAATCAGAAAGTGCAAAGACCGTGAGCACTGCCAGGGAATGATATTTCTTTAAAATAAAATAAATAAAAATCTCAGCATTTTATTTCCCTCCCCTCAACTTGCCTGAAAATTGTGCAACGAAATTATTTCAGCCCATACGACACAAAAGCTGCAGTTTCAAATTGCAAGGCAGCACTGGATTACCTCTGGACTGGATGCTAAAAAAGGAGGGATTGGTTTTGTTTTTTGGTTTTTTTAAAAAACAGGGTAAAATGTGATACTTTCAAATATTTCTGAGGTCCTGGGATTTCTGGTTGCGTAACAAGCAAAAACTTCTCTTAAGCCATGATCCCCTCCCCTTGTTAAGTTCTCATTTGTTTTCACACATATGACATATCAGCTTCCTACATCAGTGGGTAGGAAGATCGTACCTGCTTCAAAATCCTTTATAATGCTGCTTCTTCTTCCCTCAAATAATTTTTTTATTTAAAAAAAAACCCCTTTCAGGTAATCACTCAGCCCACAGATCTGAAGAGAATCGCTGTCTCCTGACAATGACATATTGCCTTTATTTTAGGAAATCTAAAAAAAATCAGGGAGGATATTTATTGAACTGATCTGTACCAGGAATCCTCCTCTCCATGCTGCAAAGGCACACGGGGCCTGCTCTGTGTGGAACAGAAACCTCCCAACACAAAGTGAGATTCTGAATAAAGGGCAATTTTTTTTCCAGTTTTTAGAAGAAACTGAATTGTGACACTCGAAGTGTCACAGCCAAAGCTTCTCCATGCAGCTGTTTGCCTTTGGGATGAGGTTCAGGACAAGATGGGTGCAGCAGGCTCTGGGTGAAAGGAGGAGCCCACAGAGGGAAGCAAAAATCAGAGAAATCCCAAAGGCACAAGAGCCTGAGCAGCAGCACGGGGAATATCTGCCCTCCTCCTCCCCTCATCTCTGCTGTTCTTGAATAAAAATAGAACAGGGGGTCTGAGAGAGAAACAGGTCAGCCCTTGGATTTCAGGGGCAGAGAGTGGCCACAATCCCACACAAAGGTTTGTGCTGGATCTCCTGCTCCTGCTCCCCTCAGCTGCTCTGCACTGTCCCTGTCCTGGTGGGTATCTCAGCCTGGCATTTCAGCCATAATCACTTGTGCCTTTTTCATTCTTAACTCCTGAAATCTCATCCTTGAATCACCATTTCTGCCCAGAATGAGGGAGGTGAGGGCGATGGGATGCACATGAGCATGGAGCACATCTTCCTCCTCCTCTTCTCCAGGAGAGCTCTGCTCCCTCCCCAGGCCATCTCCCTGGCCTGAAATGCCTGCAGGAGCTCAGGAGCTGGGTGCTGCCCCAAGCTTCTCCTTTTCTGAGGCTTCCAGCAGCCTGGTGTGAGCATCCATCCCACCCAAACCCAGGGAGAGCCAAGCACTTCCCTGCTCTGCTCCAGCAGCTCCAGCAGGGAGGCACAGCTCCCTCCTGCCTCCAGGCTCAGGAGCCCTTTCAGCTCCCAGTTTTGCCCCCTGAGGCTCTGCCCATTCCCTGGGCAGCTCCTGACAAGGTTTATCCAGGACAACAGGGAGTTTGTGCCAACAGAAACCGAGCCCAGCTCGGGAAGGAGGGGTCCCCCTTGTCTGTGACACAAGCCCAGCCCAGCCAGGGATGTTTTCTCTGTAAGCAGATCCTGAGTGCAGCAGAGGGGGCTCTGCTGGGAACCAGCCTTGCCTCCCTCCAGCTTCCTGCTCTCCCTTCCCAGCATGAGGGATTCCTTCTCACCCTAAAGGAGCCCAGCAGCGCCCAGCCCTGTTCTCAGTGCCAGCCATTCCCACTGCTTACAAGGTATAGAAACAAGAGCTAGATTTCAAAATCTAGAAACATCAGCTCCTTCTTCCCTTCCTTCTCCATAGCCCACTTTCAGCTCCCATGGGGCTCCCCTGATTTTATCCATAAAAAACCCCATGAGTTTAAGTGAGAGCTTACAGCCAAATCTGTATTTTTTAACACAGAGGAGCAGGTACTAAATGAAAACTCTCCTGGCTGTTGTACAGGCCATTACTCCTCCAGAAACCAAATAATCATGTTCCTCATTAAATAACCCACAGCATGAACACCAATATATTCTGTTAGCTTGGTGCTGGCTAAAGGATGCTCCAGCCCCTTTTCTTATCTTGGAAATAGCCTCTGATGTGATTGCAGATTTAAAGAGAAGCCTTAGAAGTGGTGTTTTGGACACAGGGGGTGAGAGGCCACTGCAGAAATGGATGGGAAAATAAAAGAAGATTGGGAATGAGATGAGTTTTAAGGTCTTTTCCAACCTGAACCATTCAGTGATTTCTAAGTGGCAGGAGAGGAGCCCCCAGAGCACTGGGGGGTGTCTGCAGCACCTGCTGCTCCCTCCCTGCCCTGGTGGCACAGAGCAGCACATCCCATTGTCTGCTGGGACCACAGGAAGGATCATCCCCCACTCAGCACATCCCAAGCTGCTTTTTTTGCTCCAGGCTGGCCTTGGAAGCTGCCAGAGAAACAGGAAACCCGTGCTGAAACACAAACCAGTGCCACCCAGTAAGAGAAAATGAACTATTTCCCCAAGGAGCTGGCTCAGAGGGGTCCCGGCTTTGTGTGGATAATTGGGAGGAGCAAACGGCAAACCACAGCTCATCCCCTCACAACCAGCCCAGGATGGACCCAGCGTTTCCACTGGCTCACATCAACCCCCCTGGGCACTTGGCAGGGATTGAGAGGCAACTGCAGCAGCCCTGAGCCCTCTGGAGAGCAGAGCTGGATCACTATGTACCAAGGGAACTGTGCCACCCATTGCCAGCTAATCCTGCTCCAAGAGCCCTACAAGGAAGAGCCCCTATGGAGTAATGAGAAACTTAAACCAAACACGAGGCTCTTTTCTAAAAGAGCCATTTATCCTCGGAGGGGAAGCAGGAAAACACACATGGCACCACTCAAAGCTGCGTGCTGCCTGCTTGGTACTGCGAGTTCTATTTTCACGTTTTTATAATTATCACATAATGCATAATGTGACACAAACCAGGAGACGTCAGCTCTGTGCGGAGCCAAACTGAGCACAGGCAGGCACTGCATGGTCCCCACGGGGCAGCCAAGCCCTGTGCTGCTCCTCCTGGCCCCATCCCAGGAGCAGCAGCCACGTCCCTGTGCCCCAGCTCAGCCCCTGGAGCAGCACAGCCCAGGGCAAAGCTGCTCCTGCCCAGAGAAACCCTCACGCTGCAGGCCAGGGGGTTTGAGTGAGGTGGCAGAGCTGCAGAGGGTCTCAGCCTCTCCTGGACATTCCCAGCCTGCAGAGCAAGGATTTCAAGCCAGGCAGGTGTGCTCTGAATTGAGAAAGTCCAAGCACAGCCCCGAGGTGCCCTGTGGGTCTGGCCAGCTCCGTGTCCTCAGGGCATCCACACCCTGCTCCTGCCTGTGCCCAGCCTTGTGAAATCCCCAAAATTCTTCCTGGAGACATGGGATTAAGTGAAACTTGTCACCATTCAGGGCTTTGAGCTCCTTCTCGTGCGTGTCCCTGCCCTGGGCACCCCTCTGGCTCTGTGCTCCCCATTCGGGGACTGTTCTGCAGCCCCTCCCAGCACTGGCACTGCCCTTGGCACCCCCTTTGCTCTGTGCAGCACAGGCCAGCAGCTCCCTCTGTGACCAGTGGCTGCCCTGGGACAGGGCACAAAAGGATTGCAGCCTAAAGGAGGCTGCAGCCCCCTTTTCTTATATTGGAAATTGCAGATTTAAAGAGAAGCCCAGAAGTGGTGATTTGGACACGGGCTGTGAGGCCACTGCAGAAATGTATGGGAAAATAAAGGAAGATTGGGAATGAGATGAGTTTTAAGGTCTTTTCCAACCCATGGCATGGAATTCCCATGGGACTGGGACAGCATAACTCCTGGGAGATGTGCCCTGGGCTCCTGACAGAGGATGGAGGCTCCATCTCCATGGATCTCCTGCTCTGGTCCTTCCCAGGCTGATGAGGGATCCCTGCCTTGGCTCCTGCACCCTGGCACAGGCGCATTCCTGTCACCAGGGCCACTCTCACACACACAGAGCTGTGCTTTTCCTGATTAAAGTCTCATATAAACTTTTCATCCTCACACTCCATCCCAGCCCTTGCTCTGCCACCAGGAGCAGCTGGCTGAACCTCACTGGGGAAGAGCAGAGTTTAGCCATGGCTGGCACAAGGCAGAAGCTTTGAGAGATTTCTGCAGCAGATTGTGCTGATAACAGAATTATCCTGAGGAGAGCTTCCTCCTGTATGGAAATTCCTTCATTTCCACAGAACTGAAAGGGTTTTTCTCCCTCCCACCCTGACCTGCGAGCCACAGACAACTGCTCAGTGCTGTGGAGCAAGGATGACCAAGAGGGAGGAATAAAGCATCTTTTTTTCCCTCCTGTAGGGAAGAATTGTCCAAATAACCAGCTGGACTGAGGTGGGGCTCTTCCACAGGAACTGGCATGCTCTGCTGTCCCTAGACTAAATAGATTGCTGGGCTTCTCCAGCCAGTGCTGCTTTACAGAGAAGCTGTACAAAGTAAATATCTTCCTTCCAAGGCCAAAGCCCTGCTGGTGCCAGCTCTCAGCTCGGAGCAGATGTGCCTTGAGCCCCCGAGGAGCAGGGCCAGGTGTCCCCAGCTGTGCTGTGCAGCCCCTCGGGCAGCTGGAGGGGACTGGGGGTGTCAGACAGAGAAAATTCCTCACCAAGGAGATGGGAATACAAGCACCACTCCATCAGGGCTGTCTCAGTCACTTGGTGAAGCCAAGGAGTTGCTGTGTAACCTCGGGGAAGTGGTTTAAGTTTTTAAGAGGCAGAGTTGAGCAGCACAGTGGGTCTGTGCTGAAGAAATCTGCTCTGGGAGGGAGTGTCCTTTGTCAGGCAGAGAGAGAAAATGTGATTTCTTATTAGAGCGAAAATGTGATTTCTTATTAGAGAGGTTGGGAAAAGAAATGGGATTCAGCAGTGCCAAGGTTGCTTAAGCCTGAGCAGGAAAAAGCTCAAGGTTGAGTAAGGACCCTCCTCCTGAGGCCAGCTCAGCTGGGCAGAGCATGTGGGAGGTGATGAAGCTTCACTCAGAGCTGCTCTGCCAGCTCCTCCAGCAGTGACCATGGGGAGCTGGGCACTGTCCAGAGGTGCACCAGCCCCTCACCTCAGGGCATCCAGGATTCCAGCCCCTCACCTCAGGCCATCCAGGATTCCACGTGATGCCAAGTGGGGAGTGAATTGTAGGGAAATCAGTCTTGACTAGGATAAAACAGGAGGCCAGTTCAGCCCTGGGACACGTACAAAGGGGAGAAGCCAGCAGTCTGTGCACTCCTTTCCTGCTTTCAAGAACTTGCAGCGTCAGGCAAAACTGGAGCTCTAACCCAGCAGCAATGAAATCGCCTTTCACAAAAAACCTCTGCCTGCATCTGGTGGCTGAGAGCCCTGCCAAGGCTTTAACCCTCTGCTGTTAACACAGAGAGATATTGATGGGTGTCCCTCTGGCGAGGGAAACCAAATGGTGGTTTTAACCTCAGTGGATTCTTTGCAGCTTTTCAATTCCTGAGCGGGGCTGCAGCTCCAGACGGGGGTGTAATTGAGATGCATTCTCCTCTGCCTCTGAAACTTTCCCAGGCACACATGTGCACACACACAGACTGTGCATTCAGCTATAAATACATTCTGTACCTGCACAGGCATTAAGCTGCTGCTTAGGGGATGTCTGGACATTTCCCTGCCAGCTCTGCAGTCACAGCACTCAGCACTGCCAGTCCAACGTGACAAATGGAGCAAACACAGCCAGCCAGCTGGAAACCACGGCCACAAAAAGCAGGAGAGGGTCTTTTAAGGACCAGTCCCCTGGAAAGGCAAGGATCTGGGGGTTTTTATCCTAAAAGGGATGGTGGATCTCTTTAAGTCTCCTACAAACAAGAGCAGCAACTTGCTGATGAGCCACCCAGCCTCCTCTTCATCCTGAACCAGCCACCACCTGTGCCCAGCAGGGCAGAAAATCCCCTTCCAAAATCTTCCAACCCCCTCTATTCCATTAACCTTGACCCAAGGCCAAATTCCATCAGAAGAGGCTGATCCCATTCATAGCACAGCATCTCCTGGGGGGGAGGAAGTTTGTCCCTGAAGGGTTTCAGTGCCATAAGGGCCTGAAGCTGCACCACTGACCTGAGCACACCTCAGCTCTGAGGGGCTGGGATGCTCTCCAGACACTACTGACCAAGTGTAGGTTTCAAAGCACAGATCTCACTAAAAAATGGGCATTCCCTGCAAGCAGAGTTTGATTACAGACCACAGACTACAATGGAAGCCTTTTAACAAAATACTTCAGAACAGCTTCAGTCTTTCTTTTAGCCTGGGAGTGCAAATGGGTTGCATTATAATGAGAGGCACCTTTCTAGAGACCTATAAGCTAAGAGAAATCATATCCTCCTCTTATGAAACACGAGATGTGCCAAGGGTTATTTCTATCTCAGAAGAGATGATCCATCAGTGAATCCTAAAGCACTTCATGAGAGCTAAACACTTCCACCAACAGCATCCACCTCTGTCCAGCTGCAGCAGAGAGAATTAATATACAGAAAAGGAAAATAAGGCACGAAAATCTTATTATAGGTGTCTGGAAACATAATCCTGTGACCAAACCTCTGTGGCAACCTGATCACATGTGATTGGCAGGAGAAATTTTATCCTCTACTGGAGAAAAGGGGGAAACTCATTCTGAAGGGGACCAAAGGTTTTTGGACACAGAAATAAACAGTTTAAAACTTACCATTGACAAAACCTCACCAATCTAAACAGAAAAGCTGATCAAAAGATTGTAGAAACAAACTGACAAATAAAGAGAATTTTTTCAGCTTTGTGCCACAATGTCCAAAATGTTAATCCAAATTTTTAAATGTTTATTTAAAGCATTCTTCAGAGGTCCTCAAAATGTTGCTGTCTATCAGTTTGAGGCCCATCATTTTCTTTCTTTTGCATTGTCCTGCCACACACCCTGTCGCTGAATGAGTTGCTGGGGTTGCTTTGCCTCTGGCACACAGTGAAGTCTCACACAGCCAAATGTCTCCAGAAGTCTGTGCCCAGCTCAGTTTGAAGGTGTTTTATCTGGACATTCAGCCCCCAACCCACTGGCTCTTCAAAGAGGAGAGAAACTGAAGGCTGAACTGGCTAATTCAGAGAGGAAATAGCTCATCCTGCAGCAGCCAGAAGTGACCACTTTGATTACCTTGATGTAAAATAATGGGATTTGGCCCAGTTGTTATTTTTCCACCAAGCATTTCACGGAGGCCAAGGAAAGCAGAATTATATCAACCTGGGACCACTATCAGGTCACCAGCACCTTCCTCTTCCAGGTCCTCAGATACTGGGCAGCTCCAGGGACCTCGTGTGCGTGTGCTCTGCTGGCCTCACTTCAGAGAGCTGCACCACTGAAGGGAGGAAAATTTCTTCCATAGGAAATACCAGGGGAACAAAAAAAAAGAGGTAGAAAATTTGCAAAAGTCACCTCTCAGTATCCAGGGGCTTTATTTAGCCCCTAACCCTGTTTTGCCCAAGCAGTGCACCTGCTGCCCATGTGTTTTCAAGTAGTAGAGACAGAATTTTCCAATAAAAGTGTAACTTCAGGGAGGTGAGGATGCTGTTTTCCTTCCTAAATTTCCAGCAGGTTCTCTGCTCTGACCTGGGAAGTTCAGGCTGCCACAGCTACTCTGGATTTCACAGCAGTGGCTCTCCAAGAACTCGGGTCTGTGTGTTCCAAAAACACAAACCTGCCCCACTGCTGATTTCCCTTGACCTCGAGCACACAACTGTGGGACACAGCTGAGCAATTCCGACCACGTTCCACAGAGGGCAATAATCCTTCTACCCATTCATTAGGTGCATTTGTTACTGGAAATGATGTTAAAGTGATTCCAGTGGATGAAATAACAAAAGAAAACCTCTGGAATTAAGAGGCACTTGCCCAACCCTCCCTTGTGCAGATGCCCTGTGGTCTGGCAGAGGTCAGGACTGTGGTGAAATGCCCCTTCCCAGAGAAAAAGCCAAATGTCATCACCAGATCCTGGAGGGAGTGGGAGAAGGGACAGTCTGGCTTGAAGTAAACCTTGGAAACCTGAGAAGATTGCAGGGGATTAGCCAGTGGGTAACACAAAACCCCAAAGCCACAATTACCAGCCCAGCAGCAGCCCGAGCTGCTCTCAGCCATCCCAGCTCTGCATTTGTGGGAAAAGCCAAGAGGAGAGGGCCTGATCCTTCCTGCCCTAAGGCAGCTCCTGTCTGGGAAAGAAATCCAGGTTTTCAGTGCTGGCATGGCTTGGGAAAAGTGTCAGGAATGCCACGGGGTGGGCAGTGGAGCAAGGTGGGAGAGGGTCTGACACAAACAGCTAAAAAGTCTCAGAGAAGGGAAGGGGAGCACCTATTCCTAGATATTAAAGAACCTTTTAGGCATGTGAGATATTAGGGATCACGCTCTCTTGATGCACAAGAGATGCTTTGAAATGGTTACAGCCTTTTTATTCACAGAAACTCCCTGTGAGCTGCCTTTTCTTCTCTCTGGGCAGGAGTTTACACCGAGGTTTTATTTGGCTTCAGGGCAACCACGATGCTTTGCAGGAAAGCACTGTCAGACAGACCCCTCTGCTAGACAAGCAATTAGGAGAACAAATAGCTCCTTCTTAAGCCACAGGGGAGGCTGCCAAGCCCTCTCTGCTATTCTGGGCTGCCTGGCTCAGAAAGGGTTACGTGCAATCTCAAAGGGTGGCTTGTCCTCCTCGGGCTGCTCGGGAAACTGCAGATGGCAGCTGGCAGCAGAGGACACTCCCTGCATGTCCCCACTCCCTGGGGACACTCCCTGCATGTCCCCACTCCCTGGGGACACTCCCTGCATGTCCCTGCACTGGCAACAGGAGCAATCCTCTGGAAAGCACCAGGAAGGGCAGGGTGGGGCTGCTTTGGAAGCGTCAGGTGCTCCCCAAAAACACCAAACCAGGCAATTCCTGCCCTGAAGACCCTGCAGGATGAGTGCAAGGCAAAGATAAATTGGTTTTGAGGATGAATACCTGGATTGCTGGGAGGTACAGGGCAGTTGTGATGCCAGCCCTGCTGCAGTGGTGGGAGCATGGGGAAGGCCTGGCAGCAGGAGCAGCAGCTCTCCAGGGCTCTGTGGTGCTCCATCTGCCTCTGAGTGCAGCTAATTCCCAGCTGTGATGTCAAAATTGTAGTTTTGACTACGTGCAGCATTTTAGATTTGCTGTGAAATCTCTGTATTTTCCACTTTGTTTCCTAAATCCACAAGGAACATCCCTCATGCTTTAGTTTTAACTGCAGTCAAACAGGCATTACTTTTATCCCACCTGAGAATAAGCAGTGTAGGTCATAATTCAATGAATTTGTAAAGGTTCAGTGCTAAAACATATAAATGTATTTATAAACCATATCAATAAATCCACAGATGGACAGCCAAAACCTGCACACAAGATGTCTTATCCTTAATTTACAACCAAATCAAGC
The DNA here is from genome assembly GCF_014805655.1 of Passer montanus. Taxonomy (NCBI): domain Eukaryota; kingdom Metazoa; phylum Chordata; class Aves; order Passeriformes; family Passeridae; genus Passer; species Passer montanus. The sequence continues at coordinate 12,682,970 of NW_024362051.1, forward strand.
TTCACAAAGCAAGAGATTTTTAAAAAGTATCAAGCACTAATTAGGAGTGGTGTCAATGAAGTGAAGAGCAGTTCTTAAGAAAGAATGTGCAATTTGCTGTCAGTAGAACTCAAAACTTGGCTGCTCACTTTTATTGGCCAGTGAGGGCAAGAGGATGCTGCTGTTCAAAGAGGGCATCCTAGATCCAGCAGGAAAGAGAATAAATCCCAGAGCAGCCATTCATTAAAGCAGTTTAAAGTTTTTCCCAGAGCTGTGTGACTCCTCTGATCATGTGTTCTCAGAGATATCTGATGAATTCTCTATTTCTGGGCCCTTCCTTTTTTAACTCTGCTACCTGGAATGCCCTTTTTACCCCTCCAGGAAAACCAGGAGGCAGAAAGCTGGACACTGAGAGGGAAAGGGTGAAAAAAAGAGTTCATTTCAGGGGAGCTTCAGCTGCTCCTCACAAAGCACCTCAGCTCTCAGGACATCATCTGTGCCTCAGAGCTTTCCTCACAGGAACTCTCAGCAGTTCTTCCCCCAAAAAGCCAGCAGCTTCACAGGTTTGATGTTTTTTGTTCAGTTTGACACTGACACACGTGCAGGAGGCTCTGCTGGGAGTCTCAGACTGCCTTACTTGCAGGGAAAAATCAAGGTTTTCTCTTCCCATGGCATCTGAGACTTCTCCTGGAGTGTCCCTGTCTGAGTCCTCTGTGCAGAACAAGTAGGAAAGATGTGAGCAGGGACAGGATCACCTTTAAATGAAAGGGGAGACAGAAATAGAACAGGACAAAGAGGGGAGGGAAGTGAGGGAGAGCAGTGGCATTCTGAGTTATACTTGATGTCTTATGATCCTGCTCTTGATCAGAACAAAACTCATGTCCAGACTTGGAAAGAGGTCAGTGTCAAAAAAAAAAAAAACATGAAACAAAGCTCTTGGCATTTTCTTAATGAAATGCACAGGCCCTATTCCTAGAAATAAAAAGGGGAGATTCCTTCTCTTTCTCTGTTTGAGAGTGGGGGAAAAACCCTTCACCCTTTCAAGATGTAGTTTGCAAATTCCCTCTCTCTGATCAGCTCTGGATGAGAAAATATCACCAATAATCTCTCTATGGTGTCCAGAAGGAAATGAAGAAGTGGGAGGACAAAACAAATCCTTGTGTTGAGATCAAGGAAAGGCTCTGGTTGTGTCTGGAGCCCAACAAACACCCCTGCTCCTCATTTTCTGCCTGGTGGGACCATCCTGGGCAGAGCAGCAGGGTGGATCCAGGAGGATCACTGCCATTCACCCATCTCCATCCCTGTTGCATGAGAGGCTCAAGAACACATTCCACTGCTGCAAGGAAATAGAAAATACCCTCACTGGGACCCTCCATGGGTGATTTTGTGGTGTTGGGGTGAGAAGTGTCTATTTATCTTCTTTCATTTCTTGTTCAAAAGCAGAGCCCCTGTCAGAGCTGAGGAGAGATGCAGCACAGAGGAGACATTATTCTCAGCTTTGGATTAAGATCAGTATTTTAATGAAAGCACTTATTAGCCCCAGCTGGGGCTCAATTTTCCAGTGAGAGGAGGAAAAAAAACATATTGCCCTGACCATTCTTCTCTGGGGATTGCACTGAGACATCTGAGAGTATCAATTACTGATCATAATTCTCTATTGGAAACCAACAGCTGGGGGAAAGCCTCTGGCTGGAAATGCCTGGATTGCTTTACATTTGCAACTACAGTTCCTGGCTATTTGGTGTCTGTTCTTTTCCCACTCTGGGATGCTGACAGCCCTCAGTGGGCTGCCCTTGCCACCCTCTCACACCCATGTCCCCTCAGCACCCAGCAGAGGTGCACTGGAAGTAGGATGTGCAGGGAAATTTTGGGACCTGGATGGTGTGGGGGGTTGTCACTGCTGTCCCCTGCCCCTGGGAACATTTTTCAGCCAGAAGAGCTCAAAGACCTCCCCCTTTCTCCTGCAGTGATGGGGTGGAGGAATGACCACAGGGACACAAAGTTATTGCTGGGGAACACAGATCCTCACCTTCTCTTGGAATGTTTGCACTTTCTGGTGGCTTATCACCCAGACCCATCAGAACAGGCTTAAAACAGGGATAAAAGGAAGGTGGATAAGCAATGCTGGAGGGGGCAGTGGCACCCAGGGGTCTCCATGAACACAGAGAGCTTTTCTCTGGACACACACAGGAGAACAGCCCCCCAGCTGGAAGCTCACACTGGAAAGTAAAATTTTATTCCATCTTAAACCTTTTACAAGAGCTGGTGCAGAAATGGATGCAGTCAGAGCTGGAGGAAGCTGCTCTTTCAAAGTCAAACCTCACAAAATGCACACGAGTTCTCTCACAGGAGCAGAGCCCTGGGTCAGCAAGGAGGCTTTGCCAAGGAGCTGGCACAAGGGCCAAGTGTCCACAGCAGCAGCTGGCATGTGTGGGGTGTGGGGGTGAGGTGTGTGCAGAGCCACCAGGGCCACCAGAGCCACCAGCCTCTCCCCGGTGGCCCCAAGGGTGGAGGAGGTGGCAGCACTTCCCTCCTGCCCCCAGGGGTGGAGGGAGAGACACCCACAGATGTGTGCCAGCAGTCTCTGGGAGAGTTTAGAGCTGTCTTCACGTGAACAGCTGCACTGACCCGTAATGGATGGGCACTCCCAAAGGCAATTTCCCAAAGAACAGCCTCTGTGTGTGTGTACCACATGCCTTTCTGGGGCTGGGGGCTGTGTCAGGGACAGGGAGACAGGAGGGAAGCCCACTCCTGCAATGGGCAGGTTAAAGGCTTCATATTCTTTCAGTTGTAGTGGCTGGAGTTATTTTTTCTCCACTTGGGAAGTCAGATCTAGGTGGGTTTTATCAGAATATCAAATCAATAAAATGCTCTGCCTGGGAACCTGTTTTCTAAATGCCGTGGAAAAAAACCCAGCTAGCCTGGGACCAAGTAGCTCAGGAATTTCACAAGACAGCAGAGGAAATCCCAGGCATGCTGGCCTTGAGAACTGTGCTCCTGCCTGAGGTTTGATTAACTTTTTTATTCCCCTCCTCATCCCCACAACCAGCTCATCCCAGCTGAGCTGGCAGCCTGATTCCCTGCAGGGAACAGAAGGGAATCTGCATGAAAACCAAACCTTGGATGACTTTCCCACCTTTTAAAAGAGGAAAAAAATCCTCCCTGCTGGCCCTAGACTGTGATAACCCAGGGCTGAGGAGGCACCTGTTCAGCCCCAAAGCCCAGCCAGCCTGACACGATCCATTCCAGCTCCCAAAAACCCTCCAGCCAAGGGACACAGCGCCCACAGCTGCTCCCAGCCAAAGGCAGATGCTAATCCTCATCTCCTGGAAACAGGCAGTGAGCACCTGAAAAGAAACCCAGTCCCAGCATCACACAGACCAGCCATTCAGCTCAGGCCAGTCCCATTAGATTTGGTTGACAAAAGAATCCAACGTGCACATTTATAATTTGCCAGGGGAAAAAAAAAAAAAGGAAAGGGAAAAAAAAAAAAAAAGAAAAAAAAAAGGGAAGCCAAGCTTTCTCCTTCTGAATGGAGAGTTTCTGTGGCCCAGCCTCCCTCCTCGTCAGCAGACAGGGTGGAATTCCCAGGCTACGGGGGAGATCTCCTGGGGCTGATCATGTTCTTAAAGGCATGTTCCCAATCAAGAGGGCTGGGATGAGGCATAACAATTGCATAGGCTTCCTGAGAACCGGCTTAATATCCCTCCAGACTGATTTAACCTAGTTTTTCATTCTGCTTTCACATCAAAAAAAATGAAGGTCTGTCTATATCTTGATGTACAGCAAATCAGGAAATGGAGGCGTATGGTCTATCTCATCCTCCCCTGCCTGCAGCTCCCCACGGCACGCTGCCAAGGCATTGTGTCAGCAAAGCTCTGCTGATTAACGCTGGGAGAAAGAGAAACCAGTGGCCTGTTAAAGGGCTGAGAGTCAGGAGCCATCTAATCCCGGGCTGGCACGGGCTTTGTGTCCTTGAAATTGGTGGGGAGTAATTAGTGTCATTACCAGCCTCCCTGACACCTCTGTTGGGCTGCAAAGACAAACGAGGGTGGAAAGTTTTGCAGGCTCAGGGCCATGGCTGGCTCTAATTCTCATTAACACCAGAGTACTGGGAATGTGTGTGTTACTGGGCAAGTGCCAGGCTCGTCCTTGCCTTTGGAGCCTCTGGAGCACCTTGAGGCAGTCCCAAAATCCAGAGGTGCACGCTGGCATTTCCCTTTCCAGCTGTCAGCCTTCTGGAAGAGATCCCAAGGGGTTCAGGGAGAGACCCCAGCCCTGTGCCTGCCCATCAGATGGGAGAGACAGAGGTTATCAGCTCCTGCAGCAGGGATCCACACTGCCATGGGCATCTAAAACCAGAGAGAAACCCAGGGCTCCATCCCAGAGTGAATCCCAGGGAGCACCCACAGATAAACTGTGCCAGTCTGCCCGCAAAGCCACACAGAGGGAGGTGCACACTGCCCAGGCTGGCTGCTTTGCAGGAACATTGGGTTTTTCTGTTCCCTGAGAGTGGGCTCAGCCTTTCCTGCAGGGACAGCCATCAGTCCTGCTGTGGCATCAGCACAGCCCTTGCTGGGGTCAGAGGGGAGCTGGTGGCTGAGAAGTTATCTTTAGACCCTGCTGCACAGTCAGACTGAAATCACAACTGGCCTTCTTCATTACAAGTTATTGAACCCTGCAAGAAGTTGCTCTACAGACCAAGGCACAGTTCTGTGCTAGATGTTGCCAGTTCAGACTTGCAAGGCCAGCTTTAAAGATGCAGCTCTGTAACAGTGCAGTACAAAGTCACCTCTGAGGTCTGTGAGAACAGACACTTTGCAAATGCATCCCCAAACCTTGCACAACACCATCAGTGCAGCACTTTTGGGAGGTTGCCTCTCATTGCTGAGCTGGCTCAGTGTGGCAGAACCTCTCTGTGACAGCTGGGCAAGCCACGTTGGATGCCACGTTTGTTACACAACAGGGCATTTGAAAGCCTTTAAAAAATAAAAAATAATAATAAAAAACCCCAGCAGATGAATTAAATTAAGGGACTTATTAGCATGAATATTAATTGCTGCTCTCAGCCATCCTGGGGAATACTAAACTCAGACTCTGGATAAAGCCACACCTTGTCTGGCTTGAAATCCCTGGACTTCCCTCAGCTCCTTTAGATCCACAGCAGGAGGGAGCAATATTCCCTAAAAACCCATGGGACCAATCCCCAGGTTTGTTACTCACTCTGAGCTCAGTCCTTACTCCCACACCGTGCAGTGGCAGCTTTATTTGAGCTCACAGCCCCAGCCCACACTCTGCTGGTCCAGAGGCCACTGTCCCCAGGCAAGAAACCAGCTCCAAGCCAGAACTTTCCTAAATTGTCTGCCACTTTCTGCTCTTTGCTGCATCCCACCACAGGACAGGCAATGGAAGACAAACCAGGCAGTCCCCTGAGCAGATATGGGTGAGCACAGAAACTCTACAGGCCACGATTTTGGCACATCCTGGCCTATCTAAACAAACAGGCAACGTGACCTGAACTCCCATAAATTTCCTGAAAATCTTTAATGACTCTAAAGGCTTAATGAAGTGTTTCACAGCAGAGGCAGCAGCCAGTAATTATGGGTTTGGAATCTGTGGGGTCGCAAGCTGAGATCCAGCTCAGAGACTGCAAATGCAGGCAGGAATAACAGCTCTTTCAGAGCACAGCACATGTCTTTTGCCACCATATACTCAATTTTTTGAGCTGCTGTGTCCCTAGCCAAGCATGCTGTCAGCAGGAGCTTTAATCAAACGGCAAAATACATTAAATATAGAGACAAATCCTTGGGGATGGAGCTGCAAAGCATTGTGAAAGTGTCAACTGACTGCTGGGAGACCATGATTTAGCAAAAAATTATAAAGGGGCAGCTACAGGCTGTAAAAGCCAGACTTCCACTGCAATTAGGATGTGCAGGAAAGGTTTGGGACCTCCCATCTCGTGGTAGGGTTGTCACTGCTGTGTCCTGCTCCCATTATCCACACACAGAGACCTCAATACCACGTCGCAGGTGGATACACAGCAGCTGCAGCAGGTTTAAAAGAGGGGAAGGAGAGAGAGGGGTCCCAGCTCCCAGGGACACCCCTCAGGCTCGAGGGGAGCCACTGTCCCAGGCTGGTTCTGCAGATCCCAGCCCTGGGGAAGGCACTCCCCCAGGAACACACAGCCTCACGTGCTGCTTGGAAAGGCTGCCAGTCCCAAATTACTCATCACATCGCTCTGACTGCCTTTAAAATGTTTTTCATCAGCACTTTGGTCATTTTTTTCACTTTTATACGTGGTGCTGTTTGCAGAGCCCCTCTTTAAAGCCGCCTGACAGGTTTCAAAAGCAAGCGAGCCTGTTAGTTTTTCCTTCTGCCTGTCATTACACAAGAGTAGTGCTTGAGATCCAAGTTTCTATTAAAAAAAGAGGACTAAATTAAGCTCTTGCATGAGGTCTCTAGGGATGCATCAGTCAGTGCTTTCTTACACACGTCTTTTACAGAGCAGGGAAGTTTGTGTACCAACACAACTACGGCTGTTCAACTGTCAAAGCCCCTAGAGCTACATCAATCCACAAAAAGAGCAACCAAACTCCTTTGAAACTTCTGCAGTGAGGCAGGAGAGAGGAATTTGATGTTTAATGCTTTAATCATAGAGTTGGAGGCCTCCACTGCTCCGTGGTGCTGACGGCTGCAGGAGAGCTCACACCATGGACGGGTGAAGAACTAACGTTTAGATAAAGGGAACTTCAAGGAAAAAGAACTGGAAGGCACAGTGAGCCTTGTAATTCCAAGCATTGTGTTGGACTCCTCCTGGCAAGTGTCCCTTTTCACAGATCATTGCAGGATTTGTTAATTGTTTCTACAAATTTAGAGAGAAAATATCTCCCACGCCCGCTGCAATCGGGAACGCACCAAAGCAAGTCAAGAGCACATTGTGAATGTTTCCAGAGATCTTTCCATCCCATTGAACCATTCCGTTGGTTCAGCCTGTACAACAAGAAAGCAAAAGGCTCAGATTACTTATCTCATTAAAAAAAAAACCAACAACAACAAAAAAAGTCTGGATTTTGCAGCGTTGCATCCCTCCATTTCCAGAGCCAGCCCTGGGATGTGGTGAATAATGCAACCCTCAGTCTTGCTTTGGCAAAACAGATGAAGTCCTGACTTGTTCTTCTCTTGCTGGTGTTTTTGGAAAATGCAGGAAGGAAAAAACTGTCAGACAGAAATAGTCTGTGTGTCACTTCAAGCCAATCACTGGGGACCTGGACTCAGAGCCCACTGAAGTCAGTGGAAAGATTCCTCCCGACCTCCCCGGGGTTTGGCTCAGCCCCACACCCCTGTGCTCCTCGCAGGTGTAGGTTTACATGTTCCTTTTTAAAGGGCCTGAACAAAGACTGCCCTCAAGAACCACCTTAACCACAGCTGCATTTGTCTCCAGCAGGGAGCTGCCACCCTGCCTTCAGCAATGTTCCTGGTCCAAGGCCAATCTCCCAGCCAGCACATCCCTCTGGCTTCTCCTGCAGCCCTGCCCATTTTGTAGGGCCACATTTCCCAGTCACACAGAGCTGGCCTGGCTATCCCCTGCATTTTTTCCCTCCATGGCTCACACCACTGCCACCCCATCCAAGGTTTCCTGGGAGCTGCAGAGTTAACTTCCCACATTAACATTCCCCTTGGAGAGGGCTCTGCTCTCTGCTGCTGCCTGGCAGGACTGGGCAGGGGCAGAGCAGTACGTGGTGACATTCATATAAATTTCTCTTTATAGATATATATTAATAGCAGCACTTCTTTCATTTTATCCTTTTAGATAATCCTGAGCAAACTCTCTTCTGAATATATCACTTCATATTCCAGAATACTGAATGAGGAACTCAGCTCCAACTTGAGGTAAAAAATCCATTTGTTTTTCACTTCTTAGCTTATTTTAGCTAACTCCAGGAAAGGCTCTATCAGGTAACACAGAGCTCTCTGACAACCCAGAATTAAGATCCCCTCCTGAGTTTGGTGCAGGAGGAAGAGGAGGCACTACCAGCAGTCCTGCAAACCAAACAGAAATTGAAATCAATGTGCACCTTGCCTAAATAAGTCACTTATGTGCTTGGGTGTCCCCCTCTACCCCCAAAATGGTCTTTGAGCACTCAGAGCTCTGCAAGTCACTGAAGGGACAATTACAACTGCACTGAGCACAAAAACCAAACTTCCACACTGCAGTGCTGAACTCAGAGGGTTAAAGGACACTCCTGGGAGCAGAAGCAGGGACAAATAAGCACCAAAAATGTTCCTTCACTTTTGTGATTCTCATTAAGCCTTGGCACAGCTCCAGGTGTGCAGCAGCACTGCTGTTGGTGTGTGTGCAATGCAAACAGGGCCTGGGGTGGGGATCCCACCTGCAGAAGGTGACCTGGGGTTCTTCACGAGCTGGGAGTGAATGTGGAATGTGCCAGGGCTGATCTGGGCAAGAATTTATTAATTTTGCCAGAACTGAGGTGGTATCCATCTGTAACTCTTGGGCACAGGAGGAGGGATCAGGAGAGCCTGGCTCTATGCCTGGCTCTGCTGCTCTCTCCTGCACTGACTCTGTGCCACCTTTCAGCTCTGGGCCTTTTTCTGTGCCTCAGTTTCCCCATCTGCAGGTCTGGACATCAAAGCTGCTGTGTGTAATTTTTAAAGGAAGGAGCAAGCCAAAAAAGGGATAGAGGGAATGGAAAGGCAAATCCTTCCAATATTAGTCAGCCCTTACTTCGGCTGAGTAAGCAGCACAGAGAGGAGGAAGGAAAAGGAACCAGGAGGGCTGGAAGTGCTGGGTTTCAGACAATTCCACCGTGGCAACGACGTCCCTTTAACACAGGGGACAGTTCAAATCAGCAGCCCTAAGCTTGGTCCTGCTGGGCTTTGCTGCCTGCCAGCAGTGCTCAATGTGCTGCTTTGTCTCGCAGAGAGAAGAGGAATTGCTGTCATTATTTGCAGATGTGCAGATATCTGAACCTGCCCAGCCACCAGGCTGAGCTGCCACCAGAGCCAAGGGAGGTTCACAAGAGGCTTAGGAAGACTATCCTGAGATATGAGAGTTGGGTTTCTGCTGTTCAATTCATGCCATTTGCCCCTGGAAAACACCTGCTGGTTTCTTCCCTTGCACTCACAGGGAAGCAAAAGACAATTTCATGGTACTCCTTATCTGCCTCCTCTGCCTCCTCCAGCCAGTTCCCACCAGCGGTTCCCTATCAGGTGTCACATCTGGGAGGGATGGAAAGCTGACAGGCAGAGAGATGCCTGCCCAAGCATCTCAGATTAACCATTTCCATGCTGTTCCCTGTGCAAACCCTGCTCACAGGGTCAGTGGTAGATAAAGAACTGGAGACTGTGAAGTTCTCCTCAGCTTGGGACAGCGTCAGTTGATGTGACCCTGGCCCTACATCAAAAACGTGTTGACTTCAACATTCCTCCAGAATTATAACAACACAGTGCTGTGACATTCCCCAGAGTGGCTCCCTTCAGAACTGAGGCGGGGGGAAGATGAAATGTCCATCCCTAGAGGATGGAGTGTGGAGGAAGGGAGCAGGGGAGCGGCAGATCCCAAACTGCAGTGAGAGGAGCTGAGGTAAGGTGAGGGTTTCACTTTCACTCTGAAGGATTAAAGTCTTTGGGGGACAGACTGACAATCTTTCAGTGTTGCTCTATCAGCCCATTTTCTGGGAAAAGCACATGGGATCACTAAGGACAGGGAACTTCCCACTGAAGACTGGCAAAGCAACCCAGATTCCTGGCAGGGACCAGTCATACTTCTACAAATCACAAAGGTTAAAAAACCCTGGCAATAAACTCCACAAGCTAAGACACTTGAGGCACCCCCACGTTTCTGTGCATTTATCTGACACTTGTCAGTTGAGGTTCCTCTTTTACCTGAATACACAGAAGCAAAGGGACTTTCAGGGGATCTCTGAAAACAATGGGGACTTGGAAATTAAAAAAAAATTCCCAGTTCCTGGGCTAATCCCCCAATGACTACTCCCTTTCTTAAACACAAGGCAGCTAAGATACTGCTAAATTTGCAATAGCGAGGGGTAGAATATAACAGGATTTACAGGGTTAGGTTTAACAGGGTTGAAGGTTAACAGGATTTTAAGGTCAGGACTTAAAATAATGCAGCAAAAATGAAAATCCACAGTTACAAAGAACTCTGTGTATCATTAATTTCTTTCTCCCTCCCTCTGCACAGGCTGTAAATCAACCCAGATCAGGAGATGTCACCAGCTAGTGCTGTCCCCTCCAGCCCAGAGCACTGGGCTGGCAGACAGGATACACAGGGGGTTTATATATTTATTTATTTCCAGGGCCCTGACACTGAGCTGTTATGTGACACCTGGAAGGTCACAGCACATTTCTGCTGCTTCTCCCACCAGCTGCTGGCTTAGGTTATGATTATTTCTATTATTTCTACCCCTGCTGCTATAGGCACTACCAAGGAACCCCCCGCAGATACCAGGATCTCACAGTGCAAATCACTCTGTGCACAAATTCTGTCCAAAAACTCTTCTCCAAGGAGAAATTTAAGCCCTAAAGCAAAGGAAAAGAGGTGGAAACAGGCAGAAGTGCTGGCCTAGGGGTCCAGGGCAGTTCCTCATCCCAGGCTCCGTGTCCTGGCTGAAAGCACTGATCTTTTTTGGGGTTACTAATCATCACTATGGTATCAGCAACACAGCTCATGTGCACAAAGCTCCTGGACACACAGGGGATTAAAACACAGGCAAACAGATCCTGAGTGCCCAGAAGAAAACCCTCAATCCACGCCTTGAGTCTTTCCTAACAACTGTGCTTTTGCAGATTTGAGCCGTGCTCCGAAGGTGGCCGGGACAAGTATTTGACACAAAGGGATGCCAGGGAGCACTTCTGCTTGCTTTTGTTTTTCCATGGATGCAGAACCCTGCCTAAAATAATCTTCAGTTAGAAATCCTGGGCTGCCATGGCTGCATGGCCTGGATTTCTCCTGCAGCACCCTGAATTTCACACACGGGGTGAGCTCCTGGGTGTGCTGTGCCTGGTGTGTGCTGGAGTTGATTGCAGGTTTTCTTGCACTTCTATCCTCGTTAGTTCTACATCACAGAGAGTGTGCAACTCAGGCACTGCCAGCCCAGGAAAATTAAGATGTGACATGGTTTTTCAAGGACATATGCTTGGGGCACGTGTTTTTTTCCCCTTCCTCTATCAATTCAAATCCCAAATGGAGCTATCAACAAAAATAAAGGGAACAATCCTGACCCAGTTTAAAGTTGTGCGGGTTTTTTTTTTTTCCTTTCACTCTCTTGCTTGTCAAGGCCAGAGACAGAACAGAGGCCATAAGCAGAGCTGCCAAAACACATATGCATGTTGGATGCTTTTGTCTAAAGACACTATGAAGTGCTAAAATATTAAATATGTCAAGCAGAAAGGTTTTCTCTGGTCTTCAGAGCTCTACAAAATGGCAATAAAAATGTAAAAGAAGAATGCTGAATAATCAAATGTGGTTTCTTTTTTTAAATGTAAATAGTAAAAGCTGAGTTCTGGATACTGCATATTAAGAGCAGAGACAGCTCAAGGATTTTCAGCCCCACTTCATCCTCTGTGCTGGAGGGATCACTTTTAGGATAAGACACTTGTAGGGTCCCACTAGCAAACATCCTGAATTGTGAGCATCAGGACCAAACATCCTGTATCAGAGGGGTTTTGCACCATCCAATCCAGGCCCTGAAATTCAGAATAAGCTTGGCTTTGCACTCCCCCTGCCCAGCTCAGAGTTGTTCAGAGCCAGACTTCAGACTCAGGGCTGTTTTCCAGTCCTAATGGTCTGCTCAGATCCTGACTTCTCCAGCAGGACTGCCAGTAAGGAGAGCTGCAAAGAGGAGGATATTTGGAAAAGCAAACACTCTCCTCAGGTGAACTCAGCAGTGACCCTGAATGTGACCCCAAAGGTCAGCAAACAGCCCCTGAGTGGCCGTGACAAACTCTGCTCAGGGCTTCAAGGACAAGCTGGGTCATAAAACCCAGTGTCCCTCCCCAAACCTGCCGTGCTGCTCCTCACCCCTGCTGTTATTTAGCTGTTCAGACCACCCTTCCCCATCCATCTCACAGCACCAGGGATGGGACACCAAAGGCTGGGGCTGCAGCAGAGCCCCTCAGTTGTGTTGGTGGAACTTGTGTTGTTGTTGTTGTTATTATTATTATATTATTTTTGTCTGCAAGTAAATATCAAGCAATTATGGTGTTCTGAAGTGACCTTCTGGAGCATGTGCTCGAGCCCATGGAGCTCAGCCAAAGCTACTATTGTGGATTTCATGCCAAGGCTTGGGAGAACCCTGGCTCCCTCCCATTGTTTTCTTTGGCCGGGCTCTATGGATTCTCAGCCTGGCAAGAAAGCCCCGTTTTAAAAGTACTGGCAAGCCCCGTGCAGTTTGTCACAGCAGGGTCCATGATTTAGGACCCTGATTTAGGCTCAACACTGGGCTCTTTTGTTCCGCGGCGCGGGGACATCGCTCGCGACTCCGCTGGGCTCCGGGGTGGCACCAAGGGCTTTCCCCCCAAATGTACAATCCAGGCTGGGAATGGCTGAGGGGAATTGAAGCAGCTTTATCCATCAGCCTTGCAGGCTGGTGTTGCCCCATTTCTCTTCACAGAGAAAAGCCAGGCACAGTTCTTCCCAAGGATTTCTGAGATTCACATTCTCTGAACCTCAGAGAAAGGAAAAACACAATTCTTACCTTATTTGCTGTGCCTGTGTTTGTGCCAAAGTAGAATGCAACATGGAGATTGTTTACCCAAAGTGATGGTGTTTTGTTTCCTTGGCCTGTCAGGGCCAGGCGTGTGTGTGTGTGTGTTGGGACTGTCACGGGAGAGTCACGACAGGAGTGCAGTCTGTGCAGTTGTGTGCAGAGTGAGTGCTTGGCAGATTCAGTTTAGATGTAATGTAATATAGTAGAATAAAGTAATTAATTAGCCTTCTGATAAGATAGATCACTCTCTCCCCTTTCTCAGGGGTCACCTTTGATTCAATAGGCTTAGGCTGGTGCAAATGAGGATTTCTCACACAATGGGTGCTTCCATGATAAAACAGAATTGCTGCCTACCTGGGTAAAGCCAGAGCTGGAGGAGAAGGATTTGCACTTTTCTCCTTTTTTTTTTTTTTTTGTTTAATAGAAGCTCATTTTTATTTATGATTCGACCTCAGAAATAGAGGTGAAATTTGAAGGGATTAAAAAAAAACCCAAACCACCTCTCTGGCTCCACAAATCCTTCTTACAGGTCCCTCAGGCTTTGCTAGGACGTAGTTATAAGCAAAAAATGACTCTGCAAAAAACAGCCCTTTGGTAGAAACCAGCTCTTGTGCAATTTGTATATTTTGGAAGCCATATTTGACCATTTTACTGGCTAAGGATACCCAAAACCAGACTCTGGGATCCAAATCCTCTGTGCATAGGGAGGAGGGGAAAGAGGGCAAGCTGAATATTTAAAATCAAGCCAGTGAAGAAGAAAAGTTTTCTTTTAGAAATAGAGTCAAATAGTTCAAAATCTCTGTACCTTTGTGACTGGCACTGCTGAAACTCAGCAGAAAAATACAGCCCTCTATGCTGCTCATTGATTGGAATTAATAAACCAGCCAGCCCTGAAATAACTGCCCCCCTTTACACTGTCAAACTAATAGAGAATAATTGAATACAATTAGTAAATCATGGGTAAACATGTAAATGAGGCAGCAAACCAGCTAATGAATGACCACCCTGGATCATATCACCAGTGACTGAGTTGGCAAATAACAGCAGAGATGAGGCTTAGACCGGGGTCAGCTCCCACTAATACTGAGCCTAGGAAATCAAGGATGTGGTTGGTGATCCTCCTTGGCCCTGCAGCCAGTACAGATTCCTCTGAGGTGCAAAGAGACCAGGAAATGTTTCATTTCCTCCATTTATAGTCCACGGTACCACCTTTGCTACATAAGGCACCTGCAGCCTTCTCACAGGAGAGCTTTGTTGGTTGTTTCACATTTCTGTGTGACTGCAGAGAGGGCTCAGAGTCTGGGCTAGGAGATGAAAAGGGGTGCCACTCTAAATACATCTGACTGCATTAAAGTCTTTCAATTCCAGCTCTTACTGTCTCTTTCACACCTCAAAAGTGTAAGTGAGAAATATCAGAGGAACTGCCTGTATTTCTGCATTGATAAAATAGGGGGGAAAGGAGAATTGTCACAAGAGACAAGCATGACATGGCCCACTCTGGAGCTTTATGGCATCAACATTTGGGGATGTCCCCTCTGGTCTGTATCTCACCCCAACAGGTTTCTCTGGATGAGTTTGACCCAGCAGGGAGGTGTTTTTCTCCTTTTATGCACCTTGTCTCAGGAAGCATGGAAGTCATCCTTGCTTTGTGGTGTAACATTGGAAGTGTTCTGTTCATACAGCATTCTGCTCATACCTAACCATGGTCATAATTCCATCTTGATCCTGTCCCTGGCACTAATCCAGAGCATTTCTAACTGAACCATATCAGTAAAAGCCAATCCTGACCAAGACATGGCAAACCAGATCCTCTAACAGCTTGGAAAGTCCTCTTGTTACACTGGTGGGTATTTTTCAATGTCAGAACATCCACGAGAATTGCAAGGTCCAAAAAACTACAGGATAAACCAGAGCCTGGAGATGGAAGGCTTCTCCTTCCCAGTGGCTCAGCCTCAACACACTCATGGACACAGCTTAGGGCATGAGGAGCTGCTGTGGTTTCTCACCAGGCTCAAACCCTCCCACAGATTTTCTGCAAACACACCTTGAGGTTCCCCTGTGACCAACTGGAAGTTGATAAAACAACCATGGATTAACGAGGGAAAGGGTCAACTCCCAGAAACCCCAGCCCCGTGTCACAGCTCACTGGTGCAAATCCCAGTTAAGCTAAAGAAAACTAAAACCTGTGTTCGCACAAGCCCACTCTGGTTTCTGTGTACACAGGGGGCCCTGCCATTTCTGGTCCCAAGTTCACACCCAAACAGGAAAGGGACAATCTTGTGCTTCAGGTGTGACTGAAATCTCACTCAACTCCCCATGCTCATGAGAATTCAAGGCTGGATCTCACTGAACAGCTGACCTGACTTCAGTCCTGCCACACGAGGCCAAACCCTAACAGAAACCACCTGTGGTATTTCAATAACATTAAATCCAAGCTGAATTCAGCCTTGTACCTGACTCGCATCCAGCATCAATTTCCTTGGCCCACTTCAAGTCTCTTGCTGTCAACACTCCAGGGCTGAGAGTCATGGAAGAATGAGCTGCATTCTGTTAAACCTCATGGCCAGTGCTGCCAGCTGAAGTGTTATCCCTGCTCCCCATGCTGAGGATGGGGTATGAAACAGAACAGATTGTTTTCCAAATCTGATGCAAGGCTCCAGTTATTCAGCTTGCAGTTCTGACTGCGAGAGGGTTTAGCCAGCTCTGACAACATATGGATGTGGTCCATGGTCCTGGCTGTTTCCTATAGGATCTGGAAAGGTCTGAGGCATGACTCTGTCTTTCTGCTGCACTTGGAATTCGCTGTGATGAGCAGGAGGAGGAGTTCCTGGGAAAGGCCAGGGCCTCTCCAAGGATGGTCCCAGATGCTCCCTCTGCACACACCAGCTTGTGAGTGCAATATTCCAAGGTTTGTGTGTTCAGCCAGCACCTGTCTGGCTGCAAACTCACCTCTGCCAGTGACAGAGCAGGAAAACTCATGTATTGTTATCTCTTTTGGCCTTATTTATAGAACTCTTGGTAATGCCTCAGCTGCTCTATGCGGAGCAGCAGCAGACCTTGTGCCACATGAGCATGTCCCACACACCCAGACCTGCCCAAGGGGAAGATATTTTATTGTGGATATATTTTAACCACAGCACAGAGCTGCAGCCCCACCAGGTCTTACTGATCATGGAATTTCAGCAGCAAACATTTTATCAGCCCACTGATTCCCTTCTTAAAGACATCCTCTTTACAGCCCACTCTTCCCCAGATTTCTGGAGGTAAAGTGACATCTAAGATATCTTGGCATCTCCAGTCTTTGGTTCTCCAGCAGCACCAGGTCCTGCCAACATCATGAGGTGACTAAAAAATGAGGATTTGGCTGTGTGGTGTGGGTTCATGTCACCCATTTAGGCTTACAAACAAGCAGAAATGCAAACAACATTAGCCAGAATTGTTTATATGAACAGTGACCTGGCATCTGCCACTCCATCACCTATTTCTGTCACAAGAGGTTTCCTTGTCTCTATTTGCCACCAGCACAGAGGAATTTGCTTCACTTATTTGTATAAACATGCCAAATAAAGTAAATGTAGTTATGCTCACATGTCAAAACGTGGGAGGGCCACCAGAGGTTCTGGGGACAGGACAGCAACTCCATCCTTGCACAGGAAATAGCCACTGAAATTAAGATAATGAGAGTAAGAAGATTAATAGAAAATCAAAGGAGAATGTAGAGCATTTTCTCCTCAAGGGCCTGATACCACAACCATTAAATCAATGTCAAAATTTCCACTGCATTTAGAAAACAATTTATATATTTCTGGAAAAAATACATTCTGTACAAAATGTCGTTCGTGTTGAAAGAATGTTTGGACAAGGAACCAGCGACTGTTATTATTGGCAATATCAGAGAAACAAGGCCCCAGCTGTCCTTTCCTAGAAGGGTTAAACTTCTCCTATTATGAAACAAGAAAACAATCTCTGTAAGGAAAAATTTTCCAGCCAATGCCCATCCAAAACTCCAGGTCAGCAGCAAATACATCCAAATACACAATAAGGTCATACGAAGAAATTCAGAGAACAGCCCTCTTTGTCTAGAATATTAAGTACTGGAACAAATAACAGCAACATCCTCATGAGTTGTTCACATTTTTCCCAGCACAGCTCTTCCATGCTGAGGGTTGCTTTCTTTTTCCTATCACTCTGTGTGGATTTTTCTCTCTCGTCATTTATCTCCCCTCCTTTCCAAGTAAAGCAAGGAGTGTGTCTTCTCCTGAAGTCACCTATGAGACTGCAGATCCCTGGAGCTGGCCCAGCTAGAATTCTTTTTTGTGTATTTGTTGGTTTGGGGTCTCTTTTAAATAAATAAAACTCTTCAATAACCCTTCCCTCATTGCTCTTCTGGTTGTCCTAACTTTTCCCACCAGGTCCCATCTTTTGCAGTTCCTTGGTCCTTTCCTTCTCAGAACATTTCTCACCCCAAGATTTTCAGCAGTGACTGCTACAATTTCTCACCCAACCCTAATCCAAACCCTTCTCTTTATCCTGTGTAATTTTTCTCACAAATAGTGTCTCCAGGTTGGGACCTTGCAGACGGGGCAAAATCCTGCAAGACTTGTTTTTGCAATAATAATTTTAGATGGAGGGGTCCCAAGAGCTTCACAGGTTTTAAACAAATGTTTTATGTATTGCATGGCAAGATAAAGGGGGAAAATGGAACTCCAAAAGTTTGTATGCACAGAATTTCTTCGTTGATCTCTGATCTTGCTTGAAGTGGCATAAATATAAAGGAGAGTCAGAACCTTTTGAGCCGAGGTCTGTTTTCTCAGTCCCCACATTATACAAAATGTGAGCTCTAAAGAATTCCTTCTGTTCTCTCTCCTCTTAGTTTCCACATTTTGGACAACTTTTCAACCAAAAGATCAAGCACTATCTGCTTTCAAAGTGCCCCTAATGAGGTAATTACTGGGAGCATAAAATACACACATTTATTGTAACTGAAGCCACCGCAGGCTGGGGCCAGGCAGTGCTCAGAGTTCACTCCACTGGCAGCTCAGAGATGTCCTGCCCTGTTCAAATCTTTTTTTCTGTAAAGGAGTAAGACATCTCCAGTGTCCATCATGCTGGAGTTACCCTGCTGACCCCTTCTTGAACAAACTTTGCAAACCACGAGCACCCACATCTGAGCAGAGACCGAGATTAAACACAGTTGTTTGCAGAACGTTTTCCTGCAGAAGTGCTGGAAGTTCTTTTCCAAAAAGCCTCCCTCCCATCCCACAGACATCCTGTGCTGGGTCAGGAGCTCACCACCGGCCGTGGCTCAACCCATGCCAGGGACAGGAGGAACTTTTTGTTCCTCCAGCAGCTCCTGGGAGCCAAACCTCCCATTGCTCCCCACAGCCATGGCTCCAACCTGCCATTCCTGGGGTCAATCCTCTAAATCTCCCCACACCCTTCGTTTTGGGTCTTGTTTTAGAGAGATAATCCAGAAAAGTGCTGTCCTAAGAGCTGCCTAGCTCCTGTGCATGAGGATGGGGGTCTCTGCCATTGATTGGGAACAGAACTGGGCAAAATCCTTCAGGGGAAGAAAAATAAAACCAGCAGCAGGTTGGGTGGATGTAAATTCCTTCCAGTGCCTGAAGGAACTACAGGAAAGATGGAGAGAGACGATTTATGAGAGCCTAGAGTGAGACGACAAGGCTCCAAACTGAAAAAAAAGTAGGTTTAGATTGGATATTAGGAAGAAATTCTTCCCTGTGAGGGTGGGCAGGTCCTGGCACAGGGTGCCCAGAGCAGCTGTGGCTGCCCCTGGATCCCTGGCAGTGCCCAAGGCCAGGCTGGATGAGGCTTGGAGCAGCCTGGGACAGTGGAAGGTGTCCCTGCCCATGGGGTAGAACAAGATGATCTTTAAGGTCCCTTCCAACCCAGGCCATTCCATGATTCTATATTAATTCTAGCAAATTGTTTCCATTGAAAAAGATACATCCCAGAGTGGGGAAAAGAGAAAAAAAGAAAAAAATATAAAAACAAAACAAAAAATACCCCCCAAACCAAACAAAACCAAAAAAACCTCACAACCAAACATGTGAGTTAAACTTTTTTTTTTTACTTCATTCTGAGTTAGTTTGGATTTTTTTACTGCCTGCTTAATTTAAAATCAAGGCCTTTCTTCTGAATTTTCAGATCAGCTAAGCAAAGCTGAAAAATTTATCAGAATTGCAAATCTGGTTGTGAATTATCTGATATTCTTGCATGAAAGACTTGTGCAATTATTTGGACATTTTATTTTCACCTAGAATTTCAGTTCCCAAAGGAAGGAAAAGTTGAGATTTCCAGTTCATCCGTGTCCCCAGGAACCAAGCTAAAGCTGTGAAAGCGAGTGTCCTTAAATGATTTCTTGCTATTCTACAGTCACAATTAGCTCAGATCCTAACGTTGACTTTGCTTGGGCTCAGCTTCAAGACTAACATTAAACTCTACTGCTGCATAATCCTGTGGCTGATACCTTAGTCATAATGTGAGCTAATAGGTCAACCTTGGCTTTTGGTAAGTCATAAAATGGAAAAAAACCCCTCAGTTATTAGAGCTTTAGAATTCTTACTAGACAGCACGCAGTAATTCTTGTTCCTGAGTCATCCTGCTAAAGCTTATTATAAAATCTTGCATTTGCTCTCCCAGCAAGTGATTCCACTTCTGTGCTCTTCCCCAGCCATGCAAAGGAGATATTTGAGGCTCAGCGTGCCAGGAGGGATGGATGTGCTGCAGGGAGCACTCCCACGGGCAGCACGTGCCAGGACTGCAAATCCTGATGTGCAGAGGAGAATCTGCAGCGAGGCCAGGGCAGGAAATGCCACCACGTGCTCCATGCATGGGGTGCAGGCAGGAATTCTGCTTATCTTGTAGGGTAAATGCACCACTGACATCAGGGATGGGGTTCAGAGAGCACTCACAGAACCTCTGTGCTCACAGCCCAGGCTGCCAGGGGCAAACAGAACCAGCTCCTGCCCAAAGGACAGGACCCTCCAAAGCCACCTCACTCACAGGAACACCCAGAGTGTGCCAGGCTGTCCTCCTCCAGTTCCTTTTGGAAATGGGACTCAATCCATAAACCAGGATTTAGTATCTGGCTGCTAGTAAAAGAAGCAACTGGGTGTAGATCTTAAGTATTAGGAGCCTGACCTTTTCTTGAGCCATTTTGTGTCCCTTTTTGGTATGGACTGAAAAGATTAAATATTTTTAAAGATAATATAAAATGACCCAGCAGAAAGCCAGGCACTCACATAGTGGCAAGATTGGTGGAAGATATCCTGTGGTTTTGGAAGGCATCAGCTCAATGCTGCTCCTTCAGCTTTTCCCTGGTGATCATTATGGAAAAAAGGTTGGAAGATTCCCTGCTCCACGTGGGGCACATCCCATAACAAATCTGGCAAACACCTGCCCCAGGGAGGAGGAATCAAGCAGTGTCTTGCAGAGAAGGGAGGTTGGAAGATGCAGTGTTGCACGTTTTGAGTGCTATCCAAATTCCAGACGTGTCCTTGCTCCCTGTGATCCTGCAGTGGGGGTTCACAGGGTAATTGCCATCCTTCTTACCAGGAACTCAATCTGTGGGGCTCAGAGGGAGCTGATAATTGAACCAGATTCACCATTATTCTGTATTTCCTATTCTCTCACATTAAAAAAAAGGAACAAAAAACCCCAAAACCCCTCAGTATTTTATCATGGAGCACAAACGATGACCAGCAAATTTGCAAGAACAATTCCAGGGCTCAAATCTGTTTGTAGCTCCATGACGCTCAGAGGGAAAACATGTACAACCCACCTTCCTATTTTGGCACCTGGGCAACACAATTTGCTTTTTAGAATCACTCAATATCCAACAGTTTTTATGGCAGCCAGCACGGGCAGGAGATAAAGAACATAGTTTGGAAAGATAAGAAGCAAAATCAAGAGTGATTTGCTTTTGCCTTCACCAGGCTGGACTTGATTTTTTTCTCACATCCACACCACAGAAAGGCAGAGCCAGCAGCAGGGAAACAGCCAGGACACAGCATCCTAAAAAAAAATAAATCCCTCCCAATTACTCTGTCATATTTCTGGAGGGTAAAGGTGGATGCAGAGACAAGGTGTGCATAAAACCTCCTCATTTCCCCGCAGCTGGGGTTCATTATCAGCTTCCTATATCTGGATTGCTCTAAACTTTCCATTTAACAGATATATTTCTAGTAACCACTTCTAAACTAATAACATTTAAATGCAGGATATGGGCAGCCTGCAGCTACGGCTGCTGTGGAAGCAGATCTTGCAGGCCTGACTCATTGCAATAATGGCTTCACTATCAGCTTCTTAATTATGATGGAAATTACTGGAGCAAATTACCATAAAGGTTTAGGAACATTCAGTCCATTCTTGCCCTTCCAGGTCTGTTGCAATACATATTTGCTTTTTCTTCATAAATGTTAAAATGCCTGCTATTTTTTTTTTTAATCGGTCTTCTCCTTCTCTTGGGAACATGGAAAAAAAAAACTTCTTTTCACTGTGGCAAGGTCCCAAGAAAACAGGTGGCTTCATGCGTAAACAATGATAATTGGGAAAGAGGTGATAGAAATTCCAGCCTGCACACTTCCAAGTCCAGCACACAAGTTCTCCACAGCTTATGAGGTTGTGTCGGGCAGAAAGGGGTTGGCTCCACCAATTCCCAGCTCAAAATCCTTACCAGGTCTAGAACCCACTTTTGGACCTTTCTCCATCCCGATTTGAGAGCAAATTTCTCCACAAATCCACGGTCACACACTCACTTGGAGGGAAAAAGTGAGAATAACACCAGAGAAGAAACCATTTTTTTGCACCAATACAGCCATGACAGCCTTACCAAGGGATGCAAAGCCTTACACAGATTTATTTGTTTGCAAATCACAACTTCTGGGAAAGATAAGAGCCTGCACAAAACCTAACAATTGCCTGGGAAAGAACTGCAGTGCTATCGGTTTAACTGAATACCTCTGTTCCTGCAAATGAATTTTTAAAGGAGCGTGAGTGCTGAAAAATTACCATTTCCTTGTTTTCAGAGAACTGCCATGACAAGCTAAGTCAGAACAAATTCGAGGCACAAGTCCGTTTTCAGTAGGAATACCTTCATGTTGGCTTCTCCAAGATTTACTGTGTGCTGAAGTTCTGTCTGCTGCTGTTGTCTCTGCATAAGTTCCAGTGAGCTCCACTGGAATTAATGCCCTGACAGGGTCACCCCAGGGGAGGCTCCTCTGAGATAAACCAGATTCCCACTGGCACTTAGTGATCCTTAATGGTACATTTGAATTTCACACCTTCAGGCTGAGGCAAGGCAGGGCTTTAGGACCAGCAGCTCCTCGAATGAACTTGTGTGGTGAGCTCAGGCACCGTGGCTTTTTTTGTCCCACAGGCAAGCACTTCCCCCTGTGCTCTCATCCCGGGCTGGGAACACGGTGTTCCTTCCCATGCTCCCACCAGGACACAGGGGCTGGCCCTGAGGGTGATAATGAAAATGCCTCGGTAATGAACCCATCTGCTGATGTCCTCCTCGGCCTGGCTCCCGTGCCAAGAAGCTCAGCAGGGGTCCCCCACTCTTTAAAGCCAACATATGCACAAAACCTACGGATTTCACTTTGCCTGCGATTTCCACCCCACTCCCCTGCTGCTCGTGTTTTAAATACTTTCCCTGAAAATACTTCTCTGCAGGAGTGGCTGCTGAGGCCATCTCTGACTTCACAGCCTGGAGGCCTGACCTTTCCAGGGCAGGAGTGTCCCAAAGGAAGCCAAGCACTCCCACATTCCAAACCACCACAAGGCAATGGATATCACATGGATATCACCATCCTGGTGATGTAGACATGACCTCTGCCCCAGGGCTGAGTGACAGGGAAGAGTCCATGTCCTGTCTCGGGCCTCCAGACACAGCAAAAGCAAAAGCTGGCCCAGGCCATCAGCTTGGCCCCAGGGTGGCCACAGCTGAAAAGTCAGTGGTGTGGCAGCCCTAAACCTCCAGGCTGTGCCCTTCTCACTCCACCAGCACAGGAGAATCTCAGGGCATCAGCTGGCTCAGCCATCTCCTGCAGGAAAAGCTCCGGGCTCCCAGAGCCTGGAAGTGAGGCACCAGCACCTTCATCCACACCCAAAGTCTGCAGCACGGATCCCTCAGTGTGCCCAGGTGGGCAAGGAGAACAATGGTCTGCACCAAAAACCGTGTGGCCAGCAGGACCTGGGCAGTGATTGTCCCTCTCTCTTTGTCACAGGTGAGGCCCCTCGAGGGCTGTGTCCAGTTCTGGGCTCTGCACAGTGAGATGGACACTGGGGGCTGTGTGCAGGGAAGGGAACGGAGCTGGGGAAGGGAATGGAGCACCAGGAGCAGCGGAGGGAGCTGGGAATGGGCTCAGCCTGGGGAAAAGGAGGCTCAGGGTGGACCTTGTGGTTCTGCACAACTCCTGACAGGAGGGGACAGCCAGGTGGGCTACCATGACAAGAGGGAATGGCCTCAGGATGGACCAGGGCAGGCTCAGGGTGGGCACAGCAGGAATTTCCCCATGGAAAGGGTGCTTAGGCACTGGAACTGCCCAGGGAGGCTTGGAGAGCCCATCCCTGGAGGTGGCACTCGGGGCTCTGGGCTGGGGACAAGGTGGAGATCAGGCACAGACTGGACTCTGTGATCTTGGATGTCTTTCCAACCCAAATCACCCTGGGATTCTCTCACCCCTCAAAGAGAAACCATTGGCTCTTTGCCACCTCCTGACAGACACAACCACAACTGGCAACCAAGAGAAGGGAGCCTGGAGGGATGGGAGCCACCACAGCCCGTGCCAGGGCACAGACACCGACCCCAGCCTACTGCTGGAGGATTTTAGGGATGTGACCAGCAAATAAAACAAATGGGACACGCAGCACCTTCGGCCCCACTGGCCCAGAGGTCTCCCAAAGCTCAAAAGTGCCCTCCTCTGGCTGATTCCGACAGACTCCTCCGAGATTGCTGGGATTACACTTTCTGTGGGAAGAAAGGATTAAAAACCAGCCACAAAGCAATCACTGAAAACCCAATTATTCTCCAGGAAGAAATTTTTCCAAATGGTTTGAGACGGGCCGGCTGCATCATGGGTCCCATCCCAGTCCCATTCCCAGCTCGGACCTGCAGGGAACAGCTCCCCTGGGATGGATCCTCAGCCAGGGATTGTAGTTCAGGTCAGGTTGTGGTTCTGAAACCTCGTGTTTTATGGCTCTCCACGTAGGTCTCGGAAAAAAAAAAAAAAGCCTCGGCTTTCAGAAGCGAGCTCTGAATTGCAGAACACGATTTTCTGGCTCACAGATTTCCATACTGCTAAGTCATCTTTGGACTTCTGTCTCCAAGCAGTTGCCTGACATATCCCAGATGACTATTTTAGGAAAAGGCAAATCATGCCCTAGAAATGCCTGTTTGCTCTGTGCTGACTGTAAAGGCAGTCTAGACGAGCACAGATGGAGATCTCTGTATTTGGGCAGGTGAATCACACCCCACAGACTCAGGGTTTCAAAATTTCACCCTTCATCCAAGCTCAAAAGTTGCTTTACTGGCTAAAGTTGTTCATGATGGAAACTATCCATGGATATCTTGGGAATCACTGATTTATCTCGCTCACTGCATTATTCCACTGAGGTATGTCAGAGAATTTTTGCCTTTTTTTTTTCTCCCCACTCCATTTTAGTATCATGGGGAAGTTCTCTACTTTCCTTAGAATATAATTTCATAGACCAGAAAATCTTGGATTTATTCTCTTTCTCATCTTCCCTTATGGAATATTTTGGGTATTTCCTAGACACTATGTGTTTTCATTTAAATATATTTTATGTACAATCAACATTTGTGCTTATGTACCTTATAAACTTTTTAAATTAAATAAATACATTTTTAAATAAATCAGTCTGGAATCTCATTACTCAGTTCAGTCTTCTTCTGCCCTATTTTTCCACTGAGCCTCAAGATTAGCTGATGTCAGTAAGGAACTGACAGAACTACAGTTTATAAGCTACTCTCCATCTATTTAGGAATGTTGACAATTGCTTAAGAAAAATGAAACTGTTTTGTAAATCAATAAAATTATATGTACCAGCAAACCTTAGACAGCTCTCAACAGGATTTTTACATGTCATTAACCTGATCTGCATGGTACTTGGACAAAAGCATCACTAATTGCTTTTGCCCTTCAGAACTGAACCCATTCAAGGCAATTCCCAGGAGGCTGCTGCAGAAAGGTGAAATTCCTGGGGAAGGGGTTCATTTGGGAAGCCCTAGAAAGCTTTTAGGGTGTTTCTAGAACACTCTTATGATTTGAAAGGACACCCTGTAGGTGCAACACCACCTTTTTTAGGGTGTCTTTTTGCCAGCAGGAGTTAGGGCTGAGTTTCCCAAGGCTCCTCTGTATTTAACCACACGTGCCCCATCACATTATTTGGGATTTAAGATCCCCTCCAGTTTGACACCAGCACTCCTATCACCACCAACCCAGCTAAAAAGCCCTCCCAAATTTTTTTTCCCCTGATAATTCTCCTCTCCACGTGGCAGGGAGTAGCCCTGGCTTTGCTTGGCAGCCCTGGCATGACGTGCAAACCACCCAAGACGTTTGCTTCCCTTCCCAGCAGTCAGGACAGGGTATATTTGAGCTTCTTGGAACACGCCAGGCTTTGGGGTTTCTTGCATGTAGTGCTAAGTGAGCTCCCTCTCTTTGATTTGTGCACCAAGCCATGGGTGACAGAAATACTCTTCATTTTTCACTGACGTGGGCAGCTCCTCTCTCAGATGTAATTGCAGGAGTCTGCCTGGCCGGCTCAGACAGGCCACTCTGTTCCCTCCACAGCCCTGCCCACACCCATCCTCCCGAGTCTGGCACTGGCCTTGGCCTTTTCTAAACAGCCTGCTGAGGATTTATTACATCTAGGCCCTCCATAAAAAAATATTTTAAATATATATATACATACATATAGATATAGATGTATTTGCAGGGAGCCCCGATGAAGGAAGGAATGATAAATCTGATTCTATGTTTTCAGAAGGTTAATTCACTATTTTATGATATGATATTATATTAAAGAATACTAAACTATACTAAAGAATACAGAAAGGATACATACAGAATGCTAAGAAGATAACAATGAAAACTTGTGACTCTTTTTAGTCTCCACACAATTTGGCACTGATTGGTCAATGAGTGAAAACAATTCACACTAGAAACCAATGAAACAATCCCCTGTGGGTAAAAAAATCTCTAATCACATTTCACATGAGCAAAACACAGGAGAAGCAAATGAGATAAAAATTGTTTTCCTTTTTCTGAGGCTTCTCAGCTTCCCAGGAGAAAAATCCTAGCCAAAGGGATTTTTCAGAGAATGTAAATGCAACATATAGATATGGATATAGATATAGGATTATAAAAACCAACTACCAGCTTTCTTTTTTTCCAGTTTTGGTGATATTAGACCTACATCACCCAGTCTCCTGTCCCTGACTCTCTGAAGCTCTCTGGGTGTAACTGATGCTGCAGCTTGGGCTGGAGGCTCTGCTGCCCCTGGCTACTGCAGAGCAGGACAAAAGCCAGTTATAGTCCAGAAACTTAAATCTTCTTGCCTTACCATTAACACTGGGATCATTATTATTATTATTAAACTTCTTTAACACAGCACCATCCAAAAGCCAAGAGTGAGGCTCTTTGGACACTAAACATCCACAGGGAGGTAACAGTCACTGCCTAGCCTGGAGTTTTTCATATAAAATTTTTTAAAAAGAGACAAACAGGGTAGGCAAAGGGTGTTCTGGATCTAATACCGAGATTATGTGAATTAATTGTGAATTCTTCTCCCTGTAAGTCTCTTGAACAGCTGCTATGGGAGACATCTCTGTCTGTACTTCTGATGGTCTGGAAAGGGTAATAATAATTAAAGCACATTTAAGCACATTTTAATAGAAGATAAAAGTATATTTCTCAGAATTTCTACCAGGAGATAGGGTTGTTTGGCTTGGCAAAATGGGAAAAAATGGAATATTATGTCAATATCACAAGGTCTGCCTTTCTCTAAATATATAAAAACTCTGATTTTTTACAGCTTAACATCTAACCATCCTCTTTCAAATTCTGCTTGCAATAGTTTCTCAAAATCAGGACTCAGCTTCTTCTATTCCAGTCATTTTTCACTGCAGCCAAGCCTGCAAAAAGACTTTAACACTTCACAAGTTCAGAATCACTTTAATCAGAGAACTTTAGAGAGCTGTGCAAACGTTTATTAACACTTGCAACAGCTCCCCAGGTCTGTTGTGGGGGGTTCTCATTTTATCCCCAACGTACAGACAGGGTAACTAAGGTAACAGCAGGCAAAAAGGATTTGACTTCCCACTTCCAAGCTGGAGTGTGTTAACTATTAGATAATTATTCTTCTGCTGAGAACAGTTGAAAGCTCTAACGTACAAATATTGACTGTTTGTGCTCGAGTGCTGCTCTCAAAGCTCTCCCTCAGAGGTGGCTGCATCAGGCTGGTGTGGAAGAGGTTTTACAGCCACTGCTGTGACCCAGAGAGAAGTTTGGTAAGAGGATCCATGGTGCTCACCCCAGAAAGAATTCTCTACCAAGGTCATTGACATAGAAACCAAGAAAAAAGAAGGATAAATAAGAGAAAGCTGCAACTGCCTGTTCCAGTGAGCACTTTGCTCATCTCTTGTGACCAGTGAGTAAAGTGTAAACTTAGGAGCTTTGTAAGAATGTACAAAAAGCATGCATGCTAGCATAAAAACCGTCTGAAGCCTCCTGAAAACAGAGTGTGCTGCTTTGGATTGTCTCAGTCTCTACCACGGCAGGCTGGGCTCACCCAGGAGTTGTGCTCTCTCTGCAAAGTCTGATTTTGGCAATCCAGGCTGGAAGCAGCAGCTCGGAGCCTGGAGGGGAGCAGAGCTTTGGAGCTTTGCTTTGGGATCCACTGAAATCCCATCAATGCACATCTGCCCTGAGCAGAGCTGGCACCAGAGTCACTGTCACCTCTCCACTGTCCCCAAACACCCACAGAGGGGCAGCCCCACCCCAGTGTCAGCCCCTGCCCTCCCTGCCACGTTTGGGGCACATTTTTCTGATAATGAGCTGCAAAAAACCCAAACCGTGCACCTTTTTCAGGCTGGGAAAACATCCTGAACCATTGCCTGCCTTCCACCCCATTACTAATCACCGTAAACAGCTGTTCCCTCTTTTCCTTTTTCTCTTTTTTTTTTTTTTGTTTTTTTTTTTTTTCATTACTCTTTAATACTGTTCTGATCAATTGTTTCTGGCAAAGATAGAACAAGAAGGAAAATCCTACATCTTGCTCCATACAGCTAATCCATATGATTCTTCAGCTCCCTAGAAATTGACCTGAAACACCTTAAATAATCTCATAATTTGCAATATTCAGGCTGCCTGGTATTCAAATTCACACCAGAGCCCAAGAAAAAGAAAAACAACCAAACTATTTTCCATTTCCACTCCTCTGACCCATCCAGGTCTCTTGAACAACAGCTCATGAAGTAATAGGTTTAGATTTTGCCAGTACCTACCAGGGTAGATCAACCTAGAACAGCTTGAAGCTATTAAAATGGTTCTATATATTTCTGTGAACACATGTATTATAAAGTCAAAATGATGAAGTGCCTGGTGGAGATGGATTTTGAAAACAGTCAAGAACTGTTTGTTCCCAGCCCTGGAGGAGTTAGGGATCCCTGAGATGAACCATAGCTGCCAAATGATTCTGGTGCTCAGGAGAGCCTTTAATCTTCATCTCCTTCAGGACGCAGAGAGAGATGAAAGTCCATTCTGATTATCAGCAAAACCTTCAAAGCTGGAGGTGATGCAACTCATGTGCTGTTTAAAAAATAATAATAATTTTAAAAACACCACAGAGACGGCAAAATAGCTGCAGAAAGGGAGAGCCAGCTTTGAGTCTGTGTGTGGACAGGCCAGCTCCTCTGCTGCTCAGTGAGAGCAGTTGGTACAAACTGAAAGCCTGACTCTGAGGGGGGTGGGCTTTTTATTTGATTGGAAATTTTGCAATTGTTGGTCAGGCAGGTTTTTGTTTGGTTTTTTGGGGGTGGTGTTGTGGGATGTTTTCTTTTGTTGTTTGTTTTTAACATGAATATTAAGCTATTCAGGGATACTTTTTCCTACTCCAGTTCTCTTCCACCCCAGATCTGCTCCCATAAAGATGAACAAATTGCCATAAAATCAGAGAATGGTTTGGATTGGAAAGAACCCTAAAGATCAACAAATTCCACCCCCTGCCATGGGCAGGGACACCTTCCACTATCTCAGGTGGCTCCAAGCCCTGTCCAACCTGGCCTTGGATACTTCCAGGCATGAAAAAAGCCAAGAAGCTTCTCTGTATGAATAAATCCACCACTGGTGGCAGATGTGATATAAAACTGCAGATCAATCCCACTCCAAGCAAATAACAAATATATCTAAGCCACAAATACAGCCCAGTTCCCCGTTTTCATTAGGCAGGACTCAGGGGATTAAAGGTCAGCCTTAAAACAAAACCCCTCATGTCCCCAAGCCAAACAGCTTTCCAAATATCAGTTTGCCTCCTTCTGGGTCTTGCAGGAAATGTTTCTTCATGGCCAACCCTCAATCTTTTGTACAAGTGAGAAGAGCAGGGTTTGTTCCTGAGTGGGTGCAGGAATGGGGCAATTTTGAGTGATTGGCACAAAAAAAATTAAAACCTGAGTTTGACCAGCAGGCCTTGCAGACAGGGGGCACCCAGAAATTAAAAAGGGAGCAGAGCTCCTGAGGCTCTTATCGTTCTTTGTTGGTTTTTGGGGGGTTTTGCACTGAGCAAGGAACAGGTGTTCAGCTATTTCATAGCCAGGAGCATCATTCCAGTCAGAGATGCCTCTCCAGCACCAAGGGTTTTCCAGGAACACATTTGCACTCATTAGCAGTTTTTGCCACAATAGAACAAGTCAGCACAAGCTTGGGGTGCTGGCACAAATATAAACTTGGTTGCTGTCCAGGAAAGCACACTAAGTTGGTTCGAATGAGGGAAAGGGAGCTATAGCAGAACAAAGCATTCTCTAGGAACTTCAGCTAATCATGAAAAAATAAAAAGTAGAAGAAAAGGGAAACAAAAGTAATTGTGTGTTGAGCTGTGTGTCCAAACCTCATCATTAAAGATACTTTGCCAGCCCAGTGCTCACACTCACACTCAGACTTGCCTCTTCAAGCACTGGGACTGTGGATATACCCCAGGTACCTCTCCAGAAAATGCACCTAATCAGCTTTTTGCACAGATCTGCTCATGTGCTCAGACTTAGAGCCCTTGTGCTGGGAAACAATCCTCAGCTGTGCACTGCACGCTGCTCCAGCCTCTGGGCCTGTGTTTTACAGATTTTGACATTTATTCAATAACACCATACTTTGTACTGAGCCAGCAGCTCACTTTTCCAAGGAAAAAAAATCCATTTTCAATGCATGTCCAAAGGCATTGCCTTCTACCACTCCTCAGACACAGCACGCTGCTTTAACTAGGCTCTAACTAATTTTGTTTAGGCATTAACTCATTATATCTGCAAATCTGCTCTCTGACAGTAATTGCTCTCTGACAGGCACTGTCTGGCCCCTTAGCTCTGCATCTCCTCAGCAGCAGCCCCACGGGAGAGGCTCTGCTCCTGGTGGGCATCAAACCCAAACCTGTCTGTCCTTCTGTCCACATCTGCCAGCCAGAAGCGAGGCCAGGAGCTACAGCACAGAGTGAAACATCAGAAGCAACCAGACTTTCTGGAGCAATTCTCAAAGAAGGGGTTGCAAAGCTCTGTGCTTTGGATAAATGAATACACGCGTCAAGAGCATTAACTCCACATTACTCCCATTTTCCATCTGCCTCCTGCTCTGGGCTTCACCTCAGTGATGCAAAAACAGCCACGTCTTTCACCTGCCTCAGCCTTTGGGGAGATGCTTGCTCTTTCCCTTTCCTCAGGAACCCCAAATCCTCACAGTGGGAAATGGCAGATTTATCCCAAAAGATTTTGTGTCCAGGAAAGCACCTCAGTTGCAGCCTCGTTGCTGTTGTGAGGGCAAATCTAAAGGTCTTGTGCAGCCTCTGTGAGGAGCAAAGGGAGGGTGTGGAGCAGTGTTTGTGGTCTGAATCACGCTTTTGGTGACACAAGAGGCACAGGACAGCCCCAGCTGCAAACCATGGAGGCAGGAAGGAAACATCTCCCTCAGGAGCTCAACAGCTTCCTGCAAAGAGCTGGGATGAGGGAAAAGCAGCCTCACATCCATGCCTTGGGTTAGAAAAAACACCAGGATCCTGCCTGAAAATGCCACATGGATAAGACACAAAGGGGGTAAGTCAGCTCCAATTTGTTCAAAACATTTCAACACATCAACTTTGTCCCAGCAGGCTTTGTGCCAGGGCAAACACCACCTGCCTGCACCGTTCTTGCTTCTGCCAGCTCCAGTGTTCTCCATCCTCCTGCCACGGCATAAATCTGAAATAAGGTGGCAAAACAGACAGTCACAGGATCACCGAGGTTGGAAAAGACTTCCAAGATCATCACGTCCAGCCTGTGACCAATCCCCACCTTGTCACCAGACCAGAGCACTGAGTGCCACTTCCAGTTGTTTCTTAATCCTGCATGGATTCTGCATCTTGTGTTCAACAGAAAAGCTGCATTCCCAACCCTGACCTACACCAGTTTACTGCCTCTGGGTGCACAGGTCTGCTACTGCACAACCACAGCCTGGAAATGTATTTATACAACCTCTTTTCCAGCAAAAAAATCAGATTTGAGAAGTTCCTACTGTCCTGCCTGACCCAGGTCTCCTGTTCCCATCCCCACACCTCAGTTTACCTCCTGTTTCCAGGTGCTGATGCAACTGGTTGTGGGGCTCTGTGATAAACTGGGTCAGGGAAAATTCTTTTGAGTCAGGTTGGGATTTTTTTTTTTAATTTTGGATGATTTCACGTCTCCACAAAGAGCTGCCTCAGCACAACTGGGGGGCAATGAACTGCGTGGGACAGTGCCAAGAGCAAGTGGCCAAACATGGGGGCAAAACTAAATTGCCTCTGCTGCTGGGGAAAACATTCATGTAACTGCTCCAGAGCAGCTTCCAACCTCCGGAGCAAGTGATCAGCATAGCATTTGCATTTGAATTGAGGGGAAAATCCCCAAAGAGCATGTCTAGGCAGGTGGCTGTCTGGAGTTGGTCAGAGGTGGGATGGAAGGAGGGCATTCTGCATGAAAATTGGGTAAACAGTTCCCCGGGCTGCTCTGCACTACAAGGATTTTAGGTTGTTTCCAAAACTTTTCCCTATCTATCCGTACCTTTGCCTTGAGCTTTAATACTTAAATCTTCCCTTTGCCTCGCAAGGAAAGCTGTCTTGGGTCATGGGACCGGGCCCTGCGCAATGGAAAAGCTCATCCAGCTAATTAATTACTGCTCCTGCCTCCCTCAGCATCAGAGCATGGATCCTTTGGCTCCAGCCACACGGGCTAATAGGAAGGCATTTTTAATTACAGCTGGGCACTGCATCCTCCCTTTGCAGTCCCCGAGCTGGGTCCACAGCGGGGAATTTTCCCTCTTGGAGCTCGTGGGAAATCCATGGGAGCCACGAGCGTGGGCCAGGCTGTGGGAAAGCTGGATCCCACCTGGGCTCTGCATCTTGCCCAAGGTGCTGAACACACAGCCCTGCTGCCAGGCAGGCCTGCCTAAGCCCGGCTTGGAGCCTGGCTTTTCATTTGCTTGGAAATAGCAAGGAGGAAAAGGGGCGAGGGAGGTGGTGAGGATGGCAGCAGGATTACCACATCTGCTCGTTAGAATCATTAAGCAGGGCGCTCTAAATGAATCATTAGGCATCCCAGCAGATCCACACATGCTTTGCTGCTCAAAGCTCCCTGACTCCAGCCCCTGCTCTCTGTACAAATGCCCAGTGATTGTTTCAAGCAGCCGTGCCCATTCCCAATGTTAATGCTGCGACTCCTTCCAAAAAAAAAAAGAAAAAAAAAAAATTGCTGAACAGATGAAGCTCTGCTGAAGGAACAGATCTGTTTATGGAACGTACTTTTCTGTCACCAGACCAAATCTATTCAGCCGTCTCAAGTAAATATGTACATTAAAAACTCCCTAACTGGCTAAATGAAAAGAAAGAAATAGCAAATGGGAAATTATATAACAAGGAGCAACTACAATAAGAAGGTGCATTTTAAAATGCTTTATCCCATGTTCTTTTGAGGCTAAATCTGAAAGCAATTTTTTAAAAATTCAAATATCAGAGACTGAATAAATGATTCCACAAGAAACTGAACAAATATTTGAAGGAAAGGGATTATTCTTTTTAAAAAAAAAATAAAATAAATAAGTCCTCAGCCTGTATTATTACAACCCAAATGTTGTCTTAGCCTGGAATATAAGAATCTGAAAACAGATCTAACTGGGCAAATAAAGCAATACTGTTTGTTTGGTTTTATTACCCAAGCTAATTTTTTTAAAAATAATAATATAAATAATTTTTTTTCAAATTCTATTGTTCTTATTACTCAAGCAGCTATTTCCACAGTCATATGCTTGCAAGAGTACCTGGCAGCCGTTTCAATAAGTTATCTGAGTATTACAAAACAGCTTTACAACAACAGACAAAACCACTCCATTCAACGCTCCTGCGCTGATCCCCTCTTGGCTCCCACTCCACCCCAGCCCTCCCCATATCACAAGGCTGCTGAGATCACACCAGCCGAATCAAAACCCCAGGAAATCACAATAGGATTAAAAAATCCTGGGGACAGAAGCCAGCCAGCAGTTTTTTCCATGGGCATTAATAAAGGCAGGATAAACAGAGCGCTAAAATCTCCCAGCCTTTACTCAGGTGTGGAGGGCTGGGCTGTGGCTTCACTCGTGTTTGCACACACTCAGCAGGCTGAGAGCAGGAATTCTGCAAGTCACAGTTGGCTGCTTTGATTCAGCTCTGTGGCAGGAGCAGCCTCAGGATTATTTATCCTATTTTTCCAAGCCTTGGGTTTATTCTGATTTAAAAGAGTGAAGGTGGGCAACGTCCATCAGCAGAGCCCTGAGTGCACAGGTGAGCCAAGAATAATCCCCACACTCTGTCAGTGAAGATAATATCAAATCTATCAGCTCCCTGCACTTCACAGGAGCTGCTTATCTCAAGGAGCTGTTAGATCTGACTTGAGTTCAGCCTGTTGTTTGGTCTTGTTTTCTCCTGCCTCCAATGGCAGCTCCACAAATTGTGCTTTTCATTCCGCACAGAAATGCACCAGGGCCTTGAATTTTATCCCTGATGCAATATGGTCTTAGCAACAATGAGAACAGTGAGCAAGTCATAAAAATAATAAACCATGCTAGGTCTGGAGGCTATGAAATTAGTTCAAACCTACTGCAGGGAGCTGTGCTGCCTGCACAGAGCCACATGGCTTTCCATGGGCACCAGCCCATTTATGAGTCATGAAACATAATAGAGTATTGTTGAAAGCTTTGGGACCATGAGAAATTATCTACTGCCCTGCATGGGGAATGGTATAAACTGGCAAGGAGCTGGAGTTACATTCTTTTACAGAAATGAAATCAGACAGCCTTGGCCTGCTTGCCAGTATACAAAACCACAAATCATGAGGACAACTCCTTAATTAGGACTAATTTTTTTTTTTAATTCTTTTTTTTTTAAGAGTTGCCACTGTGCTAAGCAGCCAGGGAAGCCAACATTTGCTCTGTCCCTCGCTGAGTTATAATAAGGCAGAGAAGGTGGGTAAGACAAAAAGGAAGGGTAGGTGAGACAACGTCTCAGCAGGAGCTCCCAGGTGACATCCCCTCATGCCAAGGACTGGGGACACGTGTCCAAGGAGGACAAAAAGCCATTTGCTAAATATTCTGGTGTGATAACAGCAGGGTGCCATAGGTGTGCTTATCTCCTTGCAGAGGAGAGGGGAGGCAGTGTCCTGCAGGGGAGAGCACGGGGCTGGAGATCATCTCTGATCCAAATGCCACATTCCTCCTGGCTCCTGTGCCCAGAGGAGAAATGCTAAACGGCATTTCTCTGACTGAGAAAGCAAAAATCCTATTTTTAAATGAACAGTGAAGACTTCAGGAAATTGCATAGCTGCAGGAATACAGATATTCATGGATTAATACCTAACAGGGAGAGAAAAGAAGACAAAGTGAGATCTTCCCAATGTTATACAGGGAATGCACAAGGGGCAATGGGCACAGTGAAATACAGGAAACTTCATTTAAACACAAGAGAAAAGTTGCTTTACTGGGAGGGAGGTTTGAAAAAAAAGAACAAGTGGAATCTTAATCCTCAGATTCAGGATCCCTGTTAACTTTGGGAATGCCACACACACATCCAGTCAAGGAGAAAATAGCATTATTACGTATATTCTTTAACAAAGTTAAATCAGTTAATTTATAGTTAATTCAAATGTTAATTCAAAGTTGATTCAGTTAATTTATAGAATCTGGATCTTGAGTTTTTATTCTGTATTAGTGAGCCCAGAAAGGTCAGTAAAATCCCAAAGATTAACCTCTTTTAGCAAACCAGTTGCTACCCTGGAATTAAAATATGCTGAAGGAAATTATGGCCTGTGTACCAGTGATGAATGAGCAGGAAAGGCCAAAACTGAATGGAAATTCAGCTAGGAATCATTCAGCCTACAAATGCAACCACATTTTCTATTGTGCAGCAGTTGCATCATGCCACACCCAGCCAATAACAATAAATCAGGAGCTCACTTCCCTCCTTCTGCCATGGATTATCTGAGGTGGGACCACTCTCTCCCCTTCCCCAAGGAAATGTCATACTGATCAACATAAATGCTGCTTGAAGCATGTGACAGCATTTGACAGTGATGAGATCCTTATCCAACTTATCCAAGTTCAAGATGGATAAATACAGTTATTCTGAGCCATATTTGGCTGCAAATTTACTTCAAAATAGAGGGGATCAGGCAGCTGCAACCCTGGAAGCTGTGGATAGACCTGTTTTCCAAAGGTGGCCATCCTTAATAAACCAAAAATAAACGGATGCACGTCCCTCGTGGCACCCAGGGTTCCAGCTACAGCTTCAGCAGAATGTTGGTGTTCTGGAGCTCCTCTGGAAGAGCAAAGGCAGCAACAGCAGGCTGAGCATTCCAGTGGGATTCAAGGAGCACAGACTCCATTCCCAGCTCAACCCCCAGCTGCCTGAGAGTCCCTGGGAAGCTGCTCCAGCCAGCAAAGCAGGCTCTGGGCCAGAAAATACCAGGACAAAGTGCCTGAAATAGAGAGAGAGGCACTCAGAGGTCACAGTCCCAGCAAGCAGGGCAGGAGGGGAGAGATGATCACGTGCAGCACCTGAAATCAGACTGAGGGGAGATGGAAGAGAAAGAACCCTCATGGAAGCGTTCAGCCTGGTGCTGATCTGACTCAAGAACAAACACCTCTCCCTGAGGACAGGTATGGTCCTTAGGGAAGGGAGCACACCTCCTCCGTGCAAATATTGCAAATCTGTCTGGCCACCAAACAGCTGCCAGTGCTGTCTGCTGGTACAGGGACACTCCCTGGGGGACAGAATGACTGCCCCAGGAACCAGGCAGCTCTGGGGAACAAAGGAGGAGAGTGTGAGTTTGGGGAGGCCTCAGGCAAAGGTTTTGGATGGGTGGATGTCTGAGTTTCATGCCAAGAGTGAGATATCTTTCGTTATATTGGAAACCATCACGTCACAAAATTTTATATTCTCCCCACACACGTAGAACTGAGAACTCTTGCATGTTACTGTTGTTCCTGGATAACCAAAATGTCACCTTCGTAGCTCCTTGTGGGCTGCTGTTCCACCTCAGACTCTCTGAAAGTGTAGCTGGTTCATTAAAAAAAAATAAAAAATGAAACCCTCAGTGTTTGTGACAATCACATCGACTTTAATGTCTTCCAGGTTCTTGGCTGGGATGACACATCTCAATAAAACAGCAAAAGAAAATGTCCTCTTTCATACAAACTAGACTGTTGTTTTCCACAAAGCTTTTCCAAGCCCTGGACACACGGTCATAGTAAATTCAACCTTTCTGACTTCACCTCTCTGCTCCAGCAATAACTGGGAGAGGAGATTGAAGGAGGGTTTAAAACCACTTCACCACCAAGCATCTTTGGAGAAAGGCAGAGACAGGATCCAGAAGGGATTTGATCTCTAACCTACCAAGTAGGGTTACGGAAATAAAATCTGAAGTCCTAGAACTTTGTGAATTTCAATAAGTGGAGAGTTTTGGCCAAGGAAAGCAACGAAGGTGAAAGCTGGACTTCAAAACAAATATTTTCCTGCATTCCTAAAAGGCCTTTAGTTTAAATAAAGCATTTGTAATAAAACCTAAAACAAGTTTTAAAAACTTCAGAAGCCAAGGGCACAAACAAGTTCCAAGACAGTGAGAAGAGCTGTATCATTGCATAAACTGTGGGGAGAAAAAACCCATTAACTTGAGGACGTTGGTCAAAAAGGAAAGGGTGAAATCAGAGTGGGGTTTGTTTGTTTATTTGTTTTTAAAAGGGCCCACACATTCTAAAAAGGGTTTTGGTTGGGGGGGCCTTTCTTTTTAATGTCTGCCTTTTCCTCCAGCTACTTTGTGCCACTGATTATTCTGGAAGAAATTCTCACCTCCCTGAACTACAGCACTTTTCTAAAGTTATGCAACATAGGAAGCAAAAGCTCAGTAATTGTCAATATCAAAGAATGTCCCTTGCATCAGCCAGTCCATCTGTGAAGTTTTGTTCATTATGTGCATTACACCACTGACATATGGGCGAGGAATTTTCATTCTGGCTTTCTGTGGAAGCCTAAATGAAAGAAGTTAGAAATGTTTTATTTCTCAACTAAAAAAAAAAAAAATCACATGGAGAGCTTCAGGATTTTACAGGGGCTCCTAATATGTTTTGCCTTTATCCTTTTGTATAGACTTCTTTTATTTTATTTTTTTCCCCTCAATATGTAGACTAATTACAGTGATAAAACAACTCGTATAAGATGTGACTCACACAGCCCTCGAGAGAACAATACAGCACTACCCTCAGAGAGGGAAAGAGCCCAGCTCTCAGCAGGCAATAACTCCAGGCCTGGGGATCATTCCCACGGATGCTTAGATATCAAGCTTAATTGAAGGGTAGGTAAGTCTAATTTTAGACTCATTTCGTGCCCACACATCCAGGTCCAAACCCTTGTTCTGGGAAACTGCAGATTAAAATGGATTGCTTTGTGTTTGCATTTGCATGCAGAGCATTGGGGGGTAAAAACCAACCCCTGGTGTTTTGGAGCAATTTCTGGCCCTGGGTGTGGCTGCCCAATGCCTTTTGGTGGAATTTGCCCAGAGATATCAGGCAGGATGCAACTCATTCAGCTCTCAGGAGAGGAGCACGAACCACAAGTGCACTGCATGGACTGAGGCACAGCAGCTTGAAATGAGGATCAAAACAGGCACTGAATAAATAATAAACCCAACTTGAAGCCCTTGCAGCAGACCTAAGGTGTCCAGTCTTATCTAAGCCATGTCCCTGTCCTGTCCCAGCTGCACTGAGCCCTCTCCCACCTCAGTCCCAGCTGGATCACCCAGTCCCAAGACTTGTGGTCATTCCTGTGGTGACTGAGGGAGAGAGAGCCCAGGCACCTCAGAGCCTCCTTTGTGTGGATCCAGCCCCCAGTTTTTGGTGCTCCTGCAGCGCTGCCATTGCAGCCCACTCAAGGGAGGTGCCACTGCACCTGCTGGCTGCTCTTCCTCCCGAGAGATCTCTTGGTGGAGCTCTCTTGGTGCATGATTGGGAAAGGATGAGTGTAAAATTGGGCTGGGGAGCAGAAGATGAAGAAAAGCAAGAGATGGGGTTTATGGAGACAGGATGAAAAAGTTGGGGCTGGTCAGGCTGGAGAAGAAAAGGTTGGGTTGAGGCCTCACAGCCCCTTCCAGTGCCTGAAGTGCTGCAAGGAAATGGGAGAGGGAACTTCATCAGGAACAAGGGGAATGGGTTCACACTGACAGAGGAGGACAACAGGTTAAATATTATGAAGAAGTTGTTCCCTGTGAGGGTGGTGAGGCCCTGGCACATGTTGCCTGAAAATGTTCAAGGCCAGGTTGGACAGGGCTTGGAGCACTCTGCTCTAGTGGAAGGTGTCTCTGCCCTTGGCAGGGGTGGAACTGGGTGAAATTCAAGGTCCCTTCCAACACAAACCACTCTATAGCCCTGTGCAAGTTTAATATAGTAATATAACCATATAATCAGTTTATATAATCAGAATTCCAGATGCCTCTCCCATGCCCTTTGCCACAGCCATGGATGACAGCTCCCTGCCATTCCCATCCCAGCTGTTGAACCCCTACTTGCTGTCCTTATCTTCTGTGACACACAGAGCACATGCCAAAGGCCCCACATCACAAAAGACTTCAACCTATGCCTGGCCTGAGCCTCCCCTGCTCAGCTGTCACAGCCACAGCTCTTTGTGAGACTAACTATGGGTTTCTTTCCAGAAATGTTGTATTTCACACATTTTCCACAAGGCCATCCATCACCCTCTCAGGAAGAAGCAACTGTGTTGAGAGGACAAACCCAACTTCTCTGCACTTGTGTTTACCCAGCTAATGAGAAATGAGGAATGTCTGGCTGTATACAAAGTCAAATTCCTCTAGACATCAAGTATGCTTAGATCTGGCCATGAGAGCAGCTAATAATATGCAAGTGTTAGGAACTATTTACAGGCTTAGCCCAACTGCAGTGAAGTCAATGGTTTGACTCTCCCTGCCTTCAAAGGGAGAGGGATCTGGCCTTGGCACAGGCTTGAGGCACAGCTCCCTGCCAGGCTGGCTCATCTCCCTGCCACCAGTTAGGAGCTGTACCCTGAACAGGAAAAATCCCCAAATTATACAATTTACCATTACAGCAAATCCTGATTCCCTGCCTTCCCCCTCTCTAAATGTCTTTGTTTCAGAGATCCTAAAAAATTCTGCCACCAGATACGTGTGTGCACTTCAGGATGAGCAGAAGGACTGAAATCAGTGACTCCTTCCTGGACCAACAGATGGAGGTTGTGTCTCAATCACTTTGTTAACCAGGCAGAAATCAGGCTGCAGCATCCTGCGAGCTCCTGCTCTCCAGACCCTGCTGTAAAGGGCAGCACAAAATACCCCTGCAGCTCTGTTCCCTGAGAAGATGCAATTAAGATGCCTTTCCACCTCTACAACAGGCTCACCAGCACGAGCTCTTTCTCTACAAGAACGAATTTAATTTGGCAGTGGGAGCACAGGAATGGCATCCAGAGCTCCTGAGCCTTGCCAGCCATTTGTCCCATTTGTTCAACCATCTTGCACAAGCCACTTAATCCAATTTTACTTTCTTTTTTTTCAAGCTGGTTACCTGAAATAGGGCCTGAGCCAACCCCCAGAAAGGCAAATGGGAAGTTTCCAGTCCACTTCAATGGTACCCATGGGCTTCTAGGCCTCTATATCTATATTTAGGCACTTAAATATAGTAGCCTGGGTTTCAGAGATTACTGAGTGCCCACAGCTGCCACTGATCTCAGAGGGAAAAAGAGGAACAAATCTCTGGTTCAAAAAGTTTCTCATCTGCAGACTGTGAAGGCACAATCAAGGGAAATATCCCTGTATTCTTGCTGGGATATGGATTTCTCCTTGCATGGATGCTGTGACCCAAATCAGAGCCGAGCTGCAGGAATTCTGCTGGGATGACACAGCACAGCTCTGTCTGTGTTCCTTCCCACAGACTCAAGCACTAAAGATTGCAATTCCCTGCAAAAACTCTGCTTGAATTCTCCAATCTGTGGTCACAGTCACTGTGAAGGTTTAGGAAACTTCACACAGGCAAACTGAGCAAATTGTTGGAGAAATGGAGGAAATTCCTTCCTCCAAAAACCACTGGGACCAGTTCTGCCCAGTTCCACTGGTGCTGTGGACAATATCCTCATTTTAACAAAGCTGCAGGAACCCATTAAACTGATATTCCCCAGCAGCCAAATCCTCAGCTCCAGGACCTTCAATAGGCAGAGTTAGCAGGAAAGTGGTGGGCACGTGGCTGGGATTGCTCCACAGCCAAGAGAACCAGCACAGCAGAAAAGTAGGCAGAGGTAAGGAAAGAGACAGGGATCAAACTGCTTTAATTTGTCCTAATTTTTAAAGCAGAAGTAATGTGGGTCCTTTGTCCGTGTTCTCACTCATCCTTTCATTTCTTACATTGGGAAATTCACATTAAATGGTTTTAGTTATGGAAATCTAAGTTACCTTAGCTTCCATATAAATAGGTTTTGCTACATTCTGGGGACTTGTCATGGG
This sequence comes from Passer montanus, assembly GCF_014805655.1. NCBI lineage: Eukaryota > Metazoa > Chordata > Aves > Passeriformes > Passeridae > Passer > Passer montanus. Next base: position 12,723,989 of record NW_024362051.1, read on the forward strand.
CATAATTCATCCACTATTTGTGCCTAGAGTGGCCTCTAAACATAAAAAAAAAAAATCAGAAAAAAGCTTTTGTTGCTTATTATCTTCCTATGAAGTTTCCATTTGGGTTCATCACAGATTTGCAGTTTACATTGTGCCAGCCCAAAACTTGTCACAGAACCAGAGGTACAAAGATGCTGGAATGAGTCTACAAAACCAGGATAGAAATTATTCCTGTTCTTATCCTCCTTCACCTGCAAGCCTCAGGTTCAAAGGACACTCCATTTTCTGACACCAACACAGAAAAGAAATCAGCTGAACTCCCTCTCAAATAGGAATAAGCTGCATTTTACAAGTAATACATGGAATACAAATATGGTGTAGTAGCAATAATTTGTCCATTTTTGAAGCTGTGTTTGCTCTGTGTACAGTGCAATTCTACAGATAACTGTCTATTATCTGGTTATGTCACTCCTCAAGAGGACTCTGGACATGACAAATTCTTTTTCCAACTGCATCATGTAAAACATTCCAATTCTGGCATTTAAGGTAAAAGGAGAAGACAACAAAAATCTGATTAGAAATAACTAATATCTCATTCCCTCCTGAAATGACATTTGGAAGTCGATGGGCATTAGGCCAAAGTAAGAGCCTGATTTTTCATTTACAAATAATAACTAATTATCATATATATCAAGATCATTTAGCACTTTTTCTGTGCCTTTCTCTCCCCTAAAAACCAGGCCAGGGAGAGACATACATAAACAAAATCCTGAGAAAAAACCCTAGCAGCTCTCAGGGGCAGAGTGAAAGTCTGGACTTGTAAAAATGCTTGGGCACCAGTCCAAGCAAAGGGCCCAGTCCTTTAGAAGAACTAAACAGAGGAGAGCAGGATCTCATCCCACACCAGTCTTTAGGGACAGTGAGAATCTGCAGGACCGTGGTCCCAAAGTGTTTAACAGGTGTGAAGAGCAGCCTCCTCCAAGGAATGTGGGAATGCTGCCCAGGAACCCAGTGCCAGCTTAATGGAGATGGAAGGAGAGAGGGAACCCAGACACTGATCAGTGAAAATCAACTTATTTTTAAACCTGCTGTGCAGTAAGAGGGAGCTGAAGTGCAGCAGGCAGGACTGGGTGGCTCTGGGGCTGGTGTCACTTGGCTGTGCTCTGCCTCATCCCCTCACAGCAGCTGAAAGACACTTTATTAGCAAAAGTGCTGAGATCAAGACAGGAATCATCAGTACAACCCACCCAGCCCAGTTTCACTCAGGGCTGGGATAAAGGCACGTTGTTCCACTGCACAAACCCCCTGGCCAGGAGTGATGGATGCTCCAAACCCTGGGCTGCACAGAGAGCAGAGGCCACACACAGCCAGGTCTGGGAGATGCCCATTTGCTGGGAACCTCTGTGCTCAAAATACCCAGCCACTCTCTTCCTTGGGAGTTTATTTTTCCCCTCAGGAGAATTATCTGATTCTGTGAATCCTCTTCATTTTCCATTCAAGTTCCCAGATTGTGCAACTTCCCCTCTGCACCTCCTTTGAGAAACCAGAGAGGACCAAAATTACCAGCAGCAGTGCAGACATTGGTTTCCTCATCTGCCCCTTTGAAGTCGTGGCTGATGCTCTTAGCAGTGATTGAGTTGATGCTCTTGGCTGAGTGTTTTGTCCAACAAATCAGGGCAGATGTGTCAGGTGTCCCCAGGCAGGACAGGAATGTCAGAGCTGCAGGAAAAGCTCTGGAGGACATGAGGCAGTGTCTGTGCTCAGCCACCACCTCCATTCTTCCTTCTCCTCCTCCCCTCCAACCCTCTGGCAGCACCAAGGTCTCAGTGGCCACTCCAAAGGGCACATCCAGCTCAGTTCCTGAGGATTTGTGCTCTGGAAGCACAGGCAGTGCTCAGTTCCCCTGCACCACGATCCTGGCCAGCCTCCAGGTCTGTCCCCACACTCCAGCCCCAGGAGAGGATGCTCAGGGATCTTCCCTGTATCCCTCAAAAAGAGTGAAGTTCCTTTTGCAGTGAGTCTAACACGAGTTGGAGAGTCCTGGGAATGCCATTTTCCCATACTCTGAGCTCCACCCAACCCCCTGGCATCACCTATCCTGACAAAAGCAAAAGAAACAATAAAAAACCCAATTTTTCCAAGGAAAAGGTGTTGGTTGGGTTTTTTTTTTTTGTGAGCAGAGGGTCTCCATGAGGCAAGTGGAAAGTTACTGGGAGTTTTTCTGTCCCAGTGTTACGCCACAGAGCAGGACTGCAATGTCCCAAGAAGATTTAGATCTACACTGGTGCCGCTGATGTCAGAACTGGGCTGGCATGTACAAATAAATACAAAGTATTTCTGTGCTCTGTCACAATGGCAGCAGTCTCTTTCCCATATTTATGCCTGCAAAATGTTGCCCTGCAGTATCAGAGAGGACTTCTGTGCAATCCAGGAACTGGTGACAAGACTCCTTTAATTGCACTCAGAAATATATTTTTAGGAATAAGACCAAGAAGTCAACGCAGCTTCCTTCTTGTTAAAAACTAAAATAAAATGTCTGATGGGTTGGGAGCGAAGAAAAATGAAAGTATTGATCAGCTCAACAGCTGGAAAAATGATTACCAGTACAAATAAAAAATTTAGAACCCTGTTAATATTTTAAAGATTGTGTGGCTGGGAAAAAAAAAAGTCAAATTTTATTTGTTTGTTGCTGTTAGGAACTTACAGCTTCTGGAGAATCAGGTTTCCATAAAAACCTATCTACTGTTTAATTCCACTAAAAGCCTGGAAAATCAACTTCTTAGGTATTTAACCCTTTTACTCACTGGAAACCTAACAAACCTCTAAAGGAGATGTGAAGCTACAATGGGGATTTTATTAATTTCAACATCAAGGGGGATATGGGGAACTTTTTAAAGAGAAAACCACTCTTGTCCTTGACCCCAGAGAGCCTTTTGTTCCTCCCACCCACCAGCACGGAAGAGCAGGCTACAAAATAAAATACAGGAGACTTGGGAAATTGGATTATTTCTGCTCTGAGTGCCCCCATAACACCAGCAAGTGTGGCAGGCAGGTGCTGAAGTGTTTCTTCTCATCCTGAGTGTCCAACCTAAGGGACAAAGCAGGTTTTCACAGACAATCACCTTTCTCATCCAGCTAAAGCCCTGGAAAGCTGCAGATGCTCCCCAGCTCAGCTCAGGGACTTGAGATCAAGCATTTCAAAGGGGAGGTTCACAAAAATCAGAGGCTGCTTCTGAAAAGGGCTTCTATTGCTCTGCAGTTCACACAGCAGCACATGAAATTTCCAGAGCTTTTTTTTTTTTTTTAGACTTTTAAGTCACCTTAAGCAAAGCTAAATGTCATTTTTAATAGATGACAAAACCTCCTCTCAATTCCAGTGCCAGCAGTCAGGAAAACTGTGAAGCAGAACTGCTCCTGCCAGCACAACTCACCCCTCATTGCCTCTGAGCAGTGCAGCAAAGTTCGAACTTTACTCTTAAATGCAGTTTGGGCTGCTTCCTTTAGAAATGGCAAAGAGCTGATCCATTTGTTTCAAAGTTTGCAATAGTAAAAAAAAAAATTAAAAGTCATAAGCAAAGCCTAGTGATGTTGAACTCCCTCTTCTTCATTTCTTAAAGAAATCTGAGAGCATTTCTAGAGAAAAATCACACTTTTTTAAAGACTTTAGCCTGCAGTTAAGTGCTAGCTTAACTTTTTCCAGCTAAAATTCCAGTCCAGTCATAGAATCCAAGCAAAAGAGCCACCAGAAAACAACAGAGGCTTTGCTCCACATCATCTATGATTTATATTGATGATGATCATGCTAAAGTGCGAAACAAAGCAGATTAATTTTTATGAATGCCAGTGTTGTAACCATTGTGCTGCTGCCTGAAAGTCACTTTTCCTCCCTTTTGAACAGGGCAAATTTGCTCTGGGCTCCATATCCCAAAAAAATAATGAATGAATAAAAGATGGAAGACTGATGCCAACCTCACATGGATCATTTCCAGATTCCAGCCTCCATTTCACATTCTTCTCTCTTTGATCCTCACACGAGTTCAAAAGTATTTGTTTGCATCAAGGTCATTCCAGCTGACTCGATAATTCAGCAAGACAAAATGTTTGAAAGAAAACAAGTGGTTAAAGAAATTATTGAGGGGGTTGTTATTTGTTTGTGTCACACCATAAAGCAGAAAATTACCTTAAATATTGAAGGAAAAGACAAGCATGAGAGATAAAGCCTGGGCAGCCAAAAGCACTGGGGTTCTGGATAACAATTTACAACAGCAAATACTCTTGAACTGTTTAACTTCTGCATGATTTCAGAGCAGGAGAAAGTCTAACTCTGCAGCAGGCAGGCTTCAACCCTAAAAAACCTGTTCAAAACCATGAGCCTCTTTCATCCTCCCCGATTTGATTTTTTTCTTCCTTTAGTTCTTTTCTGTGTGAATGATGAAAAGTTTGTGGGTCGTTTTTCCCACTCCCTTTCCATGCACTTGCAGGCTCTCTCATGGGCACAGAGCTCCCAGTTTGGCTGGGAAATGAGCTAACAGGTAAAAATGACAAATGTCCTGCAACAGCTCTTTCCCACTGGGTTATCACCCTGCATAAACCAGAACAGACACAAGCAAATTGTGCCCCACTCCCTCTGAGGTTTATTTGACTTGGAGGCAGCATGAATCCTATCAAGGAACACTGACTTCCCAACCTATATTTAGGAGCAGAGCTTCTCAGCATCCCTTGCACGACAGCAGAGAGAGAGCAAGGTTCAGGAGAGCAAGAACAGCAGTAATTTAGTGCACTCTGTGATCTGCATTTACCCAAAATTCAAAGAATTTCACAGCTGTGGGGGTGAAAGGGATGAGCTCCCTTCAGGTGCACTGATCACCTGGTGGGACCTAGCTCTGATTTCAGTGGAGTGCAGCTCTGTGTTTGCTGGTTTTGTGCCAGGGTGGGACCTGTGTGCACACATGTGCTTCCCCATCGTGGCAGAAAAGAATACAAACCCCCTCTGTTCCAAACCTGATCAGATTTCCCAAAGCCAGGGAAAATAGAGTGCAGGTTTGAGAGCTGAGAAACAATTCAGGGATTCATCAGAAATTGCACAGGTGCCACAAGAAATGAGTTTTCTTGTTGGAATCAAAACCCCAGCTATGTACAGAAAAAAAACCCAATGCTAGGTTTAACCCAGGATTAACAATCCTCTGTACAAACTAAAATCTCTCCTCATCTCTTATCCTCCAAGCCATTTTCCTTCCACAATCCCCACCTCTTCACTGGTTTAACATTTCCCTAAAACCAGGCTTATCCCCATGCCCCATTCCTGAGCCCAGTCCCAAATGTCTCCCCAGCACAGGGAATGCTCTGGACTGAATTTTATTCCTTCCCCAGCTCCTGCTCAGCCCAGCTTTAACCTCTAGGGACCACCATGCAGGTGTCCTCCCTTTGTCACCACGTCACTGAAAGAATGGCATTTTCATGGTGAAATCACCCTTCTGCCTTCAGAGCTTTCTAGAACTGATAAAAAGCCTCATTACCTGCATCAAGCTCCAATAATGAATTACTATTTTGTCTATCACAGTGTTTGAATACAATGGGGGAACCAGCACCTGCAACTACCAAAACTTGTTATATCAACTCTTAAAAGCTGCTGAGAAAATGGACATGATATCCTAATCCAGCAGGGATGTTCCTTTAGGTCACACTGAAACCACATTTGACCACCTGATTTCCCCTCAATTCCCCCATGCTGATCTCCTTCCCTCCATTTGATGGACAGGCTCCAACAACAGAAGTTTCCCCCGCTCAGTTTTACTGAGTGCATTGCCCAGCACACTCCACTGGACAGGAATTCACCTCCTCGAGTGGCTTTGCAGCTCAGACTCCAGCAGCCACACCAAAGCTCAGATGGAGAGCAGCAATTAAACTGGAACGTGTGAGATGTGGCAGCAGAGCAGCCTGCAAAGAGTGTGGCCACCCTGGCAGCACCTCCAGAAACTCCTGTGAGGTGGGGATTTAAACTCAGCCAGGTCTTGTGTCATCATCCATCCGTCTCCTTGGCTCTCCCTCTCCGGGAGCAAATGATGAATGTGACCTTCTTTGTTTGAGTTCTTGCAATGAAGCACTGTTTGCATAAGGCTCTTTTTTATTTATTTTTTTCCTGCGGCTTGTTGACTTTTATAAGACATTCATAAATTTGTTCTGACTGCCAGTGAGATGCTTAATGGTGCTAAAGGGAAGGTATTAAGGATAGTCGACTCATGTTAGAACAAGCCACTTGAAAGTAGCTATAAATATTTGTCTGGATTTCATTTTGCTAACAAACAGCTTCTTTTCTTCTTCTCCTCCCATTGCCCCCCTTAAAGGGTTGATCTCATAAACAACAGAAGAATTTTCTCATTAATAAAAAAGCACATGTCTGGATTTGGGTTTTTTAATAGAAACTTTCCTATTGGGGACATTTGAGTCCTTGTATTCTGTCTGCATGGAGTCAGCTCCCTTTTCAGGAAAACCTTGGCAGCTTAAGACCTCCAGGGTGAGCTCATGTTCTTTTGCACTCCCTCAAACTCATCCCTGCTCTTTCATTGCTCTGGCAATGAGTTTAGGCTAGACTTAGGGACTGCAGTGTCCTAGAAGCAAGCCAGTAGCTACACATTCCTCCTCATTTTGCTCATGAGCACACTGGAGTGTTTTGGATCCCTTCAGCACTGGAGCCACACAATTTGGGAACTCCACCCTCCAGTCCCATTGCTCCAAGGTCACATTGACAGGGACACACAGAATATCCTGCTCTTATTGTCCCTGGGACCAAAGCTCCCCTCATTGGGAGCTAGGACTGGCAACTGGGGGCTACCACCCGTGCAGCCCCCTCCAGATCCCTGCCAGCCCCAGGGCAGCAGAGACAGCTTTTCACACCAGAACAGTCCAAACTGCTTCTTGGAATCAGCAGGGATCGATGCTGAGGGCTTGTCCCAGCCTCTGGCTTTGGGCAGGCAGAGCCCTTTCCTTCCCAGAATGGTCTCTGCTTGTGTCTCAGCACGGGAAGACCAAAGTTGTGTTGGGATGCAGCCACCACTGGAGGTCTGAGAAGCTCCAAACAGCTCCTGCTGGTTCAGATGAGCAGATAGCTCAGCACTCAGCCAGCAGGAGAGCCAAGGAAAAGGGGGTGCCCAGAGGAGTCAGATGGGAAGGAGAGGAAGCCTCACTCTTTGAAAAGCAATTAGGAGACCAACAAGGGTGGGAAAATGAGGTTTGGGAGGGTCTTTTTGTTTGGTTGGTTTAACTCTGTGGAAAGAATGAGTTGTCAATGCAATTTTTTATTTGTTTTCTTGGTGTTCTCACAGAGCAGAGCTCATTACAGCAGTCCAGAAAGAATCAGCAAGGAAATCCTGAGCACTGTCACCTCAGACAAGTCCCATAAGAGCCAGGGTGAGTTTCACCTGGGGAAGGACTGTCAGCTTTGGTCTGAGCCAGCAAACCAACTTCGATTTGCAGCTTGAAGTCACTGCTAAAATTATACAAATCCCCCAGAGAACTACCCCAGACAGCAAGGAAAGCATAAGAGAAAATAAACTTTCTAATACAGAGCTCTGAACTGTCTCCAGTGTTTTTTCTGGATCCTTTTGGATTTTCTGGATATGTGCACAGCACTCTCCGTTATAAGGCATCACTATGGCACAAACAAACCCTGCCTCCAGCACAGGGGTGGAAAAGACCTGGCAGATGGTCCAGATCAGCAGAGATAAGAGCAAACTACCACACAGGTGAGGCACCTGCCCGGGGGAAGGCTGCAGTTCCCTGCCAACATTCAGCTCCCTGCTTCTCTTGTTCTCCCTCCTCCCTTTTTTTCTCTTTATTTTTTTTAAACTCGTGTATATCACTCAAGCAGCTTTCCCAGTGCCTGCAAATACTAATTGCCATGGTTTGTAACATTCTGTACCCCACTAGGATTAGATGGCAGCCCAGCAGCCCTGATGGTATCGTGGTGAATGATTTATCCACCATTCCTGCACTGTGCTGAAGCAATAATGCTGGGGAGAGCTTGGAGTGATTAGTTTGCCTCTGGTGTGGGCTCCAATCAAAGGTTAATGGCCTTGAGCACCCAAGAAGTTCAATTAATGCCTTGGAATGGCCTAGCTGGAAGGCCTTTATTAAATGGACCATTAACACAAGGAACACTATTTCATGCCTTTGTAAACATGAGGAAAATGCTCCTCACATCCAAAGCACCCTGGCCATGTGCTAAATTAGCAAGCACATGAAGAACACTTTGTTCAGAGATGGGCCCCAACTGCATTATGGACACACATTTCCACCATCAGCACAAGTTAAAGCTCTCTAAAAGGTTGAAAGTCTTGGGAAAAATCTCTGGTTTCTGACACTATCAGGAAGCAGCAGTTCTATATCACCTCTACCTCCTCAGTCTCTGCTCCCACAAAAATCCCCAAAAGCCTGGAATGAGCACAGTGAAGAAGAGCAGCCTTCAGAGTCCTCCTGAGGAGGAAAAGGAGTGTTGGTGCCATGGAAGGAGCTTTGTTAGTGACAGACCCATGTCATGAACCATAAAAATTGTGTCTGATTGTTCTGCTCATCCTTGTCACTGAGTGTGAGGGGGAAAACGTGGATGGCAGTAACCAAGAGCTGCTCCAGCAGCTGCTTTATTAAAATGTAGAAAGGTTTTTCTATCAATCAGTCCATCCATCAGTGCTTCCAGCTGATGGCTTGAACAGTCACATCCCTCCACCCCTCAGAGGAGGGCAGGGAGAAGCAGCCAGATCATTCAGGGACCACAAGATAATTCCTAGAGATGATTCTAGCAGGAGAGCAGCTGGGAAGACACCTCCAAGGCCAAGGACCTGCACAGAAACCAGTCACTCCCCCAGTGCCCTGGAAGTCACACACTGAACTGGTTTTTATTGCCCAGCCCCAGCTCCTTCCTCTGCTGGAGACTGGTGCAAGGTCCTTTCTCCACAGGCCATCCATCCATCTTTAGTTCACTTCTGAACCTTAACCCACAGCACCTTCCTGGCCAGGACCAAGCCAGCTGTGACACAGCAGGGCACAGGATGTCACCGTGCAGCCAGCCCAGGTTTGCTCTCCATGCTGCCCATCCCAGCCCTAAACCTCCCTGCCAAGGCAAATTGGATTAAACTCAGATCAGATTATGCCAGAGCTGGGCTGTGGGGACTTTTCACTCTGGCTTTTCTTCAGCAAAAAGAACTCCAGAGGCTCAGCGTGACAGCAAGAGAGGGAAAAGGGAGAGAGCCTGGAGCCATGGGGAGAGAGCTGTGCTCCAGGGAGGGGAGAACAAAGGAGATAACTGCAAGGTAAATAAAAAGGCACAAGAGCTTCTGTGACTTCAGAGAGAGAAAGTGAGGGGCAAGGGGTCAAACTTTACACTAATTAACCTTGTATCAGCAAACTTTGAAAGCCTGAAAGCCCCAGGGGCTGCAGCACGGGAGGTCAACCTGGGCCATCTTTGAAACCAAAGGTGAAAAGAGTGACAAAAAAGGGACAGCTCCAGGGCAGTTTGCAGCGCTGCAGATCCCACCTGAAAAGGGGAGTTTGCTGTGGAATCCCCCCACAGCATCGTTTAAATTTGTCTAAAAAATATAAAAATTTAAAAAGCCTTGTGAAAATGTGCACCTGCTCCCCGATCCACCGAAGCAGGGATCTGTTGGTGTGCTCACCTTTAATCACAGGACACTGCTAACCCAGACCATCTGAAATCATTAAACATTTGCTTAAATACATTTCTGGATCAGTCAAAGCATTGCCATGGGTGTCCTCAGGCTGCACAGTTAATTAAAGCAACACCTGGTTCTGTCAATGCTGTGGACACAGCAGGAAAAAACAGGCAGCAACTCACAGAGATATAGAAATTACAAAGACTAATGCACAAAATACATTGAAAATCCATGTCTTGTATGGGATATATAAATAGGACATAGAAATGAGTATCTCTCTGTTCTCCGTGGCTAATCTGAGGGAAATGGTAAGCCTGGTTTGGGTATTCTGGCTGGAGGAAGCACAGCATAATTGCCATTTAATGCCTTTACTGGTTGGCTTGGAAAGAGAGTTTGAATTCTTGGTGTATAAACACTGAAAAAGCATCAGAGGAAAAGGTGCTTTACTCAAACACTGAATGCCCAACTTCATCCTGATAAAGAAAACCAACCTCCACAGCATCTTCCTTATTTCCCCCATTAGCACAGGGGATCCCCAAAACCACTGGGGGATCCACTCACAGCTTCTGCACACAAAATGGAAATTTGTTTTTTTCCTTATTGGTGGAGTCCTGAACTGCAATCACAAACACCTGGAGTAACTGCAGGACAAATTAACTCTGCTAGAGGGTCACCAGGAAGATGAACCCCACAAAAAACACTGAGGGGATTTCTCTTTATCAAGCTTCTGTCTGGAAATTCTGCACACCTTTTCCTCCCAGTATGGAGTAAAAATATCAATTTTTCAGGATTTGGGGAAGGTAGTGCCAGCTCTGCCTAGCCCCTAGCCCACACCAAACCAACTAATGATCCCAGCAGAGGGAAGAACAAAGCTGCATTCCCATTCTCTCAGTATGAGGGACCAGTGATTGAGAACTCCTGAAAAGCCCCTTTTGCTTCCCAGTCCAGTTTGTATTTGTTTAAGCCCAAGGCAGACAAACACGAGAGGAGCCCCCAGGAATCCATAACCACCCTGATGCTTCTGGGTAGCAAATCATCTCCACTGCCATCTGTTTTCAGTCACTTCCAAACGAGTTCTGAAGAGTCAATTGTTTTCTTCTAGGAAAAATAAACATGCAAGCTGCTATTCACCCGATTTCCAGCAATTTTCTGCTGTGGGTAAATGTAGCTTCAGATTTTAGAACTAAGTCTCATTCTCATCCAAAGAATTTTGCAATATAATTACCTCATTTTTACTGACTTGGATAACTGTTGCTCTTTGAGGAAGAAAAAAAAAAAGGAAAAAAAAGGGGGGGTGTAAAGTCTGCAAGACTAATTCCTCCTCCTGCCCCTTTGTTATAAAATCTTGGAACAACTGACAGTGATTAATCTCACTTGATATTTCTTTGGTTCTCTATTTGTTGATTTAAAGGCATTTTATGACTGATTGTTTTCAGTTGCCTGGACAGCTGTCAGATCTGGACTGTGGTTTGATTTGGCTTTCGGGGAGCAAAATTATTATTTTTCTTATTTTTACAGCTCCAAAACATAGTGGCTGACGGAGGTGGCCCGTCAGAAACCATCTATGTGAAACCAAAACTACCTCCAGATTGGGAGAAGATGGCTCAGACATCCTGCAGGCAGATTACACAAGCAAGATGTGGAAGGCAATAACACCATTATTTTATTTTATTACTAGTTTTTTAGATGCTCAGCCTGCACATAGTCTCAAATACAGTGGCAAAATCCATCCCTAAGTGTAACATCAGTAGTTTTGTAGGAGAAACTTTGGCCTTTGGAGCAGCACTGGTGAAGCTGCATTTTCTGCTTGTTTTGGGGCTGGAGTGCTGCACTCCAAGCAATTCCCATCCCTGCTTGCCTGGGACAGGCTGTGCTCAGTGAAAAGTGTGTGAAACAGGGCCTGAGAGTCTGAGCCATGAAAAAAAAAAACTAAAAAGTGAGGAGAGCTCAAGGGAGGAAGGTGTTAATACCAAACAGCTCAATATCCACCACCTTCAACCTCCTGTCTCTAACAACCTTTGACTTTAAACCCTACCCTCAATTTTAGCCTCTTTTCATCTCTGCATCTTCCTTTCACCTCCATCTCACCACTGTGGCCACCCAGCTGCCTTTGTGGCTCTTCACTTCTCTCATGGAGCATCCAAAACCAGACTAACACTCCCTGAACACCACCCCTGCCTCATCCTCCTGTCCTTTCTTTGGATTCCAGGCTAAAACCTCACCAGCTTCTACCCCAAACAGGGCTGGACAAGGCTTGGGGCAACCTGGGATAGTGGAGGGTGCCCCTGCCCATGGCAGGGAAGTGGAACTAAGTTTTCTTAAATGTCCCTTCCTGCCCAAACCATTCTGGGATTCTCGAATTCAAAATTTACCTGTGAGCTTGAGCCTGTGGAGAGAGCAGCTGCTATTGGCTCCAGCTTGCTAAAATTTAAACACAAAAGAATAAATGTTCTTTAAATGCTGTACAGACTGGTGTTTTCCTGGTTAAATGATGGGATCTGCTTGCACATCTTCATGTTTGTCCCTGTCCAGTTGGACAAGACTGGGAGAAGACAAGGCAAGCACTAGATGGTGGCACCTCAGGGACAGTCACAGCCCAGGGCCCATGTTTAATCCCTCATTTCTTTTTGAAATCTGTGGCTCCCACCTCCCAAAGTTTGCGGCACATGAAGCAGCCAGAAAAAATGCACAAACCATGAAATGAGGGGTGGGACTCATGATTTTCCAGAGTCTCACTGCTTGCAAAGGAAGTTCTCTCCACCACCTGAGCCACCCTCCCCTTTCACTGCCCACATCACTTCCCAGCCTGCCTCCCCAGGTATTCCTAGTTGGAATTAGGATTACTACCAGCTCTCTTAAAAATAAAAATAACCCATACAGTTCTTTTTTTAGTTACCAGATTATTATTCACCCTTTCAGCCCAATCTGAAGCATCTGACATTACTCAGATGCAATGCCCCTGCTTTCCCCACTGAGGGCCTATGGCCCTCTGCTCTTTTCAAGCTTCACAAGTCTATTTTCATGGAGTTTTACTTTTCCTCTTCCAGTCCCCTCCTCCACAACACACTGCAAGCAGTGGAAGCGAGCCCCACACGATGCCCTGAGAGCCTGTGTGTAACAATAGACTTGAGCTAGGTTTTACTAAATCACTCATCCCACATCTTCTCTCCCTTGCTTTCTAAACCATGGCCATAAATCATTGGGAAAACATCAGGACAGTCATATCTTTGCATCCATGCCTTCATCAGCTCTTGTAACACCCTGCAAATCTGGGCCCCACATCCACCAGGCCACAGTGGTGAAGTTTCCCTCACCTTTGCTCACATTCAGATCTTTCAATCCAGCTGAAACACCTGGGAATTCTTTTCCCAGTTCCACAAAACCCTTCCATTCCTGATCATCTTAGGGTTCCACCTTCTCCAGACTCATATCCCTTCTCCTCAGCCACTTGGACACAGGGATTGGGACCATCCTTGAACAAATAAATCCCAGTGGTTTTCCCATCTCCTCTGCTTTCCACCACTCTGGTCTCATTTCTGTCATCTGATTCCTCTTTATGCACATTGCCTGTTCTCATACCCATTCACGTCACACATTTAAGAAGGTGGCAAAGAATGTCAAATGTCTTTATAATCCCACTAAGCCACATTTGCCGCTCCAACCGCCAGCTTAGTTCACTGTGCTCCTTTTAAACAAACAAAAACAACCCCAGAAGATGTAACAACAACAGAAACAGGCGGGCAGCAGAGCAGGACATGCTGAAACTCAGCGTGGTCCCCCATTAGGGGGAAAAATTTGAGTGTTTTAATCCTGACAACGGCACCACAATGAATCAGTGGATCTGACGGGTCAGCCTCTCGGCTGGTGCAGCGCCAGCAGCTTCCACAGGGGTTCATCAGCCATGAATTGGCCCCATATGTGAAAACCCTCCACAATTTGTCCAGTTTCTCCCATCCCCGCGGAGCAGAGCCTCCATATGTGAGATCCCACAGAGCTGTCAGCCAACGTCACATTTCAATAACTGCAGAAACAGCCGGGGCTGCACAAACCAGCGGAACAATCCCATTGCTCATAAACTGGCAAGTGACCTCCGTTGGCAGAGCTTTTGTTGATCACAACCCTTTCTGTGGAACAAAACATAGGAGCTAACACGCCAGAACAGACTCAGTGATCCATCTTCCCCCTGCCTCCTGTCTCCAGCAGAGGCCAACGTTGGTGTTGGAACGGGAGAGCGAAGACGGATCCACGACGCCTGCGAGGCACCTGGGCTGCTTGTGCAATATTCTGTGCAATATTCTGCCCTTGACCCCTGAAAAACTCTCCTGCTCCATGCAAGTGTGCAATATGTCATCCCAGAGAGGAGAGGCTCTCAGGGGCTCTCATAAAGCAACATATGTCCAAGTCAGACCACTGTCCTTTCTGCTTCTGTCTTTATTTTAGCTTGATTGATAGAACTGACCATCTTTCTCTTAAGATCAAGTCTTTGACTTCACAAATTGAGTTTTGTGTCAAAAATATTGCTCTTACCTAAATTAATATCTTTTCTCACAGAAGCAGATGCACAGGATTATTTTTTTTTTTCACCTTACCCAGTTTCTCAGGGTTTTAATTCCTTTCCTTGCCTATTCAACACCAAATTAATGTTTGTCCATTCCATTTCTTTGTAGATTCTCTCCCTCCAAACTTTATAAACTTTTATTCTTTTCTACCTTTATTCCATCTTGTCTTGGACATGATTTATGTAGTTCAGCTACATTATTTGGCTCAGTCCTGAACAGAGATTGCATTCTCAGTTCCCACAAGGCAAACAAATACATTAGGTGAAAAAAAATTTAAAACCTGAAATAATATCTTGTACTTGAAGCAGAGTTCAGGAAAGTTGATGAGATGATGCTGACGGCTGTACAATGAATTAGATCCTTTCTAAACTGAGATTTATTATAAAGTACAAACCATTCTTCAATTCAAAAGTGGAGATGGTGATCCGATGACTGTTTTATTTGTCTGTCTTTTTGTCACAAAACAACTGATTTTGCAAATATTAAACCCAAAGAAAATATGATCTGAACTATTTCTTTTAATTTTTTTTCCATCTCTGAGAGAAGCACTTTTTAAATGCTGTGCCTGGTAGAACATGCTAATGTGGAAAACTCTCAAATTAATTTAGAAACAAAGTATAGATATTTTTGGTTTAAGCTACTAAAAATAAAATAAAATTAAAATTTAAAAAAAGTCAGCTCTCTCAATTTATATATTATTAATACTCAGAACATCTCCTGATCCCAGAGACCGAAGCAGAGAGGGAAAACTCCTACATCCATCCCCAAGCTGAATATTCCGTGAGGTACCAACTGCCAGTCCTGGCAGCCCCGCCACCCTCGTTAGGTGATAAATTAATGCTTGGCTCCCGCTGTGCCCTTGCCAAGCGGGCAGAGCTCCAGCCCGAGCCTGGCTTGTCCAACCGGCACCCACCCTCTAGTGGGATGAGGGAAAAGTGCTGCTCCAGCTGCTCCCGCATGGATGCACCCTGGACAGCTGTGGACACCCAGAGGATGCTCCTGCAGCGTGGCCTCGCTGGGACCTTCCCTGCTCTGCTCCCCTCTGCCCTCCACACCTCTGCTGGGTCGAAAGGGGTTTTGGCTCTGAGAGGTGATTGCAGCCAGGATGAGCTTCTGCAGGAAATCCTGGATAATCTTTCCTTGCGAGCTCTGCGCTGCAGGGTCAGGGCCCTTTTACTGCATTTTTATAGGGGAGCAAGCAGTGATAACCCAGGGAATCAGTGGCTCTGAGTGTCATTCTGTGCCAAAAACAGCGTGGCAGCAGGAGCAGGGCAGGGACTGTCCCCTGTGCTGGCACTGCTGAGGTGACACCGGGATTGATGTGTCCAGTTCTGGGACCCTCAGTTCAGGAAGGACCTGGGGGGGCTGGAGCATGTCCAGGGAAGGGAATGGAGCTGGGGAAGGGGCTGGAGAATCCCTGAGGGAGCTGGGAAGGGGCTCAGCCTGGAGCAAAGGAGGCTCAGGGGCCCTTGTGGCTCTGCACAGCTCCTGCCAGGAGGGGACAGCCGGGGGGTCTGGCTGTGCTCCAGGGAACAGGGACAGGAGCAGAGGGAACGGCCTCAGGCTGGGCCAGGGCAGCTCAGGGTGGGCACAGCAGGAATTTCCCCATGGAAAGGGGGCTCAGGCACTGGAACTGCCCAGGGAGGTTTGGAGAGCCCATCCCTGGAGGGGGAACTCTGGGCTGGGGACAAGGTGGGGATGGGGCACAGGCTGCACTTGATGATACCAGAGTTCTTTTCCAACCTTAATGATTCTATGATTCTACCTTTCTTTTGTTATAAGGAGAAGACCAAATAGACAATCAAACAAAATTGCTCAGGGAAATAAAAATCCAAGCCTAATCTATCTAATATAAAAATACATTAGATAGACCAATATGAATGAAAAGTAATTAAAAAGTGGAATGTTTTTGTTCAACAATGAGCACTGCAGTCAGGCAGGACTCAATGATACCAGAGCTCTTTTCCATCCTTAATGATTCTATGATTCTACCTTTCTTTTGTTCTACCTACACAATCAAACAAAATTGCTCAGGGAAATAAAATTCCAGCCTTAATCCATCTAATATAAAAATACATTAGATATATAACTGAAAAGTAATATAAGGAGAAGACCAAATAGACAATCAAACAAAATTGCTCAGGGAAATAAAATTCCAGCCTTAATCCATCTAATATAAAAATACATTAGATAGACCAATATGAATGAAAAGTAATTAAAAAGTGGAATGTTTTTGTTCAACAATGAGCACTATCCAAGCCTAATCTATCTAATATAAAAATACATTAGATATATAACTGAAAAGTAATTAAAAAGTGGAATGTTTTTGTTCAACAATGAGCACTGCAGTCATGGCACAACCTGTGAATGTGCAGCAGAGCTGTAAGCAGCTCTCAAATATTGGTACAAAATATAAGAGGTGAGGGGAAAAGACCAAACACACAATCAAACAAAATTGCTTAGGGAAATAAAATTCCAGCTCTAATCCATCTAATATAAAAATACATTAGATAGACCAATATAAATGAAAAGTAAAAAGTGGAAGATTTTTTTTCAACAATGAGCACTGCAGTCGTGGCACAACCTGTGAATGTGCAGCAGAGCTGTAAGCAGCTCTCAAATATTGGTACAAAATATAAGAGGTGAGCAGCCTTTAGGGAAAACACTCCTGAAAGGGTTTGCAGACCCTCAGAGATGCTGCTCCAGGGCCAGCCCAGCTCCCAGGGAGGCTGTGGCACGTCCTGCCCTGGGCTGGCTGGCCTTGACTCTTAACAGCACTTCAGTGATCTCCTGTGAGGAGAGGTTTGGGGTTGTTGAGAAAGAAAAGCTTTGGGGTCAGCTGAAGGGAGCCTACAGGAAAAATGGAGAGGTTCTTTACAAGGGATGGAGGCACAGGACAAGAGGGAATGGCTCCAAACTGACCAAAAGTAGGGTTAGATGGGATATTGGGAAGAAATCCTTCCCTGGGAGGGTGGGCAGCCCTGGCACAGTGCCCAGAGCAGCTGTGGCTGCCCCTGGATCCCTGGCAGTGACCAAGGCCAGGCTGGATGGGTTTGGAGTGCCTGGGACAGGGGGAGCTGTCCCTGCCATGGCAGGGGTGGCACTGGATGAGCTTTAAGGTCCCTTTCAACCCAAACCATTCTGTGATTAGGAATTGCCCTGGGATTACAAATACAGCCTGTGCAAGCACTACCCAAAGGAGGCTGACAGTCTCCTGTCCCAGAGCCTTCAAAGGAAAATGGTTGAAAAATGTGATAAGCAGGTAAATGGCTACCCCGGGGTGATGATCCATCGAAATCAGCTGAATAACACCAGCATCCATTATCAAACTTTGCCCAACATTATACACTTAACTGCAAATTTTAAGTCACTACAAAAATTTTCTCTTTAAATAAAGTGGAAAAGTGTTGCAAGCAACTTCTTTTTATTTCACTGCAAAGAATACAATATTTTTTTTTTTTTTAGCTGCAGTTCATAGAAGACAGCCTGGTTTACATGGGAAACTGGGGAATGAGCATTCCCTGCAATGAGTCTGCAGAGGGAAAGAAATGACTTCTCAGAAAGGGCCAAGTTCAGGATTTCAGCCTGCACTTTAAGCAGGGGCTAAGAGTAAAGTCCTGCCTGCTGGAATTGTGAAATCTCTGTAAGCAAGTTTATAAGCAAGTATTAGCACAGCTGGCAAAGGCTTTCAGCTAGGAAAAAGTTATTCCACTGGTGAAGACGTGCAGGAGGGAGCAGATGAAGTCTGAAAAAGCACAGCAGATGGGGGCTGTGTGGACTGCAGGCCAGTCCAGCAGCCACTGCAATATTCATGAAGGACTTTAGGTCTTTAGACAAAAATGCCTTAGCAATAACTATTAGTAAAATTCTTTTTCCTCTATTTTTTTTTCCTGTTGCCTGCACAGACTGGAGTTTTGCAGACAGCTAACAAGAAAACTGCTGGAAATGCCAGACAGAGGGAGGAGATGGGCCTGGCACAAAACGTGCAGTGAGGAGACTGCTTTGGGATGTCCTGGTGGAGCACTTCAGCCCAGCAATGGATTTGGGAAGCAGCTTGCACTGAGCAGAATGCAAAACTCACAACAGCAAAAGATGCCTGTTCATACCAGGGCTCCACTAAAAAAAAAAGCTGTTGTGAAAAGTCAGGTCACAAACAACCGACCAAAGGAAATCCAAAATCTGCACTGCTGAAGAAAAGGAAGGTAGGGAATTGATGCAAACGAGCCAGATTCCCCCAGGGAAGCAGAGAGAGGGGTCTTGTTAAAGCACCAGCTGTTAGCTCCCATCTGTGTGCAATTTCCACTCCTACCCTGTGTGCAGGATGAAGCCCTTCCAAAAGGATTGTGAGCGAGCTGCTGAGAACTGGAGCAGCCCCAAGTGCCCAAGTGTGGTGGGTGTCCCAGAGCTCGGAGAAGAGCTTGTGTTTCCCACAGGGGTTTGAGGCCAGATGCCATCTCCAGGCAGAGACAAAGGTCACCTGTGACAGGATTGCCCAAGTGTAGGGAAACCACATGGGGGAAACCAGAAGTTGCTGAGGCAGCAGAGTCCCCATCCCCAGCTGTCCCCAAGGCCCAAGCAAAACCTCAGACACTCAGCTGCCATCAAAGGTGGGACAGTGACAGCCTGGAAACCACACTGCTGGTCAGAAATAACTCTGTCCCATGGAAAACATGCATGCCTCAAGTACATGGAACTGCAAGAACTAAATAAACTATCATTATCAGGAGAAATCCAACTCCTAGTCGAGTTCATGTGGGTATAATAATAAATTATACAGATATGTCAATAAAATGATCACTGTCTGCAGGGCTGTGGGGCTCTGAGTGACCCATCACTTCAGCTACCTGCTGTTTTACCATGGGAAGTTAAATTAACTGAGAAAGGTGCTGGTTTGGAGGGGGTTCATCTCTCTGTTAACTGAGCTAAGTTTTCTCCTGGACATTTCCAGTGGGTGGGAATAGGAACAATTGCTGACTCTGGGGGCAACTCGTGGTTTCCTCACTGTCCCTGCAGGGTGACAGAGATGAATTGCTCCTCATGTGGACTTTGAGTAAAGTTGTGGTGAATTGTGACAGAGATGAATTGCTCCTTGTGTGGACTTGGAGTGAAATTGTGGTGAATCCTGTTCACAAAACCCATTCATGATCCTCCAGGCCTTTGTGCCATTTATACAGGCTGGTGGGAATCAGCTGCTCCTGCTGGACCAGTTCAGGCTGGATCAAAGACCATATTCTGCAGAAAAATGACATAATCAGGTGGAGTCTGGTGGAAAGTCACGTCACAGGGGACAGAGGTCAGTATACGTGGTGTCACAGGAGAGGCTGGCTCTGAAGCAGCTCAGTGAGGTAAAGGCTGGCAGATGCAGCAGCAGAGAGAAGAGGAAGGTGCAATGTGGCTCTCATGAAAGGCCAGTCCCTTCTCCAGGACTGGAGGACTTGGGAGCCTGCAGTAAAAGCAGAGAGAGCCCTCCAGAAGCTCTGTCATCATCGCACTGGTCAGGCAGCAAGGAAAGAGAAAATCTTACCCTGGAGCACAGCCAGAGGCAATCTGAACTGCCTGAACTGCCCTCAGCACACCCAGCTGCAGCAGAACCAGATGCCAGGAGACACTTGGGCACAAGGATTGTCTGTTGAAGCCTTCATTCACAGATAAATCCATTTTTATCCCAGAGCAAACACCCAGGATGGGACACACCAAGGGAAGTATGTTCAGAGGTTAGATATGGTGCCACCAGACTAAAACAGCACCCAAATATCAAAGTAAAACAGTGATAATCTGCTCTGCTGAACGTCATTCAAAGCCATAAATGCTCAAGAGATACGTCAGAGAATGACACACAGTCTAACCCTAGATTGGAAAAATGAAAACATCCTCACTTAGGTTATGTTGTTTCTGTCCTTAAAACACAGGCTGAACTTTTGGTAGGAGAATAATAGGCTCCAAATCATTTTAATGAGACAAGAGATGAAATTTGCAGGGACTAGGCATCAATTTGAGAGAAATCATATCCTCCTGGCAGGAGATTTAATCATCTGATTATTTCAGGAGACATATTTTGGCATAGGAGCTGTTTGTAGGCGCCAAAAAATCGTGCAGGTTTGTTCAAAACTTCACAGAAGAGGCACAGAACTATTATGTCAGCCAATTAATAGAGACTTTTGACTGAAAAAAAATAGCAATCAATCAAAATTGCCTAAAACAATCCTTTCTCATGTGTCTGAACTCAAAGTACTTCAAAACCAAGCTGATCTTAGATCACCAGCCCATATCCTGCTCTCTTCTTTTCGGTCTTTATTGCTTCTCTGGGGTGATGATCCATCAAGGTCAGCTGAATAACACCAGCATTCATTATCAAACTTTGCCCAACATAATACACTTAACCCCAAAATGTAATCACTACAAAATACTCTCTTTAAATAGGGTGGAAATGGGTTGTGAGAAACTTTTTTTTTTTCACTGCAAAGAACACAATCGACTTTATTTTTTTTTTAAGCTGGAATTCATAGAAGACTGCAGAATATGACCCTGACTTGTTCTTGTGAATCGCTGTCACAAGGCCACTTTGAACCTCTCCTCAGTGCTCTTCAGCCAGCTGAGGACATCTGTGCTGAGCTCTGCTTTCCAGGCACACGGGGAGGAATGTGTATGGACACAGATGTGTATCCACACGTCCCCGAGGGTTCCCTGTGTCAGGAGGGCTCTGAAAGGGGCACCCCGAGGTTTCCATGCCTAACAAATCCTTCCCAGCAATGAGGAAATTGAACAGCCTATACTTTAGCAAACACAAACCCAAAGAGTTGGTCCTGCTTAGTGCATTGAGCTCACCAGAGGTGTTCTTTGAAGGAGAGGCAAACTGAGGGAACTCCATAACCCTCCTAGACAGATGCAAAAAAAAAGAAGAATTTGGAAATACCCCAGTGTGTTCCAGCAGCCTATAACGGGAGACTGGCTGTGGAAGAAGAATTGCTGGTATGATCTCAGGACTCAAGCCACTGTAGTCAGCCAGTCTGCCCACAACGATGGGCCAGCCAAGACAATACCAGCTCTATGCTCACTGATAATCCAGACCCAAACACAAACGGCATCCCCATGCCACAGGAGCAGGCAGGAGGACGTGGAAACCTCAGGAAGATAGCAAGCTACCTGCTCTCCTAGGTCCAACAGCAGGGAAATTTCTTCTGCTGCTTGCAAAAGCTCCTAATGGGGTCAGCTGAAATGATGGATGTAAACAGCTCCTCCAGCCACAGGCAGTGCCGGATACTCCTACAAGTACTGAGCTCCTGTGGGTATTACACAACTGCCTCTATTCAGGAGGCTAAAAAGGAGTTCAGTCCTGCTTGTATATGCTGGAATCATGACATACAGTGTTCCCATAAATCATATAAATGGGTGTTACTGTGCCACTGGTTGGGACAGCTGCTGTTATTATTGAAAACCCTCCTGGCAACCCAAGCCCGGTGCCATTCAAGCTGAGGCTGGCCTCAGTGCAGCTTGTGCTGGGCTCAAGCCTGTGCCCTGCAGTTTTCCCAAAAGATTTGGGCAGAGTTGAGGCTGCTGTGCCCGTTCTCCATCACCCAAGGGTGGCACATGTTGACACGGAGCCCTGTCACCACCAGCTCTGTCCCCCTCCAGGCTGCTCTGACCCCTTGGAGCAGGGGCTGCTCCACACCCCAGCCTGCTTTCCACTTGGATGGAATGCCTGGTGTGTCACAGGCCGCTGGGGACAGCCACCCCAACCTTCCTGCTGGGGACATCATCACCGACACAGAGCAGCCTCAGAGCTCTCAGGGCACCCAGCAAAGCTGCTGGGGACAGAAGCACAAAAGCACAGGCGGCTTTTACCTCAGCCAAAATGCCAAAGTTATCAGGAGAGACACTTGGCTAAACGCAGAGACTGGAAATGACAGAGAGGAGTCCCAGGAGGCAGCAGAAGGCCATGGACACCCTGTCTGTGGTCTTGTTCTGCACATTCCACCCTCAAGTCGGCTCTGCCTGAACCTCTCACCCACACACTAATTTATTCCTGTGGGTTTTCATGAAATAGGAATTCTGAGACAAGATGTACAGAAAGTTTAGTACATGGTGTAAAAGCTAGCATCCATCATGCCAGCTCTGCCTCTCCAATGAATTCGTTCTGCTTGTTATTATCATCTGTCTATATTCATAAACAATACCCTTATGATTTTTTCCATGCTTATTTATTTCCTCAGTCACTGACTTGGTTTCCCGAGGCTATCAGAAAATTACATATAAATATTTATATAAACAGATCTCTGTTTTGAAATGGTCCCCAGCTACTTCTGAATGCAATATGACATCAACCAAAAATCAAGGCATGCTTGGCACACAGAACTCACTGCTGACTGTGAAAATGGATGTAGCTGAAATAGCCCCAGGAAAGGACCCACCAAACTCATATCCAGAATATATTTCATATATATTATGTTTACATTATATTATGCTATATTATGTATGTATTTACATTATATTATTGTGCTTAGATTATATTTCAGTAAATATGGGGCCCAGGATTGGTACATGGATGGGCAAAACTCTTGGGGAGATGGGAGAACAATTCCAAGAGGGGCCATTCGTGCACCAGCCAGATGTGCTGTTAGAGCTGTAGTGCAGCACCACAGCTTATCAAGGGCGTGGAAGGATTGAATTGCACTCCTGGACACATTTCGAGATTAAAATCTGATTACACCAGGACAGAAAAGACAGCAAGTATTATCTCTGAGGGTTTTTCACACAGAAAACAGCATCCAGCAATTCTTCCATTTTGGGTTATAAAGTGAATTGGAATGAGGAGGAAAAATCCTTCTGAAATAATGCCTTTGCAGACATGAGAAACTGCCATGTACGGTGCCATGCTGATGAGCCCAGCTATAATCCAATCTTTGCTTTCTGCTGACTGGCTGAGCTCTGGTGGTTTATGATGTCAGAGGAACCCCTCAAAAGAATTATAGCCTTTTAGTCAGCTCTGAACCACGTATTATTATGAATACTAAACTGGTTCAAGTGCTCTTTTGGTCTTGCTCTAACATTAGACAAAGTCTCAAGCAATTACCTATCTCTTCAAGGAATGTGTTTTCCTTGGCGTGGGATCCTGCTGGAAGCAGGAGGGAACATTTGTGGATACAACTTCCCCAGAGCCAGCACAGGGCAAGGTACAAACACCAGGACAGGGCTCCCGTCCCCACAGCCCCACAAAATAAAAGGATTCCACCACAAGCAAACCTTATTCATGGTAAAAACACGTTCAATGAACACAGATAGGGGCGATGCAGGCGAGAGGCACATTGTGGTGGCAAAGTCACTGCAAGTTACATTGTGGTGGGTAAACACTACGTTAATTTGAAAACAGATTCCAGCATTAGCCCTGCAGAAAGAGGGGTTCAGGCAGTTCCTGCATCCAAGTGGCCCCAGTAAGATCCATGACAGCAGCAGGACCATAATTTGTATTTTAAAAGTTGTCTGTCCAGTGTTGGTAGCTGGAGCAGGACCACAGCTCTGTGACTCTGCCCCCTACACTGACCCCTGGTTTTTCTAAGCCTGGCTCTAACTGCTGAGATTTGGAGAATCTTTTTAGCCTCAACTGACAATTAACTATTTACTTAAAAGTGGGGGGTTTTTTTTAATGTGAATTTCAACTTACAGTACTCATTATTCCACAGGAAGAATAAAAACCTGTCAATTGTGTCATGTAGGTCACGGATGCCATACTTCTAAGGCAACATGGTCAACAGGCTGTGCTGTGTGTCAGAGCATCTGCCCAGATCCCACAGGAGTGAAAAGAGAGGTCCTACCAGGCCAGAGGCACACCTGGACCTATGGGTTAATTATTGTCCGATCCAACTGAGAACTCCCAAAGCAGTGGGAAGACCATCTATACATAAAAAGTGAAACGTGGTTATGGAAGGCCAGTGAGAGCCCAAGATCAGACTGCAGAGATGATTTTCTCCCTCAGGGCTCTTCCCAGCCCTGCAGGATTGCACTGAATTTCTTGGGTTCAACACAAAACCAAAAACTGAGCCTTCATTTCTCCACCAGCTGTTGGCCTCTGCAGGGCCGTTCCCAGGAGCAGCAGATGCACTGCGGGTCCCAGGTCAGCCCAGCTGAGAGCAGCCAGAGCAGCTCCAGAGCACTGCATTGTTTGGACTCTGATTGTGGAATCGCTGCTCGGTGCAGTCTGTGGGTGGTGACTCGGGTGCTATAATTACCACTCTAATTACATTGGCACGTTTCCCTCTTGGCGAGCCCCATGGAATTACAGTCCCGTTACCTGACCTGCCTTTCTGATAGTCCTACCACCATGGGCTGGAGCATTTTGCTTTTGGTCTGCCCACAAGCTCGTAGGCTTAGTGTGAGTTGGAAGGCCAGGAATGCCAAGGTAGGTTGTTTTTTTTTTTTTTCCCAGAGCAAAAAAAAAATGTTGTCAACGTTCACTTTGACTGCAAGTTTTACTTGTGGCTCCTTCACGAGGTGAGGAGGAGGAGGAGGAATGGAGGAACCAGATCACTGGAAGGATCTGGTACTTCAGAGGAGAAAGGACTAGCAAATCTTGCCCATCTTTAACTTCTGCCTTGTGTAACTGCACCACAAACACACAAAAACTGGGTGTGCCTGATAAATATGTCACCTGGGACACGGGATCA
Source organism: Passer montanus (assembly GCF_014805655.1). NCBI lineage: Eukaryota > Metazoa > Chordata > Aves > Passeriformes > Passeridae > Passer > Passer montanus. Next base: position 12,748,853 of record NW_024362051.1, read on the forward strand.
AATTGTTTGCATTGTGCTTTGGCATTAATGTCATAGCAGTAATTCTCTCCTCTCCTGTAGATACCGCTTCAGGATTTGGTGGGTTCAAAAACTCAAAACCATCCCGTGTTGCACATGGAAGCCAGCTCACCTCTGGATCTGATGCTGCACATAACTGAGCCCATGTTAACCTTGAATCACATAAAACAAAGAGAATGCTTTATGTGCCACGGGGTCTTCAGCTGGGGGACCCAGAAAATGCTTTTTTGCTCTCTTCTCTCCCAAAATCAAGCAGGGTTTCTGCGGAAGAGCTGTGAGGAGTTTCCATGCTCCTCCAAGCTGGATCCCACACTGCAGCCCCGGGTTGGGAGCCAGAGCTGTGTCCCAGCAGGCCGTGGTCTGGATGAAACCAGAGACTCCACTGCAAATCTTTTGCAGATCCTTCTTTCCTTTACAGCACTCAGGGGGATTCGGTTTTGGTGACTTTGCTGAACAATTCTCTAAATCAAAGCTGCTTCTTGAAACTCTCAAATTTTTTTTTTCCCTGATGGATTTTTCTCCCTTCTGATTTGGAGCCAGCCTGGGAATAGGGGTGCTACAGGACGTTCAGCACTTCTCTGTGTCAGGCTGCAGCTGCCTGAGGTAGCCACTTCACTCGAGGAAATTATTTGAGGTTTTCTGAGAGCCTCCTGACAGTAGGTAAAGATTGTTTCAGCTTGTGGGAGCGCCAGCTAGCAGCCTCCATAACCTGAATGACATGCAATGCCATAAAAACTCCTGCTAAAACTCACTCTGTCCGTGCAAGATGCTGATTCTGACGTCAGGGTCTGACATTTCAGCCATCACGGAGCAGCTCATCTGCATAAGAACTGGCAAGTTGGAGATGGCCTACAAGTATCTCCTAGCAGAGGACCCTTCCATGGATTATTTTAGCTAAGAATGTAACTCTCCACGTCTTGCAGATCTCTTCCCTGTTCTCTCAGGGCAGAAAAAAAAAATGTACTACTGTGAGAAAAAGGGAGAAATGGATGATTTTTGGCCAAAGCTCTTCTGTGGTGACTAAGCAGACTGCAGTCTGATATGTCTCAGTCTGAACAGCCCCATTTTGATGACCCTGTCACACATAATTACCAACAGAACTTCCAGTTTTTCCTTAGCTCGTGCAGTAGTCCCAGAAATCCTGACTGTTGGGCATTATCTGCCTTATATGAGTTGTAATCTCATCACATTTTTGTTTATATCCACCAGTAATAGAAAACATGCATATCTTCAGTTTGACTTCAAGAATAAAGTAAATATATAATTCTGGCAAATTGTTTGGAATTACAGTTTAACAGCATCTGGTTCAGATATTCTGTAGTAAATTGTTGGCACAGGCATTGCCACATTTTTTTTATTATTATTATTATTTGAACCAAAATGTTCTCAGAAACATGTGTTTTTCGTCCAACTTCCATGTAATCCGTTTTATGACAGCCACAAAGCTGACGAAGTTTGAAACTTAAACTACCTGGGCAGAAGGGATTGTTTCTGGACACTCATTACACAGCTGATTAACTGAGGAATAAGCAATTCTGGCATGTAACCCGGCGTGTCAGTTGTTTTGCTTTTTGTCTCAAGGAGTTGTCTTTCTTGAAATACCTCCCCAGGTACAATGTGTACATTCCACCCTGTTTTGCTCACAAATTACATACCTGTCTTTTATGTCAAGTCCAATAGAGCTGCACCAGGTTTTCTTATTCCACATTAAAAGTAACCAATTACTTGAGTAAATACCTGTTTTAAAAATATCTCAGAGTGGTTTCCTGCCGCTCTAAATACTGAAATATTCAGCAGCATTTCTGACTCTTATAAATCTTTCCAATAGTTCATATTTTATCAAAGAAGCCACATCAGCCTTAAACCTGTCCATAACTCATTGAGAACATTCCTGAAATACATGATTTTTACACAAGCAATCAGGAAGAGAATGTCTGTGTAATTTTTAATATAATTAGCTTTGGCTTTCCATACATTTAATTTTCTGTGACTTTATTGTCAACTTCTGCTCATTCCTCATAAAAAACTAGCTACCAGAAATTCAAAATCAATGATGAGAGGGGGAAAGTGGCTTAAAATACAACCCTTTGAAGCCTCCCAACAGACCTACATTTACTGAGCCCAACAGGTTCTCCAGTGTCGAATCCCATTTCAGTCACTGTCAGCAGCTTTATTCGCACCATCCGAGAACCAGCTTGTGGGAATTAAATCAACGTGTTCCCAGAGCAGGTCCCACACCAGGAGGAACCAAGTCCAAGAGGCAGCTTCCCCCGATCTCCTGACCACGTTCCCAGCAGGGCTTTGCAGCTCTGGGCTGGCCTCGTAATGATGTGTCATTTGCAAGTCAGCACCTTGCACTAAGCCTCGAGGTGGGAAAATTACCCAGGAGGAGAGGCAACACTAAATTCCCCTGTCTTGCTTATTTTCTGGAGTCTGATGAAATCCCACTGCGCTGCTGGGGCTGCACAGCACAGCTCACTCTAACTCTAGTGTGAAATGTGTTTAGTCACAGATAGAAAGCCCAGAACGCAGACCTTGGCACACCTTCCCCACAGCATCCTCTTCCCTTTTGAAGTCATCAGCCTCTCTGTCCTTCTGAACTGGGTGTGCTGGAGCCTCTTGCACAGCATTCCTCAGCCTTCACCTGCCTGCAACGGCCTTGCAGGGACACAGCCCTCTTAATAGTCATGAGGGCAGCTCATCTCCCTAAAGACGCCAAACAATTAAACGCTTCCCATTTCAAGGCAGTTGCAAAACGCTCGTGCCACTGCTTGATCATATGAAGCCTCAATCGAGTTATGAAACACTCTTAAAAAGAAAAGCCTGTGTATGTTAACTAAAGGCAGCTCAGAGTGTGTTCCTGAAAGCCAACAGGTGCTCAGAGCTTCTGGAAGGAGTCATGATCCTCTCCAGGCGTTACTGCTCAAATATGTCCTCAAACGCCTCGCAGCAGGACACCATCCTGCACTCAGGCTCCTGTGCCCACTGGAGCAAAGCTGCAGTGCCTTTGGGATTCAGGCATCCCAAGTGCCCTGGAAACCAGCCCCTAAATCGCTGGAATTGGTAGCTATTCTATAAAATCACCTGGCAGTCCATCATGCTGCCAGGGAGTGAGTTACGCCACGCTCCGAGAGACGCCAGATTTGCTGGAGCATGACCTGTGGATCCCTCACAGCACTCACTCCAAAGGGCAGCCACAGCTCCCTGACTCCCTGAGGACAGGCTGCATGGCACCAGGTCCTCTAATCCCAGGAGCACCCCGAGGAGTGACCTGGAGAGAGAGAAAAGCAGGGAAATCCCGCAGCTCTGAGTGCCACCCGCTGCCCAGCTCTGCTGAGCAGGAGGAGATGGGAAATGCTCAACGTGCAGATTTCTTCCCCAAAGTGACACGAGGAGGGGCTATTTTGGTAAGGAAAAGATGTTAAAATAACCTTGATTGCAGTCATTAATACAATATGGGCTGAAAAGGAGGAGCAGCCCACTAAGGCAGCCAGGGCTGTGGGGCTCGAAGGATAGGCTTTGAGAAATTAGGAAAGCTGACTAGAGGAATCAAGCTGAGGGAGGAACATGGGGTCTGGAGGATGGACACTGCACAGAATGCAAAAGTCCAAAAGGTAAAACACGTCCAAAAATTGTAACTTTAAAAAGATGCAGAAAGATTGATGAGGAATGGCTGCAGGAGGACATCAGACTGAAAGCAGCAGGGAAACAGCATTACGAGAAACCATCATTTGCCAGGCACTGGAAAAAATAATATTTTATATAGATGTAATACAAACTCACTGGTTAGAAGCAGTGCATTGGCTGTTATTTCCTACAACAGAGAAAAACTGCCATCCCTTAAATTCTCCTGCCTGAGTTCAACTCATTCAGCCCCCGGTCTGTGAGCGCTCGAGCTAAGTTAGACCTAGCAAAGGCAATTAAATAGCAAAACTCTTCAGCAGTATAAATAGTAAGAGAACAAGGACAAAAGAAGAGCCAGGCACTCCGGGTGAGGTACAAATGAAGAAGAAAAAGCGATTCCTCTATTAGCCCTGCTGTCAGAAAGGGCAGAGCCCATCCCAGGGGCACGGGGGCTTTGCAGACATCCTCACTGGCACAGCCAGCTCCTCAGAGGAAAGCTGCAAGTTGCAGTTCTGAAAGCAGCAGCATGTTGATAAAAGGGAATTTCCACACGAGCTTGGCACCGCCGTTAAGAATTTCAACCTTAAAAAAAAAAGACGTTGCGATGTCAAACCCTCCGCGAGGATAAAACACTAAAATAAAAACTTCGCAGGGCTCAGCCCCGGCACACAAACCCCGTGGGCCTTGAGACAAAACCGGGGGAGGCCTGGGGGCTGCCGGGGGGGGTCGGGACGTGCCTGCCGGTGCGTAGCCGTGGAGCCATGGTCCTGCGGCGCGGTGTCACGTCCCGCCGAGGAGACCCTTGCTCGGGGAGGTGTGAGTGGATTTCCTCAAGTGCATTTTGACAGCTGTGAGGAAGCGGGCGGCAGCAGCAGCTGGAGACATTCCTAGCTGCGCCCCCCACCCCACCGCGGCGGGACCCCCGCCCCCGGCACGGCGCTGCCGGGGGGCTGCAGGGGAGGGGGCGGCAGGACGGCGGGGTCTGATGAAACATCTGATGTGCATTACGGCAGGGGCAAGGGGAGACGCGCTCGCCCCTCCCCGGCCAGCGCGGCACTTCTCATCACCTGCTACGGATTTTCCTACGTCGTGCTGTGGTGTGTGTGTCCCCCACCCCGCTCCAGCTACCGGACAAAAGGCAGAGCTGCTGGGGGGGTTGCAAGGGTGATGCTCACCCCACGATCTGAGGGGGGTTGTCCCCCCAGGAAAGCAGCGCCCGTCCCTGTTCGGCCATCCGGGCGTGCACCCAGGGTACCACTTCCCCCCTTCAAGTGATGTACTTGGCTCAAATCCCCTCGCAGCAAGCATGGTACAAAATCCCAGGGTGGGGGGGGGAAAAAACCGAGGCGGTGGAAGGTTTCCAAGAAAGTCATTGCAATAGCTGCTTCGGAAAGGGATTTTTTTTTTTCTTTGAAATCAAGTCTTGCCATGAGGCGGCAGTGCCGCAGGACGGCCGGCGCTGGCAGCCGGCTCCGGGCACGGGCACCCCGCTGCTCCTCGCACAGGGCCGGCGGCGGGAGCGCCCCGAACTTGCCGAGGGGGTGGGGGACCGCTGGCTGCCGCCTCCCTCCCAAGCGCGTCAAAATTTTTCACCTTCTTCTTCCTCTTTTTTTTTTTTTTTAAATCTATGAAAAACTGTTGCACACATTCCGCGGAGCGACACCTGCTCGGCTCCCTCATGCGAGTGACACCGGGGCTCGGCGGGGATATTTGAGGCTCCCTCCGGCGCCGCCGCCGCCACTCCGCGCTCGCCGCCGCGCCGGGCACATGCGGTTCGCGGGGCCGCGGCGAGCAGCGCGCTGGGCCCGGGTGCGGCACCCCGCGGGGGAGGACGCGGCGGCGGCGGCGGGGGGAAGGCGCGACCATGTGCGCGGAGCTCGGCGGAAAGCTGGTGGCCCCGGCGCTGCTGCTGGCCCTGCTGCTGGCCAGCGCCCGGGCGGCCGCGGGCACTGAGGCCACGCACCCGCCGGAGGGGCCGCAGGACAGGACCCCGCAGCAGAAGGGGCGCCTGTCCCTGCAGAACACAGGTACGGCTGGGGGGGGCACCGGGCTGGCCGCTGCGTGTCCCCCTCCCCTCGCTGCTGCTGCTGCTGCAGCCGCGTCGAGTTGTGACAGGCGTTTTATTTCGCTGTCCGACTGTCAGGCGTAGATCGTCGCAGGAAATCGGAGCTCGCTCCCACTTCCCTTTAAAGCCCGGCTCTGCCAAGCACGTGTTGCCCGTGCAGAGCCGCGGCCCCGCGGCCGGAGCCCCGCGGAGATGCTGCGAGCCCGGCGAGGAGAAAGTTTCTCGGCGCAGCGTTTGGAAGCGGGCGGAGGGCCGGGGGCAGCCGGGAGGGTCCGGGGATGATCACCGGGGCTCTGCCTCCATCCGGAGGGAGCCGGGCAGTGATGCAACGGGCCGGGGGTTTCTCTCCTCCTCTCCCGCCCCCCGCGCTCCCTCCCCCGGGCATTATCTGCCTAGGAAGAGAGAGTTGGGGCGTGCACTTGGCTGGATCGCTTCCCAGCCGTGCAAAGAGAGAGCGCGGGATCCAGACGCTTCCCTTCCCCCCCTCCCTTTTCTCCCTTTTCCCCTTTTTTTTTTTTTTTTTTTTTTTTTTTAACACTCTCCGCGCTGCGAGACGTGTTTAAACACACACGAGCAGGAATGCACGAATGCCCATTAGGGACTGCCACATGTGAATCACGGCACTGTGCAGTTCTCAGCACGCTGGAGCCAGGACATGTGATCCGGCAGAAAGGGTTTGCATCCGGATGCCAACACAAGCAGCGGAGCCGCGCTGCCCGGCCCCGAGCGCGCCCGGCTCCGCGCTCCGCAGCGCTGCCGCTCCACAAAGGGCTCCAGTGCCCCTTCCCCCTCCGTGTTCGCTCAGCCTTCCCTCTGTGGCTCCGGCAACCCCTGGATCCCACCCCTGTGCCACCCCCAGATGCACTTCAGGGCAGGTAGAAGGGGGGGAAAAAAAAAAAGAAAAAAAGGAAAAAAAAGTGCGGCGGTAGTGATTTGGGTTTGGGCTGGTGGCGGGGGGGTCGTGAGAACTCCGGCGTTTCCATCCGCGGCTCCTCGCTCTCTGCCTTGCAGCGGGTGGAAATTAGACCGAAAGTTGCTGTAAAGACTTGCAAATGGACCGCATGGCAGAGGGGGAGGCTGGGGATGGCTGAAACGCGCTGCGGTTCGAGGGGGATTAGGCTGGCTCCCAAGGGCGAACTTTAATTAAAGGTACCACAGGGCACAGAGTACAGGAATTCTTAGCATCCTCAGTTCTGGTCTAAAAGCTGCCCCTGTTTAACTTTATCCCCAGGCTTTTTAAGCAACCACCTTCCCTCTGGCAGTACTACTACATCCATTTTTTTAAAGGACTAGGAGCTGTCATGTTAAGAATTAGATTTTTGGGTTGGTGGGGTTGGTTTGGTTTTGTTATCTTTCTTTTTTTTTTTTCTGAAAGTGAGTATTAGACAGCATTTTTTGCAGTATTACATAACATCTGAAAGGGCAGAATAAACACATATGTAACTGCTAGGTCCAGTACATCTATTTTATGTACTACATATAGAAATATAAGTCTTTTCTATTGTTTTCTGCATAGCTGAGCACACAGTTGCATTTTTATACAACTCCTGGTGCAAAGGACTTTGCCTATCAGTGGGAGTTTTGCCATTAACTTGAGAGACATCCTGACAGGCAAAACCCAGTGGGCTGTAAAAAACCTTGTGCTAAATGACCAGAAACTTGCTCAAAGTACCAAAAATGAAAAATTTTGGCTGACTGGGTCCTGGGCTTCTCATTTTGGCACTTAAATTTGCTGGGGGGGGGCTTTGCACAAGCCAGAGCGCGAAAATCACGCCTGTCCTTTGCTCCTGAGGAATTCAAGAGCATGAGACAGTTCTCAAGTGAAATATCTTGACGTAAGCATAGTGGATTTGGCATTTACTTCTTGGATATCACTTTCATAACGTAATAGACCCAAGTTTTGGCCTAATTCCTGCGAAAAACGGGCACGATTAACCATTGTCACGCATTTTTCTCTCAAATTGATGTTGGTAGCAAAACAACTCCGTCCCTCTACCCACCACCGGTTCCTGTGAGGAGTTCTTCAAATTAACTCTAACCAATACTCGTTTTAGCTGAAATCCAGCACTGCCTGGTAAATGCTGGCGATGTGGGATGTGGAGTGTTTGAGTGCTTTGAGAACAATTCTTGCGAGATCCGAGGCTTACACGAGATCTGCATGACATTCCTGCACAACGCTGGAAAATTCGATGCCCAGGTAACACGGGGAGATGTCCTACCTGTCTGCTTGCTTCTAACACACACTTGGCATGTTCTGCAGCTCCTTAACACATCTTTGCACAGAAAAAATCCCAGAGCTGGCCTACTTGCCGTGATTCACTAATTCACTAGGAATTTTTTGGTTGAAAGGTCCAGAATCAGGACCTCAGGACAGTAATAAAGCAGCAACGTGTCCTAGGAGACAGGCTGGCTGTAGCTGCAGCTGCCTGGATCCCTTCCACCTCCTGTACCCAGGATAACTCCAGCAGAACCCTTCATGGAGCCAAACATGGGTTTAGGAAACCTGGGTGGCTTAAGCTTCTACACCATGTTTGTTCAAAGCCGACTATGAGGCACAACAATTCATTTAGAATTATCTCAGCATTTCCCAATGGGCAGTTACCAAAGCTGGCCCTCAAGACTTGCACACAACCAGCCCAGGCAACCTCCCAAAGCTGCAGTACCCAAGCAAGCCTTGGGTTCGAGCACTGACGTTAAAATACGTTACTTCCATGGTATGTGGTATTAAGTTTGTCTCCTTCATTTTCTCCCCAGACCATTTATGCATCATTGAGCCATCCTGTTATTATGTCTTGTAAACCTCCTCTCCCATTTCAGAGTGGAGGGAAGGGAGCATTCCGACAGGCCAGCAGCATTTGGCCTGACCGGGCAGCTTGCAGAATGACTTGACCAAAAGCACCAGCTACATGGCACTGCTCAAAGTGTGGCACAAAGCAGAGCTGTCCTCAGGATCCAGCCTGTCCCATGAGGGGTGGTGGGACCACCCAGTAGGGAGCACTTTTTAGGAGTGCTGGAGCTTTAGGTTCAAATGCTCAAGGATGTATGAAGGCCTGGCTACTCATTAAAATGGGAATTGCTGCTTTTGTGGGTGTCTGAAAACATTCAACTTCATTTCCAAGTGGCTTCCAGAAAACACTCCTTTATCTTTGCACAATATTTCTGTCAGTGGACAGAGCTGACCGAAGGAGTAGGGAAGGAAAGTTGGGAATGCAGGGAATGGTGCCTGTGGAGGCTGAGAGCAGCCATTGATGCCAGATCCCCAGATACTGCTCATCAAACACAGCCTGTCTCACATCCAGGCTGTCCCCAGAGCGGAGCAGAAGATTTAAACCCCTGGAGCTTTATTTAACATGAAGGTGACTTTAACCTCTGCTATGACATGGCTTTTCACAGCTCCTCTCTGTATCATCCCCAGTTATTTCAAGCTGCATTAAATGACAAGACTAACACTGGCCATTTTCTGTTCTCTGCTCTGAAACCTGAGAATTGATGTCAGTTTGGGTTTATATAAGAATTCTCTTTTTCACCCCTGTTTGCCTACTGTGCTGTGTGTGTTTGTTCCTAGAGGGAAGGGCAAGGGGTGAGCCTTTGGTATGGGAAACAGAAAGGGTGAAGCAGCTCTTTGATGAGCAAGAAACATTTCTGGCTTGAAACAATTTGGGGACAAATCTGCTTGCAGGTCTGGGTGAATCTTAGTGTCAGTGGATCTGGGGCACTGCACTCTTGGGATAAAGGATTTGGTCTTCATGGAGCACCTGCATAAAAGAATCTGAGGCTGATGAAGAGCTGGAGGCATTGCCTTCCATGGGCCTGCTCTCAGCAAAGCACAGGGAATCTGAGCAGAGCTGTAGCTGCAGGGTCCAATAAAAGAGGAAAGGAAGGGATAGGGTTGATGCCCACCAAGCAACTGAGTGAAGGAGTCAGTGGTTAAAGAGATGCTGCTGAAGCAGCTTTCCTCCACTTTATTTTTTAGCTTCTTACTGTGATTTTCTTAATCTCACTTCAAATTTCTTGCAACAGGCATGAAGACACTGTAGGATGATGATGATTATTATTATTATTAGTGCTGATTTGAGTCCCTCTCCGAGGAAGAAAATACTGATAGCTGGGGAATAGGCCAGGTGCATATAGATTGTGCATACATGTCTCTGAGTTTGTAAACTAATTTTAAAATTTAAAAAAAACCCTGCAGTTACTGAATGGGTATCTGCTTGTGGTCCTGAGGAGCTCAACCATGGCAGGGTGCCCTCTCCTTTGTGTGAACCTGTTCTGCCACCCTGGAAGCAAATTAATCCAGTAATTCCAGCACTGAATTACTTCAAGGTGCTTACTTTTGCTCTTTCCCTTATTGGGCATTCATCTGTTGGGGCAGAGGAAACCTCAGGGTAGCAGTGAGGAAGCCCTGGGTGTTTCAGGTCCACTGGGATAGCAAAGCTGAGTAACTTGGCAGGGTCTCTAAGGGCAGAGAAGAAGGGGAAAGCCATGAAGTGATATCCTTAGCACTGTAATAACCCTTGACATTGTCCTGCAGAGAAGCAGCTGGCTGGGCATAAATCAGCTGCTGTGCTTAATGGACAAAAATACAGACCTACTCCATTTCTTTCCTTCTCAGGGAAAATCCTTCATTAAAGACGCTCTGAAGTGTAAGGCTCATGCCTTGAGGCATAAATTCAGCTGCATCAGCCGTAAGTGCCCTGCCATTAAAGAGATGGTGTTCCAGTTACAGCGGGAGTGCTACCTGAAGCATGACCTCTGCTCTGCTGCCAAGGAGAACGTCCAGGTCATTGTGGAGATGATTCACTTCAAAGACCTGCTGCAGCATGAGTAAGTGCCTCCGTGCTGGTGCAGTCAGAGCGTGGGAGCTCCTTCCAGGAGTGCCAGTGGGCTGTGCATCTGCCCAAGAGCTGTTTCACCTCCTTCTGGCCTTAAGCACCTCTTGTTTTCCCATGTACAGCACCAAGGTAAAGCTCTCTGTGCAGGGTCCCTTGAAGTTTGTGTAGCAGGGGTGAGATGTGGCTGTGCAAGGAGGTGAAATGAGTTGGAGTTGGATGTGCCAGTCCCCTTGGTGCTCTGGCAGATACACCATGGGTGGCTGCCATTTCCAGAGGCATCTCACAATGCTTTTTTTGTTTTCTGTGCTCAAAGGCATCATTTTGACCTCGGTATCCTGTTAGAGGTGACAACTAAAGAAGGGGGAAGAGGGTTTATGCAAAGTTGTCAGCAAGATGATAATTTCTTCTTTAAATACATACTTTGAAATGTCTTGTAGTTAATTGTCCCTGAAAGAGCTGCAGTCCCCCAGGTAATCTCCCATTCATCTTATTCTTTATTAATCTCAGATGCTTTTTAATAAAACATGGGGCTCTACAGAATGAAGGCACAAGTCAGATTTTTGAGGACTTCATTCCTCTGACTGGGAGCACAGCTGTCCTCCAAGGAATGGCAGGCACAAATCCTACTTGGAATTGATCAAAGCTGCTACATGACAGCAACAAACCAAGCACAAGCTGTTTGTACTGACTCTTTGTGCACAAATGCAAAAATCAGAGCCTGTTTTTCTTGCAGGTGAACGTCTCACTCCTGAAACAAGAAGGCTGAGCCACAGCCTGGCATCAGGCTTAACCTTAGAGCATCTTCCTACCACACCTCTGTGCCTTGATATTGGCACAGAAACTCGAGACAAATTTTTTTTTTGCAGAATCACCTCTTTGGGAATTTTAGCCTTGCATTTTATTTTCCTCACTACCCAGAAGAGCTGTGCTCTGATTCCCTTAGTGCTGGAAACCACCCCCCCACTAATACTTCAGCTGCAGTTGCAGAGAGATGCTTCAATGCCAATTTACTCCCATAAATCCTGTGCTGTGGTTTGTTCCAGCTGGACATGGTGGCCTGAAAGCAAGGCCCTTGCCCTGGACATTCCTGAGGCTGGGATCAAAGGCATGGCTGGGGGCAGAGCTGCTGTGCCCAGGGCCATGGGCAGCAGGGCTCCATCCTGCCCAGCAGCACCTCTCTGGGCTGTGTCAGCAGCTATAAATTGGGTACTTGGCACCAATTAACTCCCCCCATCATTTGGGGATGAAAAGAAGCGTGCGAGCCAAAAGCCTGTCCGAGGAGGAGTGAGTTATCCTTATTTTATGAACAGGCTCAAGCAGGAATGCTCAGAGGCAGCTGCTTATTTCTGGGGAGCTGAGCTGGGGGGTTGTTGGTTGGAGAAGAGAGGGTCATTCAGCTGAACACCTATAATTTGCATGATCTCATTTAGCGCTTCCTACACTCCAGCATCTCCCGGAGTGGGAGCTCGGCTCTCCTATGCGGGACTCCCCAAATAGAACCAGCCAGCCTCCTCCCCTCCCCTAAATTTAGAGGCCATCTCTGAAGCTCTTGAACTAAGGAACTTGTTCGAGATCAATAGGCAAGTGTGGCAGGGCTGGAAATAAAATCACGTCTGCTGACTTGCAGCCTTGTGCTCAGTTCAGGTACTCTGGTCAGGCCAGCTGAAATGCAGAAAGTAAAACAGGCAAGGAGAAATGGGCCAGTATTAATCCGCAGGGCTCTGGCAGGCTCTGAATACCTGAAATATTTGGCAGCTGAGCCACTTTTTAGTCATACCAGTGACCTTTTTTCTTACAAAGATTTCTGCAGAGGTTATGCCCAATTTCAACAACTCATTTCTTGGGAGGGACGGAGGTTTGTGTCCTTTTGCTGGATCACTTTGTATGCAACGTGCTCAGCTCTCTCTTATCTCCTACTTTACATTTAAAACAAAAACCTAAGAGCAGGGAAGCAAGTGGCAGCTCTCAGGCTTGTTCTCTGTTTTGCTCTGGCTGTTCTCTCCCGATGAGTGTTGGGAACGCGGTCGGGCAGCGAAGCCTCCTCCTGAGTCAGCTGTGGGGGTCAGGCTGATTTGCTATGGTGGAAGTGGTGACAGGCCTTGGCAGATTGGTCCCTGCTGCATTCCAAGTAACTTTTTTTTTTTTTTTTTTTTGAGCAGCAGGAACAATCCAGCCATGGGAAATATTTTGAGATAGGGGGAATAGGTGGCTCTCCAAGATTAGCGATTCAAAATGAGTTTAAGTGGTTGGTAAAGTTAGACACTGAGCATAATCTGTTGGTTTTCCTCATGTCTTCTGTTTTAAGTTAATGAGAATAGATTTAGACTTGTCCACAGGCACCAGAGCTGGTGGATAGGGTGCCCAGGAGGTGCAGCCCCACCACCCACCCCATACAGCCACAAGTGCTGGCCCTGGGCAGCTTTCCCCTTGTGCTCTGGCTGCTTTCTGCCATGGAAGATTTTTAAGCACGTCCTTCTGGGCCTGCAAGCAGCTGAGCAGTTGTGTCAATAGACAACATCAATATTGACCCACAAAACTTGTGACCACAAGTATTTTAAAATTGCTGCACTCGGTGACCTGTGGCTGAGAAGCCCGAGTGCCTGTGCTCGAGCTGCTGGTGCCTTGGGGACACTCAGGGCTGGGTGAGAAGCACAGAGGGGATTCAGCCAGGGCATGTTTTAAGTCCTTGTTTGGCTGGGAAAAGGTGGATACTGAAAGCTCCGTAAGGAAATGAAGAAATAAAACTTGGTGTGGGAAGAAAAAAGTGCCACCAAAGTGGATTCCATTTGTCTGAGCTCTGTTCAGGCAGATCCTGGCTCCAGATAGGATCTTGCCTGTGATGGAGATCAACACCCTGTGCTCCAGAGATGATGAGGAAAGCCAGAGACTCTAGCTGAGTGAGAAAATGCCTCCCTCTTGCAGACTGGGGGCTGGTGGGTGCTCTGTAGCTGCCGTTCACCCAGAGGCAGAGCCTGCTTGGTGAAGCTGATGGCTCTGGGCAGGAGCAAGTGTCCTTTGCCTGGTGTCCTGAGTCACAAAGAGGGGAGGGTATGGAAAGAGATGGAGGCAGAAAGTGTGAGACAGTTCTTCCACTTGCCAAGCAAGACCTCATCTGTTCTCTGGTGAACATTCCAGTTCTCCCAGAGTATCTCCAGGGGGAGAGCAAGCAAGATCAATCAATCCAGAGAGGCTTTGACAGGATGCCACTGTGCATTTCCTGCAGCAAAACGCCTGATTAGAATATGGGATTTTCCATAATTAACGTGGGCAGGATTGCTGCTGAGTCAGGGGTTGCCAGGGACTCACACCACTGGATTTGCTGTGCCCAGGGAGGGTGAGGCAGATTCTTCACCGATTCCCTGGGATGGATTTTAACTCTCCCTGCTCCCTTTCCCTCCAGGCCTTACGTTGACCTAGTGAACATCCTGCTCACCTGCGGCGAGGAGGTGAAAAAGGCAATAACGAGGAGCGTCCAGGCCCAGTGTGAACAGAACTGGGGAAGTCTCTGCTCCATCCTGAGCTTCTGCACCTCGGCCGTGCACGGCGACGCCGTCCTGGGAGGCGACAAGAAGGTGGGGGAAGGCAGCAGGGCCGCTGCTGGCCGTGGGGACATGGTGGCCCACGCCGACCCCGAGCACAGGGAGAGCCCACGGGCAGCCAAGGGAGAGAGAGGTGCCAAGGGCCACTCCAACGCCCGGGCCAAGGCTGGGGGCCACGGTGCCAAAGGGGCCCACGGCATCCTGGACCGGGCAGACGAACTGTCCGACTTCTCCGACATCCGGAGGTGAAAAGAGGCACCAGCTCCCCCTTCCCCCCGCCCTCCCCCGGAATCCTCCTCCCTCGAGTTCCATCCTCCTGTCTATGGACATTCCAAAGCATTTCCCATTCAGAGGTCAAGCACAGGGCATTGCAAGATATCTATGGACCTCGGCATCAGTGTGTATATAGTAGCAAAGGGAGAGCAGTGGCAATGGGTTATCGATCCAGCAAACTCGCCGCTCGCGTGGCAAAATGTCTCCAGCTAAATTCTTTCCCCCTTCTTTTTTTTTTTTTTTTTCTTTATGAAACGGACATCATCTGAAATTTAGGGTTTTGTTTGGGGGTTGTCGGGTTGGGTTTGGTTTTGGGGTTTTTGGTTTTTTTTTTCCTTTTGGGTTTTTTTTTTTCCCTTTGGTCTCCTTGGCAGGGGAGAAGGTTCCAAGCGGGCTCTGCCAGGCTGCATGTGGCTGCTTGTGGCTTAGCACCTCCAAAGGTTCAGGGCACAGCCTTACAGCAGATGGCTGAATTCCAGGGGGATTTGGTTTCTGCCTGTGGCTGGGAACGCCAGAGCTCAGGGCTCTCTGTGTGAAGCTCTCTAATGAAGGAGCTGCCCCGTCTCTGGCACAGGAACCGTGTGGTCTGGAGCTCCACCACTTTCTCTGAAGTAACTTCTGAGCCATTGCTCCCACCTGGGCGACGCTGCCTGGTTTTAAGTGCCCCCTGTTTGTTCCTAACAACTGCATAACTTGACACTTGCTGATCACAGAACCATACCCAGTCACTTCAAAGGCAAGTAATCAGCTTCCAGACAAGGCAATGTGACTGTTAAGACTTGCACAGGGTGGAGGACCCCCAAAAGTATTCTCATGGACCTCTGAAAACCCTGTGCATGCTCTCTGCTTCCATCTGCCCCCTCAGTGATACAGGTCTTCCACCCTTACAGCCCAAGCCTAAAGGGGCAGGTGTGGGCTCAGACAGCAAAGAACCCTATAAATCCCCATATATTTAGTTCTTATCAGGGCTGCATTGAAGGCCTGCCTCTCCTTAGCAGTGTGGTGTGGTTTGCTGGGATGTGGAGCCCCACTCTAACCTGCCTATAGCTTGGTTTATCCAAATGCCAAAGACAAGGAGAGGGGATTGACTTGGGTTTTGTAACTCTTGTGCAGGTAACGACAACCAATCTCCACAGAACGAGTTAGTGAAGGTGAAGAGTGTCACGAGCTTATTGTCTTTAAGCAGTTTCAAGTGTGAATGAGGTGTTTGGCCATATCTCTCCTACCCCCTATGCAATTGTTACTCTCAGGTTGCAGCTCTGCAATCCTATATTCCCAGATATTGTACTGGAAGTGGAGGCTGCAGCACCCACAGGGACAGGAGGGTGAGCTCTCACCTTCCTCTAGAGGAAAAAAGGGAGGTTTTCTTAGAAAGTGGGAATCACACCGGGGATTGGAGCCTTCTCGTTTGGAAAGTTGGGGAGGAAAGCTGTGGGGGCAGGAAGGCAGTTCAGCAGAGACAGAACGTACCCATGAACTAACGTGCGTCTTGCTGCATGGTGGGAAGGAGCTGCATAAACAGGAGAGGAGGGTGTTGGAATTTGGCTACAATTTCCAACTCAGATTTCAGTTCCTGCTAAGTGAGCACGGCTCCTAATAGCTACATTCAGGGTTTAATGCAGGGATCCACCCGCAGAACTTGGAGGCACTGCTTTAAATAGCAGCCACGTAGGAGGCAGGAGGGGACAGTTGAGTTGAAAAGGTGTCTCTGTGATCACCAGGTCTCTGCTTAGAGACGTGGCCTCGATCCTGCCCGATTTTGGCAAAGTTCTGTGAGGAAATTTTCATTTGGTTTCAGTGGGAAGGGCTGGGATCAGGCCAGGTTGCTGTAGCAGCAAAGACCACGGTGATGGTGCAGTGAGTGTGACATCTGCCCCATGTGGGGCTGGTGACAGCTCAGCCACCCCTGGGGCACCCAGGCTGCCCCACAGAGCACCCTGGATTGGCCCTGACTCTTGTGGCCACCTCCTCTGCCCCAAAATCCTGCTGGTGGTGCCCTAAGAAGGTTTCTGGCGTGTGCCTCCATGGGTTTCCTGCAAGTGTCCTCTCCCCCTTGGTGGCACAACCACCACGAAGAACAAGCTCAAACCAAAAAGACAATCCAAGCATTTTAGCACAAAAAAAAAAGAAGAAAACAATAAAAAAAAAAAGCTAACACAAACCAGAAACAACAACTTGCTACCAATGTTCTTGCATTGAACTAAAATAAGATCCCTCTGTCATTAGAGGTCTTGATTCATCAATGGGAACCAAACAGAGATCTACATCTTTGAATGTCTCAGTCAACATATCACCTCAGCATGCATACAGTTTTATTTGTATTCATTGGTTCTGTGGGGAAAATTGTGTATTCCCCTTGTTTAGTCAATGAAAATTGGGGAGGGGGGGACAAGCTGTGGGTGGGAGGGGTTTTTGTATAAGGCATCATTTTTTTTTTCCTCTGTGTGTGAAGATTTTATGTGTTCATCTACTGATTCCACATATGCTATTATTGTAAATATTTAACATTTCTATTTATTATAGTGTCCCCATTTAAAAAAAAGAACACTGCTGGCTATGATAATTTAAACGTATGTCATGACCTGTGTTGTATATATTCATGCCACTAGTATGGTTTTTTTATGTTTAAAGCTGCGTAAATATAGTTTTATACAGTTCCATAATGTTATTGACAGCATAAATCATTTATTTATTGTTAAACCTTTCTTTCATATCTAACAGATAGGGTGTGTTTTACCTGAGATTATTTTATTGTGACATCTACATAGCCTTAATTCTTTATAAAAAAGAAAAAGGAGAAAAAAAAAGTCCATTTAGATACTGTATGATGCTTTAATTGACATTCCTTATGAACTTGCTGTTCATGAAGGAGGTTTAGCTTAAAAGCCAAGGTATGAATGTTTCCTTTATGCTTTGCATCTGGAATGAGCCTTGTTCTGGAATGAAAATACTGCGAGAGAAGCAAAACGCCTACAGGAAAAAAGATAGCAGTAAACCCTGGAAAATGCTGTCCTAACTTACAGTGCTGAACTAAAAGGAGAAAAAATAAAATTAAATAAATAAATAAAAAGACAAACTGTCCTTAATTCCAAATCTCTGGGAGAAAAACATACTAGTTTTATCTCGTGTAGAGTTTGCAGCCAAATAAGCTTGTAAATACAGAAAATGCATATGGCTTTAGACAAAGCTCTGTACCTTTCACACACTATTATTTTCCTTAAACACTAATAAATGTTTTGAATAAGTCTGTGGCTGGGTTTTGTGAAGCTGGAGTTTCAGCTGCTGTGAGATAAGGGGTGGGAAGAGCCCTCTGAAGCTGAGCCAGCAGTGGCACAGGGACATGGGGACAGAGCCAGCCCTCCCTCTGGAGCAGGGCACGGACCTCGTTCATTCCCCAGGAGAGGGAGACCTGGAGGCTTGCTTTGAGGCAGGAATGGAGATGCAGAATCAACTCCAGGGTGGAAAATAGGGAGCAGAAGCTGCTGCAGTTCTCCAGCTCAGCCAAAGCCCCTTCAGGAGGTTTCCCCATGGGTTGGGGTCACTGCAGTTTGTCAGAGCCCCCTCCTGGCTTTGCTTGGGGCAGAGCAGGGGTGCAGTGCTGGGGTTTTTCCTCACTGGTGATCCCAGATTCCCAAAGCCCTGGGGAGCTGGCACACCGTGCTCAGCCAGGCTGGCCTCAGGCACAGCCCAGCATCCCTGAGAGCCTCCCAGAGGAGCCAGGGAGGGGATCTGTGGCTGACCACAGCACCTGCCTGTGGCCAAGGTGTTGGCAGCCCCCGGAGCCCCAAGTGCTGGATTCCAGCCAGACCCATTAACAAACACAGCAGCAAACCTCTCTGCAAGCTGCAAGAGCTGATAAGGTTTGTCCTGCACGTACCAGAGACTCGGTTCATGTCACAGAGCAAGTTACCCCTTCAAGATTTTACCCTAAAACCAGAGGACATCCATTTTCACTCCCCACTGGCAGCTATTAATAACCTATCAGTAAGCACCAGCCAGTGGCTCTGTACAGGGATATCACAGGAGCTGTAATTCTCTCTTAAATCAGATATCGAAATCTTAGATTCTTACTGGAGTTTCAGCAGAGCAGAAAAGCAAAATCCTAAGGTTTACACAAAGCAAGCTGCAGAAACAGCCCTTTGTGTTGTCTCCAAAGTCATTTTCATACCGTGTCGGGGTGTAGGCAGCAAAGGGATGGGGAAATTATGAGAAAGCACCTCAGAACATAAAGCACGGATTTTTTTTTTTTTTTAAGACTGCTTGCATGAAAAAGCACATTTTTAACACTCCTTCTGTGGGGTTTAAAAATAACTAATCCAGTTGAAGCCTTTGGATGAGATGGGCTTCACAAGCCTGAATGTGATTTGCAGCAATGTAGGACCTGTAGCATTTCTGTGCCTGTAGGTGCAGCAGCTCTTTATAATCCTGTCATGGACTGTCAAACACCAACGGGAGAGTGCACCCTGCCAGCAGAGCTGTCACAGAGTTTGCTGGGATGTGAGCTCAGACCAACCTGCAGCCAAGGAATAGCTTGTGCTGGACCCTTCACTGACATTCACCATCCCAGTGCATTTTTTTATTTTTTGCAGGAGCTGCTCCTCACCATGGCTGCGATGCAGCTGAGGTAGCTGCATTCTGCCTCTACAATCCTCCCCACAATTTCAAACCAAAAAAAGTTAATTTTTCATCTCCCAATGTGAAAAATGGTGAGCCTGCATCCTGCTCCCCAAAGTGGCAAACGTTAGTGATGGAGAAATGACCCCCAGCTCCCCTCAGGGCATCACGTCTCACAAAATAGCACAGTCAGTAACAGAGTGCTGACATTAAGAAGTGCAGAAGCACAGGGAGAAAAAGAAACACTAAAACAGACTGCAGAGCAAGGATTCTGCATTGCACAACCCACTAAAATATGTTTAATACTAGCTACAAGTCTGCTTCAAGGCTGGAGTGATCTTAGTTCAATTTGCTCCAAGTCCCTTTACAAGAGAGGTGAGGAAAACCAAATCCAGCAAATTCAAACTGCAAATGCACATCCACAGCCAGCTGAACAAATCCCCCCAGCATTCATACTAGTGATCCATTTGGACTCATCCTCTTTACGGGCTCCCCTGTCTTGCCTCCCAAAAGAACAAAATTAATTCCAGATATTGGCTTGCTCAGGCATACCAAAACATTTACAAATGTATATGGCAATTTACATATGTCAGCCCACACGGTGAGCTGAGTCAGAGCTGCTGCCAGCGCTCCTGCCTGCTCTTCCCAGGTTGCCAGGTGCTGCCCTTCCCTCTCCTGCTTTGCCTGGAGATGCCAGGAGAGCCCAGGCAGCTCCAGAGCAGCTCCGTGCTGCGTCACGCCTGAGGAATCCATCCCAGCTATCTTCCCAGGTGAGGGAATGGTTAAAAGCTTGCTGGGAAGCCTCTCAGCAGAGCATTTTTAAAGCTATTTCCTGACATCTCACCAGAAACACAAATCCCACTCAGTTTTCACTGCTAGTTATGTTCGTGTTTCCATGCTCCCCTCGGAGACTCTCGCAGGAAAGGCTTCTCTCACACCTGCTCCAGGCACTAATTCTCCTGCCTGTTCCCCCAGGGACAAGTTCAGCACATCTCCAGCCTTGAGCAAAGCCTGAGCCATGGTGGGCAGTGCCCTGTGAGCAGCCAAAAGGGAATTATGGAGGGGGGGTGCCAGGGGGTGCAGCTGGACCCCCCAGAGGCAGGAGCTCCACTGGTGCCTCCCAAAGCCTTTCCCAGGTCGTTCCTGCAGCACCAGCACCGACAGGTCCTGGCAGGGGCTGGGGCTAAGCATAACCTTGCAATTAATGAAATCCTCACCATTTTTGCTGCTGTACGTTTTCTGTAGGGGAAGAACCTCCCAGCCAGTGGAGCATTGCATTTTGAAATGAAAACCCGGTGTCTTTCTTGACCGGGAATGTGAAATGGGGACTCGAGGGTTAGAGTCATGTCAAATTATGGGAAGCTGCAGGGGCTGAGAGTTCCTACCTCCAAGAATACTGACTGTTACAGCCTTAACCTTTTCTGCAAATACCATCCTTCCCTATAAAAACGTGGCTTGGAGTTGATTTAGAAATTCTTTTCAAGTAAGAAGCCGTTCTTTGGAGAGTCTGCAGTGAGGTTCTCCATAGGTGGAGGCTTTTTTAAGGAATTCTGCTGGAAGGAAGTGCCCATGGGGCAGTGCTGGACGTGCTGCCACACATCTCAGAGGCTCTGGTGACACCACAGACACCAGCCCTGGCGTGGTTCTGCAAGAGGAACCTCAGCAGGGTTGAAACCAGGGCTGGCCTGGCTGGCACAGAGCAGGAGCAAAGTGTCCCCGTGGCACAGGCAGCACCAGCTTCCCCAGTGCCACTGGAAAGAGCAGCTCATGGAAAAGCTAAAAGCAGGCTGCACTTCAACCCAGCACAGGATCAGCCCTCTGCTAGCTGAGCCATTATGGCACGAAATCCCTGCTAGAAACCCCGCTTCCATTTCTCAGATTTTCTGCAGTTTGTAGCTGCTTTTCTATATCCCACAGTCACACCGGGCTACATTTGTCACCCATGAATAATCCCACTTACATTGCAGAGTCTCTTCCTACCCTGGAGAAAAATGCAGTGGGAGGTGTGGGGAAGCTCAGTGAAAGCTGACAGCCAGGAGAGACTGGGAAAGGCCTACAGAGCTCCTTATTTAGATGTCCTATTTTAAGATAAAATGAAGAGGAACTATGCACATTCAGCATTTTGCTAAACTGACATGAAACCAAGTCACTACAAAATCAGTTTGCAGAGGGATGCAGTGCACATGCTTGAAGCCTTCTGTAAAATATTATTATTATTTATGATTGCAGTAGCTCCTGGCTCTCAGCAAGCCCCAACCTTGGGGCTGCTGATCCATGTATCACAGGAGAGAACCCTGGCCAAAAAAAGATTCCATGGGTAGAAGGAAACATTGCCCTTTGCCTCCCCATGCAGAAAATGAAAGAGTGCCTGCCTGGGCACTCAGAATTAGCTGCCTGCACAAGATGCTTTGCAACAGCAATGACAGGAATTACGTGGTTTTCTCCCACCTACACTTGCTGACCCAAAAGCTGCCACTAACTGATGATGAGTCTGCAGAAGCTCATTAAAAGCGTTTCAGCCTGTACGGAAAGAGGGATTTAAAGCAGCCAGGAGGAGGGGGCAGAGGATGCCCAGGGAGGCTGGAAATGCTCTGCAGAGAAAGAGGGATTTAAAGCAGCCAGGAGGGCTTGGAGGGGGCAGAGGATGCCCAGGGAGGCTGGAAATGCTCTGCAGCAAGAAAGGGCTCCTGAGAGTCCCGGCAGCCCATGGCAGCAGAGCTGACTCTGCAGATTCCTGGGAAGGGAGATGTGGTTCTGTGTGGGACATGGGCTGGGGAAAGCTGGCCACAGCCACCAACCCAGGGCTGGGTAATGAGTCTGAGATAATAATTAAAGGCCAATCTTGGGTTCGTCAAAACCTCTAAAACAACCCATTGATAATAATAGCAGGACATTAGGATTAGGCTTTTTCCTGATCACTGAAGCTTTCCTGTCTCCACAGGCTTATCAGGGAGAGTCTTGTCAAAGCCAGAAAGGAGATGAGGCTGAAAATAATCTGTCCTCAAACTTCCCACGTTCAGAAATGCCTGATCTGAGGCACGGGGTTTTCATGCAGCACTCCCTAAGCACAGCAAACCATGGAAAAGCAGGAAATGCATCGTGCCCTTCCACATAATCCAGACTGTACAACTCTTTAAGCATGACAAAGATAAGCCTTGAATACTGCTTTTGAAAATCTGCAATAAAGTTTACTAAGGTTTATGACATTAAATACCCTATTGCTTGAATTCTGGCCATCCTACACTTTCCTTCTGCTGGTCACATATCACAGCTTTTGCACAGCCTGGAAAAAAAGGCCAGGCCCTCTCTTTGAAGGAGAAAAGGACAGCTGTACCTCCCCAAGGAAAAGGGTAACAGGATGAGACCATTTTGGGGGGGAAAATATAGTAATTATTCTGAGAAATAGCATAGAAATCTAAAACCTGAAAGGGTGGAGTGAGAAAGGAGCAGAGACAGTAGTGAGAACATGGGATGATGCCAGTTCAGCACATAAACTCATTTAGGAGCTTGCTTGGAACAAACTGTTCTTAGGGCATTGCCAGACTGACCAGACAAGAACAGATTTCAGTCCAATTGACCAACAAGTTGGTCAAACCCTCTCTCGTGCCACTGCCAGCCAACCTTGTAAACACTGAAGGTCAGATAAACATCCAAATGTTGCAATTTATTGGATTCACATTCCTCTGGCGATTCACCTATGTTTTCTTCTGTCGGGACAAAGGGTTGTGGGCAGCTCACAGGGGGATCATGTTCTGTACCAGCACGAGGCACAGGCAGGACAGAGAGGGCAGAGGATGAAATTTTGGAAGCCCAGAGTTTATAGGAAAAAACAAAACCCCCAGTGCAACACCCATCCTTATCTTCAAATGAGAAACGCAAGCGATTCTCTACAGGACGAGAAAACGAGTGAGCTCCAAACCCTTCCAGGGGTCACACAGGTGCTGCCACTGAAGGAGGCCACATCAGCAGGGGAAGGAGGGCTCTTCCAGGGCTCTCCCAGGGCTCTCCCAGGGCGGTGGCAGCGGGGTGGGCACGGCGTGTGCCCGGCAGCTGAGGCAGCAGCACGGCGGTGACGCACGGCTCGCGGCAGGGACGGCGCATGAAAGGCAGGGTCAGCTCAGTCCAGGAGATGCCCCAGCCCCACACGAGGCCCTGGCTGCCACTGCAGTGCAGCTGCAGCCATAGTAAGGCTTGCACAACCCCTGCTCCAATACGCTGGAGGACACACACCCCCGCACTCACAGTTTACTCCTGCGGCAGAAAAACAGCAGGGCCAGAGCCAGGGACGCTCCTGTGGGTCACACTGGTGTCACAGGAGGGCTGGTGCCTCCAGCCTGTCATCGGGATAAACCGAAAATTATTCTGATTGCAATCTTAGGGCCCCACGAAACAACAGCACAAGAGCACAAAGTTGGCTCTGGCTTCTCTTTATCACGCAGGTGAAATTGCCACCAGAACACAGGCCAGGAAGGACACCCCCACTGTCTACAGGCTTTAGAAACAGATGCTAAAACCCATCCAGGGTGGGGAAAAAAACGGTGGGAGTATTTGGCGATACCTCCATATCCCTAGTGGGGAGCTGCAGAACGAAGCAGGAGCAGGGTGGGATTGGATCAGCCCCACAGGAACCATCCCAGCTGCCTCTGCCTCGTGCCCTTCAACAGCTCCCAAAGACAGGGCAGCGACTCAGCAGAGAGAGCCCTGCAGCACTGCTGTGTTATTTTATTTCTGGCTTTGAACCCCGGGACCTTCCAGGGCTCCTGGATGTGGTGTCACTCACACCAGGTGGATTTTCCCGGCGTCTCTGGTGCCTGCTTTCCATCTGACAGCAGCACAGCTGAACCAGAGGGATGCAGAACTAATCCCGGCGAGAAGGGAGCCAGAAAGGGATTCCAGCAACACAAAAAGCAGAGGGAAATGCTGGAGTCTGTGATCAGTATCAGTGACCCTTTCATTTTCCAAGAAGCAGCAATGATAAGGCAGCTCTGCCCAGGTGAAAGATATCAGCAGGGCTAATTGTGGCGGGCAGGCTGATTCTCATGGCAGTGCTGTTATCTCCCTGGATTCCAGCTCCCAGCAGCTGCTGTCACTGCTCAGAATATCCAGCAGCACAGAGAGAGAGGAAGAGAAGGGGGTAGAAAGGAGAGAGAAAAAAATGAGGGGAAAGGGAGAGGCGAGGAGCAAGAGGAAAGGAAAGTGTAAGAACAGACGAGACAGAAAGGGGAGGAACAGAGAAGATGTGCAAAGATGAGAAGGCAAATGGGGACTCCGAGCTGCCCCAAAATTCCCTCTTACAGGGGTTTCAAGGGAGTGGAGCTGACAAATTGCTCGCTGTGGGTGTATTTCAAGAGGCAAACTCAGCCCGACCCTTCTCTGAGGACACCCATCCTCTGCAAGGAGGGACTGGGACCGTGTGGAGGACACGAAGAAATTACTGCAGAGACATTGCCTCTCCACTGATTCCTAATGAGCTGCTAATGAGCCCAGCCTGTGCACACAGCCCAGCGCAGAGGGGAGGCTGCTCTGGTCCCCAAAATCCACCCCAAGAGCCAAGGGATGTGCCCGTCCAGCAGGAGGGCAAAGCCAGCACACAGAACTTTGTGTCCATCCTGCCATTCCTGCACCCACCCAGCCCTTCTCCGGTTCCCTCACCCTACCCAGCTCCCAGATTTTGGGCAGCCCAGCCGGGAGCAGGCAGGAGCTGCAGGCACTGCCCTGCACGGTGCCCAGCACAGGCCAGGAGGGAACGTGCTGTGCCCGTGCTCGGCCAGCTGGACCTGTCAGACCTGCTGCAGGTGGCCCTCCTGATTATTACCCTCCTCAACCCGGGTAAATACACGGTGCAAGAGTCCCTGGGATGAGGAGGTGACGCTGGGGAGAGCCACAGCAAAGGACGAAAGGAGCAGTGAAGGGACTGGCCCAAAACCACAACAGCAGAGCCCAGCAGAGGACAGAAAGGGTTTGCTGCCAAAATCCAGGGGTCAGGAGCCAGCTGATAGGTGTTTTGTTTTCCAAGACATCCACCTGGGGCTCCAGGTATGGCCCAGGACCTCCTGCAGGCCAAGCAGGACTCCAGAATTTACAAAATTAACGCAGAGCAGTGCTGGGTGTCCCTGCTCTGCTCATGCCAGGCTGCAGCTCTGGGCACTGGGAAAACATCTCCAGCAGAATCCTTGAGCTCGGATGGAAAAAGTCCAAACCCCTCACAACCACTCTTGGATCTGCGTGCTCCAGGAATAAATGTCAGGAGGGTGAGAGCAGAAAATAAGAAATCCTCCCCAGTCAAGACCAATGCCAACGAAACCAGTGCTAGCCTGAAAATACCTGCTGGGTCATCCACGGGCAGCCAGTGGGCGTTCTTGGGGAGATGTACATTGAATTATTACATTTTGGGGTTTGTTTTTTTTTTCATTTTGCCTACTTGAATTTAAAATGACATCAGAAATAGAATCAAAATTATGCCATCATGTCTTGAAATCCTTTGCACTACAGAGAAAAATTGCACAAATTATACATGATGAGAATGTTTTAAAGGAAAGTCAAACTGCTGAAGTGGTGGAAGCCACATTTCATGACCTGAACGTGTGAAAAAACCTCAACAAATTTTGAGGAAAATAACTTTTACTGCAAATACAGAAAAAATTATCAGGATCGTTCATTCTGATTTATTCAATTTGTTTGAGTGAGGTACTTTATCATTCAGGTGTTAATTAATGAATTGAAAAGCAGGAAAGTTTATTTTCCATTTCTAGCCATCAAAAAGTCCAAAATATATTCTATTACTAAAACTGTGAAGACCTTGACCAGCAAAAATACTTCATTTCACTCTCTACTTAAAAATTCCCTCAACAAATCAGCTTTATACACAGAACAGGCCTTTATACTCTCTATTTTTCATCTGTAGTTGACACATTAGACAGTTTAATTTAGATAATAATTCTTTCTCGTTTCTTTTCTGATTTCCTGATAAATTTCATAAATCATGAAAAAAAACAAGTCTTGTCAAAAAAAAAAAGAAAGAAAAAAAATGCCCAGCGTAATTTTTTTATGGAATAAATTGTCCTCCTAAAAAAGTGAATAAATGCCTGAAAAGTGGAACAAAGTAAATGTATACAGGCATGGCAAATCCAGAACAAATTTTATGTAAGTATTTAGGGCTGACATTCTCTGGTCAGCCACAGCAGCCCAGTTTAGGATCCCTACAGGATTTTGCTGAGGGTCACCACTCCTGGAGTAAAACCTGCCTCATGGGGCCCATGCCTCCATCTCAGGGGGAGTTTGGTACATCAGCTGAAACCATTGGCAAAGGCCAGTTTGTCCCCCACAAAAACAAAAAAAAAAATACCACCCTCCAAAAAAAACCCCAAAAAATAAAGAAAAAAAAAACAAAAAAAAAAAAAAAAAAAACAAAAACAAAAACAACAACAACAAATTTAAAAAAAAATTAAAAAGAAAATAAAAAGGAAAAAAATAAATAAACCAAGAACCAAGTTTTCAGACTGGAGAACTGCAAGTGCAGTTGTCCTGTCCCCAAGGTGGGAAAACTGTGTCAGTAAAATCCTAAACTGCTGCCATGAGATTCCCCAGTGCACACCAGCCAGGAAATCTGACTCCAAACCAGGATCCCTGCAAGGAAACAACTGCATCCCACATCAGCCTGGGACAGGGCTGCGATTCCAAACGTGAATATCTTGATTTAAAGCACGACAGCATCAGTGAATCCTTGGCTCTGGAGCAGCCCCCACCCAAACCTTCCCTCCTGTGCAGAAAAGGCAGAGCAGCGTGGCAAAGCTGGCTGGGGCATTTCCACCCAGCCTGCCCCACAGGCAGGGGCTGGCTTGGCTCTGGAGCAGCCCCACCCAAACCTTCCCTCCGGTGCAGAAAAGGCACAGCAGCGTGGCAAAGCTGGCTGGGGCATTTCCACCCAGCCTGCCCCACAGGCAGGGGCTGGAAGCATCCCCAGGGATGCAGCTTTCCCTGGGCAGGAAGGGCAGGAGCATCCCCCAGCCCTGCCGGGGTCCCCCAGCACCTCCTGCACCCTGAGAGTCACCGGGACAGGTTTGGGAGAGCAGGGAGGGGAGGAAGAGGAGGAAGAGGAGGGAGAGGAGGAGGCCCTGGCCCCCAGCAGCAATGCCCACCCACACTCCTCTCCCAGAGCCACAATTCCCTATTCTGCAGCACCATCTTCAGCAAGAGGGAGGAAAACCCCTTCTGCAGCAGCAGCAGCAGCAGCAGGGCTGGACCCGGAGGACCTGCGGCTCCAGCCAGCAGCAAAACAGCAACAGATGGGAGCTCTGGGTCAGGGGTGGGAGATCTGCCATCCCAAAAATCCCCAGCACGGCCAAGCTGGGGAATAGTTTGTGGGAGTTGGTGTTTTGTTGTTGTGCTGCACCCACAGCCCCGTTTCTGCCTGCAGAAACGCGGCGTTGGGCTGCTGTGCACCCGGCTAAAATCAAATTATCTGGCAAATTATCTTCTTGGGTTTGCTCCCAGCAGCCTGCCCTGCGCAGCCACATCCACGGCAGGAAGGAAATGTGAAACAAATGTGATTTGCTCAGAGCCTAAAAAGTCAAATATGGCCCCACAGCCTCCAGCACGTTGTCCCCAGCATCAGAATTCTCTCCCATGTGAATTTGGAGCATCAGGAAAAAACAAAAAGCAATCCTTTCACACTCTTCTGCTGATGGGGAGCGGACACAGAGCAGCTGAAGGTTTCTAATTTGTTTGATGACACTCCTAGTTAGGTCTCCTCATTTCTGGAGAGTTCACTTTTCTGCAGTTTCTCATATAACTCTGAGGGTAACAGCAGAGGAGGTGCAAGCTTGTAAAACAAAAATAATATTAATTTAGAACCTCCAAAAAATGGATGCTGGGCTCTGAAACAGTGGAAAGTTGATATAAATATAAGTAAACTCTGAGATATTATTTCAAGAGCTATTTCAGTAAAAGAAAATAAAATTTAAAGAAGGCTATTTTCAGGAAAGTTACACTCAGACCACTTGTGTCATTAGCTCTGAAGTTAGTTTCTCTTTTTTTTAGGAGAAAGATAATCCAAATGGACAAAAATTACCTGTCACTAATACATGAGATATTTTAAATTCTCCATTAATAGAAAAGCAGAGCAAGGGGCTGGTGGGAAGGAGAGCAAAGCTCATCCTTTTGCACACTCAGGCAGAATCTGACCCTTGGTGTCAGGCTGAGTGGGTGGACAAAAAAACTTATTTCTACTGAAGGAAAACCAGAGGAGGGTGAGAAGAGCCCCGTGCCAGGTGTTGACTCTCAAAGGTGAAGCTTTGACTCCTTTGGGCAGCACCAACCTCTCCCACCCAGCCACAGCTCAATCTTTGTGATGAATTCTGCGGATTCAGAGTTGTGCAGGACACAGATTCTGGTCGGGATTGCCAAAATTACGGACATTTTGTCAAATTATCGAGGTGGCAGTTTGTCCCTGCGTCATTTTTATTCCTAAATTCTCTTTTCCTGTGCAGTGCAGAGCTGCAGCTCCCGCAGCCCTCCTCCCTGCCTCCCTGCAGTTCCTTTCTGCTTTCACTTGAAGGCAACCTTGCACTGCTCATGGGCAGAGCAAGGGGCTGGGGAGCACCGCGGGCTGGAGGAAATGGGTTTTTATTAAATTCTCAAAGCCTGGCAGAGCGCTCACGTAGTGCACATCTGGGTGCAAACCTTGAGATAAGAAATGCTGGCTCAGAAATGCCATGGGATGGACAGACATCGTTAAAAGGGAAATTGAAATAGAAGCAAGTTTCAAAGGATGGTCTTGGGAAAAAAAAAAAAAAAAAAAACCTGGATATTTTCTAGTATAAAAATACAGTTTTTCAGTTTCAAAGAAATAGAACTGTGGAAGATGCATTGTAGTAAGAACCACGAGAGGTAATTTTAAATTATTAGCTTTACAGCATGGTGTGACTAAAGCTAATAAGTCAAGAAACACTTATCTGTATTGTAATTAAAAAATAATTAGCTTCTGATTGTGATAGCATAAATTATAACATCTGTATTATCTCACCCTTCACATGAGACTAAAAATAGAATTAAAGTTTTTTAAAACACCTCTCAGCTGCCCTATCTCTAAGTCAGAATCCATTATCCATTATCCAACAGCAGGGATCCCAAAATCCCAGGATGGCCAGGCTGGAAGGGCACAGAGGGTCCCTGGTGCCACCTCCCTGCTCCAGCAGGGCTCCCCAAGCTCAGGGCACAGCAGTGTCCAGCCTGCTCTGGAACGAGACCCCAGAGCCTCTCTGGGCTCTGCTCAGTGCTGGCACTGCCCAGGAAAAAGAGTTTTCCTCATATCCAGGTGGAGCTTGCTGGGATCCTGCCCATTCCTCTTGTCCCATTGCTGCCCCTACAGAGCTGAGCCCTGCTCGAAGCCCTCCCTCCCTCCCAGGGCTCAGACAGAGGGAAAAACAGCTTATTTTGTTATATAAAATCTGATTAATCAATATTTGACCAGTGCACCTCCTCTGAAGGGGGTTTAACCCCTCTCTGCCCACAGCAGCTGCAGGGGAACAAACAACCCTGCCTTGGCTCCTCTCCCCACCCAAAGCACCAACACAGCAGGGACAGCTCAGTTCTGAGTGGGGCCAGAACCAGCTGCAGAGTGGGATATTTCCTAATCAGCTGTCCCCGAGGAATTTTATCCTTGGATCCTCCTGGAGCTGCTTATCTGGGCCATTAGTGAACTTGTGAGGGACAGGTGAGATACGGCAGGCAGGCAGAGGGCAAAGGCACTGCCTGGCCTCAAAAGCAGGGCTGAGAGCAGCCAGGCAGTTACAGACCTGTCTGTGATGCCAGGAAAAAGCACCAGGAGAAATAAATACCTGAGAAAATCAAAATGAGCAGCGGGGCCTGTGAAATGGTCAGAGGCGAGCGGTGCGTGGAAATGGGGTTTGTGCAGAGGAAAAGAGCAAAAGGAGATGCAATACACAAGAATTCTAGAGTCCAGGGTTTTAAATTTGGCTTTTCCATTAATTGCAGGGAACAGACACGTTGATAAATTACACACATCCCCTTCTTGACACTGCTTTGGAAGGAACAGCCCGTAACGTTAGTGTGCATGGAGCTGCATTTATGAAACCTTCAAAGCAGAGCAGTATTTAACATTTTCTTCTTTTCCTTCTGCTCAAAATGACCATCTGGCAACAGATTTTCTGGAAGGAAGCCTTTTCTCTGGTTTCTGTTTGGGGACAAACCTGTGCCAACTTCCAGCAGTTCATGTGATTTAGGGATGCAGAATATAGTTCTGCTCTGAAACGTGCGTGGGCTGGGAGTCAAATTCAGACAGTGAAAAGATCTGGTGTGAAGCAAGCTGTGGGTTGCAGTACAATTTTCTCCCTGTGCATGCAATGTGCCAAACTGGAGAGATTTGTATCCCTTTCCCTGCAGTCTCAGGCCAAATGGTAAATTCTGGATATTATCCCCACTTATTTTACCTTCCCAAGCACATCAAACCTGCCTGAAGTCTCATTTAAAACTCCAAGGAACTTTCATTTGGAACTGTAAGATGCAAGATCCTCCTCAGATTCAGCAGGCACAATTACAGTCAATTAAATTTTCTTTAAAAATAGAATAAAATCTCTCTGCAAGAAGCCAAGAGGTCTCAGGGGCAAAACTTCCCATTTCAGGAGGGTGTGGGAGTCCTGAAGGACTATCCTAAAGGAAGAACGATTATCTCTGTGCTCATTTTAGAAAGTTTTAAGAGCTGAACTGTCTTGCCTGAGCTCAGCCATCAGTGCACACAGAGAGACACAGGCAGGGGAAAAAAGGCTCCTCTAATGACCTGCACTGCCCCTGTAACCATCCAGCCCCAGCTCCACCCAGTGTGGGGGCAGAGCAGAGGAAATGAAACCTAATTCCCTGCTTGCAGACTTCAGGCCAGATTTCTGATCTTTTTTCCAAATGCCAGAGCTCTGAAACCTGGCTGTGTCCATCTGGGATGGGCAAGGAGCTGCACACCAGGGCCTGGAGAGCATCAGGAGAGGGGGAGCTGGGCTGCCCAGGCTCAGGGTCACCAGGGGATCAGGCAGAGGACACCCTAGGGAATGCCACCAGCCTCCCACTGTTCCTCAGAAAAGTCTCCAGGAAACCCTCACTGAATAGTTTTTTTCCTTAAAGGTTTTGTCTTTCTGTGTCTAAAATTTGGGTGGCTGGTGTTGGAGGGTGTTATTTTAATGGGTTAAAAATAACCTGGCTTTTATTGCTTGGAGATAAAATGTGGCTAAACTATATTTCCAAGGGAAGAGGTTTGTGTCTGAGTAGAGGGAAATTGTGCCTTTGTGAACACAATTAAATTGAAAAATAGACATTAAAACCTGGGAAAATTAATTACTTTATACAATTCCTTTCAGCTATAACAGTCCCCACTTTTATTGTCATTTATTACACCCACGTCACCGAGCTGCACAGCCAAGGGATGTCATTTGTCAGGAAACCTTGATGCACACTTTCCTTGCTCCCAAGGGAGCCACAGCTCCAGCCCACCAAGGAGCCCCTGGGTGTTTGCAGGGAACTCCCGTGGGTAACACTCCCAGCTGCTTTCAACACACACAACAATCAAATGGGAGGTAAGAAACTCCATCAAGGCATTCACATCAAGCAGGCTGGGGAAACTCACGGAGTGAATCTGTCAAGGAAAGAGCCGAGCACCTCCCTTGCTTGGAGAAGCTGGCCTGGCTGTATTTCACCAGATTAGAGCAGAGGAAGCCTCAGTTCCCTGTCTGTGGGCACAGATAACAGGCAGCATTACCTGCTCAAATCAGGCAGCAGCAGGAGATGCTGCTGTGCCCTGCCAGAAGCTCTGAGTCTGCTCCCCAGACAGCTGTCAGCTCCTGGGACACACCAGCTGTGCCTTGGCTGCCCCCACACCACAATCTGCTGCCCGTGTCAAATGTCCCCTTTCCCCAGCTCTGCAGGGCTCAGGAAACAGAGGATCCAGACAGTGCTTTATCTCAGTGACAACTTTTTCTGAAATCAGTTGGGAAAAACACGTCCAGCTATTGCCAAAAAAGATCTCCCGCAGCTATTGGCACCCCCAGCCCCCAAGTGGCACAAGGGATGACAGATTCATATTAATTCCAGTCAGCAAATGGATTATAAATACTCCCCCAGCCAGTTGCCACCTGATAGGACTGTCCTTGAGTCCTCCAATTGTGGAAGGGACTTGTCAACTCTAAATTTACCCACCAGTACGTATTGTATAAAACATAATACTGTGTGATCCTCGGGAGACACTTGTGCTGCAGCCCAGCGTGGATTAGACCAGAAACTGCTGGTTCCATCAGCCAGCCAGACATCTCACCACTGCTTATCTCCAGCCTTGGATGGCAGGGAGGAGAAGGGGATGGCTTTGACAGGATGCCTTGGTGCTCCAGCCCTGGAGTTGCCACAGCAACGCATCGAGTTGAGTTAGCCAAGTGATCAAAAGGCAGGCCCACCTCACACCTTCCTGATGAGGTAACAGCTCCTGTTCCCAAGGATGGCCTTTCCCAGCAGAAAAATGTCCCAACACCACTGATAAAAGTGAAGCCACTCAAGGGTGGGGTGTCCCAAAGCAGACAGAGCTGGCACCGACAGGCTGAGATAGCACTGCCTGTAAAAAGCAGGGAGGCAGGATGCTGCAGGTTTGTACAGATGGACTCTTCACGTGAAGAGCCGTAATTAGATGGGTTTAAACTTAGAAAATGGAAAGTAAACAAAAAGCAAGCAAGGAGCTCCACTTTTTCTGGCTTTAGAATGGTGCAAGTGCCTGCAGGTGGAGCAGATGCAGGTGTTGGTGGCACCTGACTGCAGCAGATTTCCTCATCCCAGAGAAAGGGGCTGCCTGAGTGGGAGGACAATTTGTAAACCACCAGTTCAGGACATTTACCCAAGAAAATCTCCCTTTTCCCCCCCTGTTTCTTGTTCATGCACAAAAGCTTTCCAAACTGGCCAGCTGGAGAAGCCTCTCACCCCTGGCTCTCCACCTAATGGAGACTTGACTGATATTTCCATTATTTTCACTTACTAAACACTTCTTAGCAGCTGAGCCAAAAGTCACCTGGCTCTTTTTGGAACCTGTATCTACCTGCTTTATTTGGAAAACCTCAGGGAAGAGCAAGGTTGGAAAACAATGCGTCAGAAAAATCCCAAGGATTTTTGCTTTGAGTGACTGTAACACATCTGTGCATTTAGGAAAATATTTCACCTTTGCACCAGGACCAGCAATTTTTCTTATCTACATGAGAATCACCTAAACATAACCAAGTTACCCTCCATTTAATAGCAGTTTCTCCAGGCTTTCTCCATGCCTGGAATGCTGTAGCATCTTTTAACCTCCAAAATTCTTTTCATTCACTCTGCAACAATCTCACATGGACTACCCCAAATTCACGGATGCTTTTAACCTCACACTCTGCACCTTAAATCCAGGGCTAAAATTCCTGGTTATTTCCTTTCCACATGTGGGATAGGCAAGGCAGAACCTCTGACACCTTCAGAGCACTTGGACACCCCTGAAAATGAAGGAGGGACTGAAAAACTCTGAGGTTCAGGATCTTGCTGTGCAACAAAGCTGGGAGCTCAACAACAGGGATAAAACTAAATATTGAATTGTTACTGTGCTGCATCCTGTGCACTTTGGGACACTCAGGCTTTAGGGGGGAAAGCAGAGCTGAAATAAACCCAAAAGCCTGACAGGGAATGTACACAACAGAGTCACATCCTGAGTGCTGAGGGCCTGGCTCTGCCCCACGTCCCTTTCCCCTCATGGTGATACATATAAAACTTATAAAAAGTAGCTCAGAGTGACTCCGGTCATACAAGGGGCTTTTCCAAAATGAGGATTTACTCCAGGGCCAGCGGAGCTTACAATAAAAATGTACACAGACCCAGCAGCATTGACTGCCCCCAACATGCAGAGCAGAAATCCCTATTGCAGGACATTTTATCCCACTGGAACTTTAATCCAGCCAATGCTAACAAGTGGTTCAGAATAAATGTGCTGGGAATGAGGGCAGGAATGGGAATGGGAATCTCTTTCCATTAAATCTCCATCCCTGTCCATTGCCTCCTCCTGAGCACCAGCACAGCCAAGGATCAGCCTGCAGAGCTTCCCCATCCCTGGTGAAATTCACGTTCCCAGGACAGGAGATATTCTGGGATTTTCTGCTCTGTTTTGCCACAGCTTCCATCACCTCCAGTGCAGAGTGCTGCCTGAATGCAAACTACTGGATCAGGTTCATATTTTGTAAATATTATTGTTCTTCCATGAACTTTGGCATCCATGAGAGTGAAGCTGGAGAGGCTGGAATATGACACAAGGCTTTGGGGCTTGGCGCTGTTATTTGCCCATTTTTTAAAAAGTGGGGAAGGGATAAGGAAAAGGATAGTTTAGAATTGTGGTTAAACACTTTTTTTCCTCTAGAGACATTGAGGATTTTGGCTTTGCTTTGTTTATTCTTCCTTGGGACTAAGTAAAGTCATATTTTTAAACACAGGACATCGCCCCCTTTCCTTTTATATGCTGAAATCCTCAGAGTTGCTCTAGACAGGGCTCAGGCTGCTCTGGCTACTTGGAGCCAAATGTATCTTTCAGAGTGTTTTCTTGTGGCCTAAAAACATGTTCATTTTTTCAGTCATTCCACTTTGATGTACCTTTGTTCACTTTCCAGGGGCAGTTCAGTTTCATGACTTTTTTTTCTTTTAAATCACAATATGTCATTAAATCCCTAATTTTTCACCTCAGTTCTGTTATGAAAGTTGAAGCATACAAGAGATCCTTAATTCAGATATTTAAAATTTGATCAGCACTTTAGGATCTCATTGAATCAGTGCTTCAATATTTCCTTATTTCTCATTGGGGGAGTTTATGATCTTTTTACTTTTTTTGAAAGAGGATGATCTAACTGATCTAACTCTGACACACAAAAGTAAGGGCACATCATTACTAAAGCATGTTTTGACAGTGAAAATCAGTGCCCTGGCTGAAAGCATGGATGTACCCCCTCATTCCAGGACGGAAGCCACGGAGCAGCTGATCCTGAACTACAGAGGCAGTGATGGAAACAGCTTCTGTTGGGCACAGTAAAGGGAAAAAAAACTCAGAAAAATAATTCAGGGTGGAGATTTCCACCTCCCTGGGCTGGCTGTGCCTAAAATCCCAGCCCAGGGGATGAAGCTCCTGGAGGAGTGAGTCTCCCTGAGTGGACAGTGTGAGTGTCCCTGGGCTGGAGGTCGGGAATTCCTCGGGCACAGAGGGGCACAGCTGGGGCAGCTGCAGGGCTGCAGTGGGGAAGGCATCTGGGAAGAAGCAGAGCCGAGCCTGACAGCTCAGAGAGGGCCAGATGTTTTCATCATTATGGAAAAAATCTGGTGGTGTCTCTTTGCCCAGAGAAACACTGGAGGAGGAAATGTCGTCTTGAGCTCTGATCAAGGCTGAGCATTAAAACTGCGCTGGGCCAGGGTCAGGAAAACAACAGAAATCAGAGGAAAGGATCTTTTCTGACTCCAGTTCTAACCTTAAATGTGAAGGTGCCTCAAAAGGCTTCAGTGCCTCCTCGGGGACCTTTTCCCAAATCAGAAATCTGAGAGACAGGGCCTGGAAATGGGGCTAGTGGTGTTTCTGCAGCACCATCATCCCCCTGCAGCAGGTGCTGCCCCGGGGATGTGCCCACCTGAGGGCACACAACCCCTGGGGATGCTCAAGGGCACATCAAAACCGCAGCCAGGGGCTGGAGATCCCTGTGCTGGCTTTAAAAACCAGCTCTGAGCCACCCCGCTGTCCCCTGGGTGGCACAAAGCCCGCATCCCAAACCGAGATCCACCCAAGCCCCTTCTCCGGGGGTTGATCCCTTCTCTCCGATCCCTCCTTTCCCAAAACCAGCGCGGCCCCCGCCGGCTCCTCGCACTAATTTTAGCTTTCAGGCACGGCAGATACGATGTCATTAAAAACCAAAAGTAACTCCAAAGGACCGCCCGGGAGAAGAGAGGACAAAAGAGTAAGAAAGTGGCAACAGCCAACCCCAAATCCTTTCGGTTCTACAACAAATAAACCCTGCCCGCGAAATTAAAGAGGTTTTGTGCGTTTCACTTCGATTTTTGGGGGTTTTTTTGTGTTGTTTAATTGACAAATAGAAAAGGCGGCGGCGGCTGGGCTTGATCCGGGCAGGGATCGCACAGAGCTGGTGCGGAGGAAAGCACCGAGGCACCCGGGCACTTCTCCCTTCATTCCGCCAGTTTTTTTGTTGGATTTCCAAGACTCCAAGAAAAAAAAATAAAGGCTGCCGTTTAAAAGGTGTTTTCTCCTTTACCGCTGAAAGACGGGCTGATAATTATGGCAAAATTTAGGGGAAAAAATTCAGACCTGGTTTTATTTATGCGACATTTCTTTGAAATAAAGAATAAATTAGTAGTAGTAGTAGTAGTAGTAGTAGTAGTAGTAGTAGTAGTAGTAATCATAATAGTAATAATAATAATAATAATAATAATAATAGCGAAAATATCCAAAACTCGAAAATTTTACTCAGAATAGGAAAAGAAAAGAACAAGGTAAAAACTTAGAATAACTTTTACAAGATTTTCGTTTCTTTCTATCCTTTTGTTCTTGCCATGCACTTGAAATATCTGTGTTTAATGTACGGTAACTTATAGATTCACCACGCTGGTGAAAACCCTTTCTCTTGCGTGTATTTACCGGTTTCTCTTTCTTATATATTTTAATTTTTCAGAGATTTCTTCCCAAACATTTGCTTTCTACAAAAGAAGCCGCGGGAGCACCCGGAGTTTTTGCTTTCCGGAGAGGATGAAAAATGAAACAATTCGGAGAAACCGATCCATTCCCCATCACACCTTTACAAAAGCCAATGATAATTTCCCCGCTTCCCCCCCCCAAAAAAAAAAACCGGCTGAAAGTCCCGGTCCTGCTCCGGCAGGGTTGAGCTTTTCCCGGTGCCTCCTTTGCGGGATTCAGGAGTGGGGAAGGAGAACCCGGCTCTGCCAAACTCATCTCAGGGCAAAAATAATCGCGGGTCCGAGAGCTCCGTGAGAGCGGGAGGTATTCCTTTCTTCCTTTTTTCCTTTCTTTTTAATTTTTTTTTTCTTTTTAATTTTTCTTTTTTTTAGTTGTTAGTTTGCTGAATTTGGAGATGTGTTGGGTTTTAAGGAGGGGTTGTTGCGGGTTTTTTAATGATTTATTATTACCTGAGAGAGGCGCGGCGCTCCCAGCAGGAGCTCACCCTGGGGACAGGAGGAACATTTATTTCCCAGGGCAGCGGGGAGGCTCCCAGGGACAGCCCAGCGCCAAGTGCGGCAAAAACAGCGCGGCCGAAGCGAAAATTCGCTTTTCTGGAACAAGAGGACGAGCAGGAAGGGCAGAGCGGCCATCCCGAGCAGGCCAGGGCACGGGGAAGGGGACAGGGAAGGGGACAGGGAAGGGGACAGGGAGGCACAGCCCTGGCGTGCCCCAGGACAGGCGATTTCACGCTCTCCGGCTGTGGTCACAGGCTGCGAGCAAAGGGGACACGGCCGAGAGGAGCCGGGGTCAGGGCTCGTCACTCAAGCCACCCGGGTTCATCCTGCCATCCGTCCCGGCGGAGCTGATCCCTCAAAAAAGGACTGATCCTTCAAAAAAGGGGCTTTTCCAGAGGGTCGGGGCCGGGGTGGATCGTGCTGCGGGAGCCCCGGGCACGGCGGTGCCGGGACGCGGCCGCTCCTCGGCTCTGCGGGTGTGTGCGGGCGCTCCCACAAGGCTTTTAAGACAAATTAAAGCCCGAACACCCTCTCGTGTTAAACGTGACTCCCCCCGAGCGGCCCGGCCCCCCCGGGCTCCCGAGGAGCGGGACATCGGTGACATCGCAAGACGGATCGGATTTTACACGGCCAGCAGGAAGCACCCGAGAAGCCAGACCTTTATCTCCTCTGGAAAACATCGTGCGGACAGACAAGCCGCAATCACCCTGAAATCTTGCGGCAGTTTCGGGCTTCCCGGCCGAGCAGCGCTCCCGGTCCCAGCGGAGCCGCTGGCACCCCACGGATGGGGACAAAGCCCCGCCGTGTTTAGAGCTTTGTCCCTCGAAGCAGCCCAGACTTCCCAGTGCCCGGAAGGTATTTCGTTCTTGAAACTTTTCCTGTCTCCATCACCGGCCGCCTGCGCGTCCCGGCCGCGTGTGACAAAGCATTGTCACACCAAAGTCTCGTCGCTCGTTTAATTCCCCTTAAAAATCGCAGTATGGCTCTTGCCCTGAGTGCTTCCCCACGGAAACACAACGAACAAGCGCTTTGGGGATTACCTGGACGGGTTAAAAAAGCTTTTTCAGGAGCGCAGAAAAGCGGCGGGTCCCAAACAAGCGCAAATAACGCGGCCGCTGCCCGGGGATGGGGAGGGGGCGAGGGGAGGCCGGAGAACTCCCCCATCGCCCTCTGCCACCAGCGAACCCAGCCCGGTTACAAGTAGGGGGAAAAAAAAATTCCAGGCAGGGTAGAATTAAAGCTTTTCATTTATCTGCCCAGCTTTCGCTTCAGCCGCGGGGGGAAAACTCTTCCCGCAGCCGAGGTGCAAGGAGCAGCTGAACTGTCAGATTCCAGGCACGGAGCCCAGGGCGGGAGGGGAAACTCCACGGCGGCATTTGCTGTGCGAGTCCTCCTGCCCGAGTCACCCACCGGCGGGAGCGGGGCCGGGCTGCCCGGCCCAGGCAGCACCGGGGGGTTCCGCCGGGCTGGGGGCACCGGGGCTGGGCACCGGCTGTGCTGGGGCACCGTGCTGCTGTCCGCCTGCTGCACTCCGTGCTGTGCCCTCACACCCGCGCTGTCCCCGCGGTTATTTCCTAAAAATAGGGAAGGGGTGAGCTGGGAGCCGGCGGGGGTGGTGGCGGTGGCGGTGACAGTGGCAGGGCCACCTGGCTCCCCTGGCCGGTACCGGGCTGGTCCCGGAGGGAGCCCCGGGTCCCGGGAGAGGGCCCTGGACTTTTCGCATCAAAGTCCAAACTCTTTTTTTGGCGGCCGGAAAAGGCGAGCTTCGTTAGAGCTTGGAAGGAGAGGGGAAAGAAGAGAATAAAAAACCAAATTTTAAAATGGGGGAAATAAAGAGGAGGGGGAAAAAAGGTGGGAAGAAAAAGAGGTTTTAGCTGCGGCGGAGTGAAGTGCCTGGACAGCTCCGAAGAGGATTTTTTTCCCTCTGCAGAATTCCAGAGGAGTGAAAGCAAAACCTCCCCTGGCCCCAGCCGTCCCCGCCAGCCCTCATCGCCCTCCTGAGCTCGGTGGGACCCCGACACACCGGAGATCCCCGGCAGCATTTATTGAGCCAGGGCTCGCAGCACCCTTTCCCAATGTCTCGGGAAGAATTCCTGCCCGGAGGACCCTGGGGAGCCCTCGGGGACCCGCGGAGATCCCGGGGACCCGCGGAGATCCCGGCGCCACGGTGGGAAGCGGGAGATTGGCACCGGTTCTCGCAAGGAAACCCTAATAGGCTATTTCTGGACTACTGGCTCTTAACAAATCTATAGCACCTGAAGTGTTAGCACTCAATTAGTGACAAGGTTTCAAACCCCAGCGTTTACTGGCGAGGTATAAACAGAGTCCTCGGGAGATAGCTGGGAATTAGAACGGGAGGGGGCCCTGGACATCTTAACCGGCTGGGATTAAGAGGAAAACTTTTTTAAAAGGTACCATCTCTCTCTCTCTAAACAGTCCGAGGTGTCGAAAGCTCCGAGGGAGAGAGGATGTGCCCTCTGGAGCTAATTGCGGGGTTGGGAATTTTTTTCTCTTTGTTTGGTTGGTTTCAGCAAGAAAAGTTTTTTGGTGTCTTTTTTTTTTTTTAAGAAAAAAATAGAAAGAAAAAAAATACAAAGTACACTAAACCCAACATTAATCACATTCAGCAGTCCCGGAGAGAAGCAACGAGCGGGTGTGGACGACAACCCTCGCCTGCGAGAGGCCAGGGCAGGCTCGGTCCCGAGGGGACAGCGAGAGCAACCTGCAAAGAGAGTGAAGGCAGCGGGGGACAGGGCAGGACACCCCACTTCCCCTGAGAGCCAGAAAAAACAGCAGCGGCTTTTCGCCCTATCTCCCGCACTTACACCCCCGGGGCCTGGGTCTGCAGAAAGGGGGTTAGGGTGCTCCTCGGGGTCCTGCCTCGGTTTTGGATTTTTGGGGGTTTTGGGGGTTATTTTTTGGGGTTGTTGGTTTGTTGTGGTTTTTTTTTTTTTTTTTTTTTTTTGTTTGTTTGTTTTTGTGGGGGTTTTTTGGTGGTTTGTTTTTTTCTTTTAGTTTTTTTTAGTTTTGGGGTTAGGTGGTTTTGTTGTTTTTTGGGGGTTATTTTTTGGGGTTGTTGTTTTTTTGTGGTTTTTTTTTTTTTTGGGGGGTTTTTTTTTTTTTTT
Source organism: Passer montanus (assembly GCF_014805655.1). NCBI lineage: Eukaryota > Metazoa > Chordata > Aves > Passeriformes > Passeridae > Passer > Passer montanus. Next base: position 12,789,183 of record NW_024362051.1, read on the forward strand.
GTTTGTTTGTTTTTGTGGGGGTTTTTTGGTGGTTTGTTTTTTTCTTTTAGTTTTTTTTAGTTTTGGGGTTAGGTGGTTTGGTTGGTTGGTTGGTTGGTGGTTTTTTTTATTTGGTTTTTTGTTTTTGGGGTTAGGTGGTTTTGTTGGTTGGTTGGTTGGGGGTGGTTTTTTTGGTTTTTTTTGTTTTGTTTTGGTTTTTTGTTTTGTTTTGGGGGGTGGTTTTTTTGTTGGTTTTTTTTTTCTGTTTTGTTTTGGGGTTTTTTTTTTTTTTTTTGGAGTTTTTTGGTTTTTTTTGTTTTGTTTTGGGGGGGGGTTTTTTTGTTGGTTTTTTTTTTCTGTTTTGTTTTGGGGTTTTTTTTTTTTTATATGTTATTTAAACGCGATCAAAAAGGAGTCCGCAAAAGTTCAAAGTGATGCGGGAGAGTTCGGGGTCCCCCCGGGCTGGGCAGGACCCTGCGGGCTGCGAGCGGCGTCCGGAGCTGGGGGAAGCTGTCGCCTTTGTCGCTCCCGCTGGGCACCGGAGCCTGGCTGCAGGGGGCTGCTGGAGAGCCCCGGCAAAGGGAGAGAGGGGCTGGGAACGGGGGGAGGAATGGGTGCTGAGCCCCGACCCGGAAAGTCCGTGAGCTGCTGTGCGTCAGTGACTTATTCATCAATCAGCCGGACACTGAGCAGACCTGGCCTCTCTTTGCCGAGTGTTTGCTTTTTCACCAATTATTGCGGCCCTGCAGCTCTTTTTGTTGATACAGTAGTTCTAAAAAGTGCTAATGTTCATTTATCAGGGGGCCGAGCCCGGGACTCCCACTAGTTGTGATTCTTCCAAAAATATAAACACGAAGAGAAGGGCTAAGGCTAAAGCCCCCATTTGTTTCTAAACTGCAGTATTAAAAGTGATGCATTGTTGAAGATAAAGCGGAGATAACGCTGTCTGTCTCCAATGAATGTCTCCCCGACGCATTAATGACATTCCAAATGATAGCTCCGGCTTATCGTTCAATTAATCACTTCCACCCTCTGCAGCCGGGCCCACATCGATGGGCGGCCGCCGTGGGACCGGGGGGCTGGAGGGAGCAATCCCCAATCCTTGAGACAATCCCCAATCCTTGAGGCAATCCCCAATCCTCAGGCAGCTTGAGGCAATCCCCAATCCTCAAGCAATCCTCAGGCAATCCCCAGTCCATCCCGGCTGGCGGCCGGCAGCTCCCGCCCCGCCGGGATGCGCTCCGGGCCCGGCTCGGACCCGCCGGGTTCCCCGGGCCCAGGGAAACCTCCGGGGTAGGAACAGCCGTGCGAGAGCCAAGCCTGGCCCGGGATAATGGAAGGGAGCGCTGGAAGGCGCCTCTCCCATCCCGCAGGATGGGGATGTCGGAAGGCGAACTGAAAGGCGGCTCTGGGTTTGGGGAGGATCGGGATCGCTTCGTTAATTTAGCCCATATCGAACCTATAAGTTTGTAATTAAAAGGAGGCAGAGAGGTTCAGAAAGGCCGCGGAGGGCCAGGGGTGCTGCAAACACTCTGCAAAGCCCCTCCACAGGCCCCTCTCCCGAGGCTGCCTCCTCACTCCCGGGCACTGCACCCTTCCTCCTGCAGCATCCATCCCCTGCCGGTATCACCCAGGGAAGGCTGCAGGAAACGCACCGCGAAGATCGACCCCTCCCCTCATTAAATCGCAATATTTCAGGCCTCCCCGTTCGCAGGGATCGCTCCGGCTGTCATCGCCAGCTCCGGGGATGCTGCGGCTCCGGGCAGCGCCGCCCGCAAAAAAACATCCCAAATTCAAATCCAGCTCCCCGCGGTGCCGAGACACAAAATCCCGGGGGCAGCGGCGGGTCCGTCCTGCTGGGGGTGGGATGCTCACCTTCCCACCCGGCCCGGAGGGTCCCTTCTGAGGGAGGAGAAAGGATTTGCACCGCTGTGACCCCGCCGCTCCCGAGAGCGGGGCTCAGCCGAGGGCCCCCCAAACTCACCGCAGCCCTTCGGGCTTTCTCTGCTCTGCTCCCACCGAGCCCATCCCGTGCCTCTCTCAGCCGGGCGCTGCAGCGCTAAAGGAGATTCTTTATTTATTTCTATTTTTTTTTCTCTCCCCCGTAACCCACAAAGCCCTGAACCGCCCCCCCGCAACCTGCGGCTTTGCAGCTAAGGTTTATTTGAGCGGCTCCACGCGAGTTAAATGAATGAGCCCCACCCGGGGACAGCCCCCGCGGCCCCTTGCTTTACTTACTCCTCTCTTACTTACTCTTTGTATTTTGCAACACCTTCACCCGCGCTTGTTTTTATTGATTTTTAATTTTTTTTTTCCCAGACAGTGTTGCATTTTTTGTTTGAAAGCTTTACAAACAAACGAGAGGAAAACCCAATCGGCATTTCCCTCTGCAAAGCCAGGCAGCGGCTGCTCGGGGTCTCTCTGCTGTCAGCTGGGCTTTGCAATCACTGTGCTGCTTCAGAAATTCTGTATAAACCCCGAGCGCGGATTTCCCCTTGAGCAGTGAACTCCTGTTTTTTGGTTCCTGCCATCGGATATTGCAGAACACTAAAAACGAAACCTCCGTTCTCTCGCTTAGAGAAAAAAAAAAAATTAAATCAGCACATATTTGGTTGATGGTTTCCTCCAGGCCTGTTTATTTAATCTGACTGTGTGATAGATAGCATCAGACAGTGACTTTGTACGCATTAGGCCATTCTTTTTAGGTTTTTTTGGTGGGTTTTTTTTTGTTTCGAATGGATGAACAACCCCTCCGCCGCAAAGCTGGACAAATGCAGTGCCGCCCCTTTAAAAGAGCGGAGCTGTTTTTGAGATGTATTACTATATTAGGTGACATGGAACTTTGCATCTCTCATACCATCACCGCAATGTTGGCCAATAGAAAGCTAAAGTCACCCAAAAACTGCCTAGTCCCTCCTTCCCTGGCCTTATGGTCCGCTCCTACCTGGCGGCAGTGCACAAGGCAGGGCAACCCTCGGGAATGCTATGTGCCCCCTCCGGGAGCCCACGCTCCAGCGCTGCTCCACCTTGCCTGCTCCCCACCTACTTTTCCATGACCCTGGGCTGCGGCCGCTGTCCCTGTGTCCTCCGCAATGTTTCCTAGCCCTGTGACAACGACGCCCTTCTCGGTGAAGGATATTCTGAACCTGGAGCAGCAGCAGCAGCAGCAGCAGGGCGGCCTGGGCTCCATGGAGCTGGCCTCGCTGGCCTCCCCGTCCTGCATGCTGGCCAGCTTCAAGCAGGAGGCGTTCAGCGCCGAGCCCCCGGCCCTGCCCGACCTGCGGGACGAGCTGCCCGAGCCGCCCCCCGGCAAAGCCGCGCCCGCCTTCCCCGGCTCCTACTACGGGAAAAGCTTCGTGGAGATGGACTCGGCCAAGGAGGCCAAGGCGGACAAGAAAGGTAAAGCCAAGCGCTGCTGCGAGGGGCTCGATGGGGGTCACCCTGCGGGGCTGGGTGCTCGGCCGGGGGTCCCCAGGGCTGCGGGGAACAGGGGACAGAGCAGGGCTGTGGGGAACAGTGCGGGGCTGGGGGGGACAGAGCAGGGCTGCAGGGGGCAGGGGACACAGCAGGGCTGCGGGGGACAGGGGACAGAGCAGGGCTGCAGGGGACAGGGGACACAGCAGGGCTGCGGGGACAGGGGACAGCAGGGGACAGGGGACAGCTCGGGCTGAGCTCGGACAGCGGCAGCATCTTTACCCCGTCCCGGCCCTGCGGGAGCGGGGCTGACCCCGCCGCGGGGAGGGTCCCACCGACCCCGGCCCAGAGACCCCAGCGGGACGGGCAGAGCTGCGGGGTGACACGCGAGGCCTCGAGTTTGGACAGAAACCAGGTGACAAATGCGGCTCCTGACTCGCTTGGAGGTCGGGGTGGGTTTCAGGACGAAGCTACGAGTGGTAAATCCAGGCTGGGGCACAGGCGTGCGAGACGCAATGGGCAGCGTTGTTTTCAAACAAAAAAGAAGAAAAATTTGGTGCAGAGGTACCTAAAGATCGGGGCAGGAGCGGGTGGCCGAGGAAGAGGCCGAGGAAGAGCCAGGGCTCGCTCACGTTGTATCCTCTTTATTAAATACTTATTTATAAATTTTTTTGCACAATTTTCTCCCTCCGCTCTTTTCCTTCGCCCGTTTATTTTGCTGCAGAGCTGTGTTCCCTACACAAGAGCCTGGAGCAGGAGAAGAGAGACCTGGAAGATCCCGAGCGCCCCAGACAGAGGAAGAGGAGGAAACCTCGCGTCCTCTTTTCCCAAGCCCAAGTGTACGAACTGGAGAGAAGGTTCAAGCAGCAGAAATACCTCTCGGCCCCGGAGAGGGACCACCTAGCCAACGTCCTAAAGCTCACCTCCACGCAGGTGAAAATTTGGTTCCAGAACCGCAGGTACAAATGCAAAAGGCAGAGACAGGACCAGACGCTGGAAATGGTGGGGATCCCTCCCCCGCGGCGGATCGCCGTGCCCGTGCTGGTGCGCGATGGGAAGCCCTGCCTGGGGGAATCCTCGCCCTACAGCTCGCCCTACAATGTCAGCATCAACCCCTACAGCTACAACGCCTACCCCGCGTACAGCAACTACAACAGCCCGGCCTGCAACGCCAACTACAGCTGCAGCTACCCCTCCATGCAGCCCGTGCAGCCCTCGGCGCCCGCCAACAACTTCATGAACTTCGGCGTGGGGGACTTGAACTCCGTGCAAACGCCCATCCCGCAGGGCAACGCGGGCATCTCCACCCTGCACGGCATCCGAGCCTGGTAGAGCCAGGAGCGGGACATTGCCGGCTCAGCGGAGCATCCCGGCGGATCTCAGCAGCGTGCTGCCCACGGACGGGCTGCGTTTGGGTGGTTTTGCGGTATTTTCGTGCGGGGCCGGGCAAGCGCCGGCGGGGGATGCCCGCATTTCCCGGCCCCTCTCGCTCCCTTCCACCCCGATAATTCCCCTCCTTCCTTCCTACAAACCAGCCGGTAATTTGCGTGACTTGTTCCCAACAACACCCAGCCAAGCCCTGCAACTCCCTCCTTTTTTTTTTTTTTTTTTTTTTTTTTTAAATTTTAACTTTTACTCTATACTAATTATTATTGACATCCACATTTAATTTTTGCACTTCCCGTACGGTCCCCGCTGTTCGGTCAGTTCCGCACCCCCAGGTGTCCCTCGCGAGGCTGGGCAGGGATGAGGACAGACAGACTCCCGAGGGACACAGACACTCCGGCCCGCCAGGTCCCGTAGGGTTCTGCACTAAAACGTGATTTAGCGTGGAAATGCACTGTCCGCCCCTTGGAACGTGTTGCCCTTTGCTGTACAAGCTGACGGAGATCAGCGAGTTGTCATTAAAGAGAGTGGCTGAACCTGGACTCCCTGGCGTTCTTGCGCATCCCGGGGGGCTCGGGGCCGCCCCCGGAGCCTTTCCCTGCCGGTCCCCCCGGGTTTGTGGCACCCTCCCGTGCGCTCCGCATTCCCGTTTGGCCGCCTGCAAACGGTGTTTGTATTTTAAGGAGTTTTTAGAATTATTTTAAAGCGGATTTTCGAGCTCCCAGCGCGGCTAAGCACAGACCCGTGTCCCCGGGCTGGGATCGGGGCCGGTCCCATCGTTCCCAGTCTCCGGGAGCGCGGAGAGGATTTATTATTCCCTGCACAGAAATCACTGCAAGGAGAGGCACCGACACCACAAGTCATAACCCAAAGCCCCCAAACTGCCCCCAGCCCATCCGCGGGAGGTTCCACAGCCCCTGCAGATCCTGTCCCCATGGGGAGGGGCTCGAGTGACGCCCTGCCTGTCCCCAAATGCCCAGGGACAGCGAGCGGGGCTCCCCAGCGCCCGGCTCCTGCCTCTCCTCTGCCGCAGCCCCAGCCCCTCGGCCGCTTTTACGGTAGTCGCTATCAAATGTCAATTATTGGGAGTGAGAAACAACAAACATTGTAATTCAGCGCAGTCACAACATCCTCTGAGAGTGTCTGAGGCTGTCCGGCCGGTGACAGGGCGATTAGGGGGACCTGCAACCCCTCCTGCCCCGGCCCTATCGGCCCCATCAGTAAACAGGGATGGAGACAGGGTGGCTGTGGCCCTGGGACAGAGGATGAAAGGCTGCCGGGGAATGGGAGCTGCCTGCAGCCTCTCTCCCCCGTTCCCAGCCCCCGAGGGAGGATTGCACAGATAAGGAGCCCCCAGTTCCCTCCAACCCCTGCCAGGGGAGCCCTGGGCGCTGCCCACCAAGCCCCTAATGCCGAGGGCAGGGCAGACACCTGTCTGGGGCTCAGGGCTGGGCAAAGAGGGACCTTCAGCCTCGTCCCGAGGGGAATCTGCCTCGGGGGCTCGCCCCACAGAGCCACAGGCAGGTGGGGGCTGTGACAAAGGGGACACGACTCTGCCAGCCCGAAGCAGGGGGACAGGGCACCTGGGCAGGCCAGGAGGGAGCAAAGGCCACTTCCCCTCGTTTGGAAGCATCCCCAGGGCTCCACGAGGGCTTTGCCTTAGGAGGACACAGGATCCAGGTGGATCCAGCAGAGGAATTGGGAAATGCCCTGCCTGAAGAGAGCCAAGGTGTCCCAAGAACTCCGGGAAAAGAGGCTGGAGTGGGGCAGGGGAAAGCTGGTTTGAACTGGTGAGTGGTCACAGTTTGGGGTCACAGTTTGCCTGAGCTGTCAATGGTCACAGTGGTGCCACCGTGCCACTCCTGCTGTCACACTGCAGAGCCTGGCCAGGGGCAGAGCACACAGGGAGCCCTCAGAAGGACAAGTCCCGAGTTAACAGGGGAGCAGGCATTGAGAGTGAGCTAAAACTTAAACTTTTAGAAACCAGCCCTAAGCAGGGCCCTTATTTAAGTGAGCAAACAAGATAGACAGCAGTGAAACTTCAGAAAAAGCCACAGGAAAAAGTTACTCCCCACATCAACACAGAGCCCTTCTCACACACTCCCCACATCCTTTCCCTTCCTCAGACGCTGTTATTTTCTCCAAACATGCTTATTTTCCTCCCATAACAACTCAGAGCTACAGCTATCGAGAAATCTGACTGTCCTGTGGGATTTTCCCTGCTGTGGCTGCTCTGGGCACCAGCTTTGGGTCTGATTTCCAGGGCTGCACTGTGCTCAGTCTCAGCAGGGATGAATGTCCCGCAGCTCCCACACTCCCCTCCTCCCCAGGCTCCCTGTTCCTGCGGGAATTCCATCAGCAGCAGATGCAGGGCAGGGGAGCACGGGGTTTGGAGCAGCAGCCGGAGCCTTGGAGCCGGCTCAGGAAGCGATTTAGGAGCGGACACGAGCACAGCTGGCTGGGGCACAGCAGCCTCGGTTAAAGACCTTCCATTAGCTGGATGAATGGGAAGTGCAAGGAGATACAGGAGGAATGACCCGATGCCTCAGGTTTGAGCTTTTTTATTTTTCAGGTTCTGTGCTGCTTTAGTGTGTGGGGCTGGGTTCACATCAGGGGATGGTGAGCTCTCTGCACAGAGCAGGGACACAAAACAATTCCTGCTCCAGCTGGGCACCAAGGACAAATGATCCAAATCTCAGCCCAGGAGCACAAACCCCGTGGGCTGCAGAGAGAAAAACAAGGATGGGACTGCAGGGGCTGCAGCTGGGGTTGGACACTGAACTGCAATGTGCACATGGAGCAGAGCTGAGCCCAGGGAGAGACCCCGGGACAGGTTATCCATTTTGGGACCATTTTGGTTTGCGCTGCCCAAGGTGGATCCATTAAAGCCTCTTAATCAATCCCCACTTTATTTTTAGCTCCATCTAGTCTCTGTTCTAGCTCAGCCTTCCCAAGGCATCAGAACCCCCAGCACCGACCCCGGCCCAGGGGCTCCCTGTGCTCCCAGACCCCATTTCTCCTGTTCCTGCACTCATTTCCAGCTGCAGCTCCACACCAGCCCAGCCCACAGGGTCAGGCGGGGGCAAAAGGAGCCCCAGGCCTGGGAGAGCACCGGGGCTGTGCCTCTGAGCCCAGCCCTCCGAAAGGCTCCGAAAAACCGCACGAAGCAAACCCGACCTGGTCCTGCCTGAGCCTGAAGTGTTTCCCATCCCTAGAGCAGCGCTAAAACCTGTGCCTAGGAAAGGCTGATCCAGGGGGAAGTGCAGGATCCTGGAGTTTCCCCAGGGAACCTGAAATTAGGGATCCTCCAGTGCCCGGGGGCAGGCTAAGGGGTGTAGGGAGAGCTTTTAATAAGGTTTGCACTTGGATTTGATCTCGTTCTTCCCTCGGTTTTTTTTTGTTTTGTTTTTTGTTGTTGTTGTTGTTTTGTTTGGTTGATTGGTTTTTGGGTTTTTTTGGGGGGATTAAAAAAATGCCAGCCAGGCACTGGCATTCACGTTCAAACCCAGCTTTGTTTTTTTGTTGTTTTTTTTTTTTTTTTTAATTCAGTGTCCCAGCTCCACCTGAAGGTGACAGGGTGAGAGCAGCTCAGTCTTCTCGAGACAAACTGCACACGGCAAGTTTATCCAAACCCTTTGGAATTCACAGAATTTGTACAGGAACACGTTGTCAGCTGTAAGGGACTGATACCAAATCCCTTGCCTGTGGCAGTTTTGTAGGAACTGAAGTAATTGTTGTTCCCAAAAAACACCCGTGCGGTTCCTGGAGTGCCAGAATTTTATTCCTTAGGTTCAAGGAGGTTTCAGGTCGGAAGTTATTCTCTGGAGCCCGAAAACAAGATAGGGTCCTGGCAGGAATTAAGTGTTTCGGTGTTCCTGAGAAGCTCGGCAGGAAAACAACAGATCAACAACCCTCTGTCCCCGGCCCCTAATTCATCTCACTGACACCGGTTTAGATCAGTATCAGCAGTAAGTGATTTCTTGTTAATGGGGATTATTAAGAAGAATCAACACCTTTAAAACGCCACTCCCGAGCGAGAAAGGGATGGGCTTTCAGGCTGGAGTCTGATTTTTCATTCCTGGGTGGTTTGTTATTGCCCAAAACGCGAAATTAACGCTCAAGTTTGACGCAGAGAAGGGAAGCAGAGGTTTCTCCCAGCAGATTTGTGAAAGTTCATCAATCAAGGTTCAGCAAAGTGACACAGAACACATCACTTGAAGCTCTCTCCCTGTCTCCTGCAGTCATTTTAAACGCTGCCACTCCAGCGTTTCCTGCAGCAAAAAAAGACCCATTTGGAGCCAGGATCATCCCGAGCAGCCCCTCAGGCACATCTCCCCCTGCCCTGCACACACCGAGGAAAAATGGGTGATTTCCTCTGCTTCTCATGAAGGAGCTGCTGGAACCTCAAATGAAACAGAAATTATTCCAATGGAGGCTAGATGAATATGCTGAGACAGAAAATAAACTTTTCCCAGTGAGTACCCAGGAAGAGAAATTCACATTAGAAGAGAAAAGCATTTTTAAACCAGCTCTGTGTGTGAGCAGCTGGAGCGCTGACCCCACTGATGTAACACATCCCTTAACTCATCCCTGCTCAAAATAACATTTTTTGGTGTCAGCAAAGAGTCACGATCAAGCAGCTAAATCACAGGTCCGAGCCAGATTGGGCATTTTTCCCAGCCCATTAGAGAGGGGCATCGTGCTGGCAGCAGGTTCAGCTCAGTGCCCACCGTCAGCACTCCAGGGGTTCTCCTACAAAACTTGGGGACTTCACTCAATACCTACTCGGTTTGGAGGGCTGGAAAAATAAATCGTCCTTAAAAAACAAAACAAACAAACAAAAATACATCAAAGCACAATACACAAAAAATACACCCAAAAAAGGCAAAAAAAAAAAACCACAACAAAACAAAACAACCAAAAAAAAAAACCCAAAAACAACCCAAAACCCCCCAAACAAACAAAAAGAAACAAACCCAAAAAACCCCACAAACCCTTGTGAATGGGAATCAATCTTTACATGGTCAAAATAATTTTATTTCTTAGAGTTGGCTAAGATTAATTGATCTTGGGGGACATGCTGGAGCTAAATTATTACTTGTGGACATGGGTAAGCTGAAGGCATGAAAAACTGCTGTGGAGTGGGCAAGGTCAGGAGTTAACAGGCTCAAATGGGGGGAAAAGAAAAGCAGATTTGTTGAGTATCTAAAATTCTGTGAACTGCTCTCAAAACTAGTTAGTAGGACACAAACAATTTAGAGTTTTAGCCCTAGAACCAGCAAATCTGGTTGTTGAACAGGTTATTTCCTCCCACAGTTCAAAACACCTGCTCTCACATTCTCCAGGGGTTCTGGGCCTTTGGAGCAGGTTTGGGGCTCTCTGCTGCCACAAGAACACACCAGAGTTTATTTTAGCACAGCAGATGTTTCCTAAGTAGACTGCATTGTCCTCCAGCAGAAGCTTGGGAATAATCACAGTACTGACTCCTAGAGATTGTCCCCGGGTGCCGTTTTCCTGGCCCAGGATGTTTCTGTACCCAGAGCAGAAGAAAAGCTGCTGTCAGAGCAGTGGAGGAGCAGCACACAGACATGGGCAGTGCTGGCTGGGAGCAAGAGGAACCATTCACAAACAGGTCACCAAAACCAATTCATACTCATTTCAGTCAAATAAACAAGTTTCTTACATTTTTAAGCACAAAAAAAAAAAAAAATCAGGATGAAAACTGCAAACCTAACGGTGCTGAGGAGATAATTCATGTTCTTTCAAAGGAGGAGAATTTCAATCTCACTCGACTCCAGGTCTGCTGTGCTGCTTTGTGCAGCATCACTGCTGCTCCCTGTCTGAGCAGCCCTAGAGGCAGGAGCAGCTCCAGATCCAGCCTGCAGTCACACACTTCGCTTTAATCCACTGCAGCCTCCCCAGGGACAGGGGCAGGGCTGGGGGAGCCACTCTGCTCGTGCCTGGCAGCTCCCGTGCCAGGCTCCAGGGTCCTCCTGGTGTTTATTTCTGGTCCTGAGGGTTAGAGGTGTTTTCCTGTTTGTTCTGGGTTTTATTTGAGCTCCACCAGCCCAGGAAACGATCCCTGTGCATCCTTGGGGATTGCAGGAGGCCCCATCCTGGAGCCACGGACGCCCAGCCCTGCTCAGAATGCAGGTTCAGCACTGCTGTCCTTAGGAACAGCCTTTTCCAAGAAATGCCAAAAAAAATGCTTTATTTAGGCATAATTCTGAAGAAATTCAAGCATAATTGCTGCCATAAAAAGAGATGCTCAACCCTATCTGCCATCCAACACTCATGTGTCCATCTGGGATCAAAAATTCCCCTTTTACATGCACATAGAGAAAAATTAACTTAAAACCCCCTCAAAACCAGTGGGAGCTGCTGATTATTGGCTTTTCTGAGCTGAGGGCCAGAGGTGACCATTTGCCTGGTTAGACACCAATTTAGAGCCCCCCAATATTTCACCTTGAGAACAGAAACCTAAATAACTTCTTATACAATGAGGCATTCAAACTTTTCCACTCAAGTCCTCATTACCTTCAGCATTTCACTTTTGTACACACAAAGATTATTTCCCATGCAACCAGGTGAACATAAAAACTCAGTATTTACCAAAAATCCCAAAAATAAGAGCACACGAGAGGATCACCCCCCATGCAGCACGTGGAAAAAGAGGAACAGCTGTAGGTTAATTTCTAAATATCCTTTTCAATTTTCTTCCTTCCCTGACCACGTTTGTGGTCACACACACCCTGTGTGCCTCAATATTCTGGCTGTGAAAACGCTGAGCTCTGCCCCTTTGATCAGCTCCCGCAGAGCCCTTTCATGTCCTGCTGTCTTCATTAGCTCAGGTTTTAATTGCCGGGCACAGACAGGTGGTGCAAGGTCAGGGCAGGAGCTGACGGATGGCTCTGGGCAGTGCCTGTGCAGATGACAGCCACCAAACCCCTGGCCTTGGGCTGGGATCAGCAGGGCACCGACAGCATCCCACAGCTGCAGCCACCCGGGCCCTGCCAGCCAGGATTTCCTGCCACACTTCCCCACTTAGGGGTTAAAACCTCATTCTGATGAGGTTTTCTAAGCCACACACACACAGAGTTGTTGATCTGAGCACCACCAGCCCTGCCAGCTCCTGGCACCAGCACTGCACCCCAAAACATCCAGAACAAAACATCCCTCAGGTAAAGGCAGGGGTCAGGTCCAGACTGAGCACAGGTGGCTGGGAATGGAGAGGCCATTTCAGCAATTAATTCCCATTTACCCATTAATTAAATAACTCCATTTTGTTATTAAGACCACAAATTTTGCAGATTCTGGTGTGTGCCTTCAAAACTCCCTAGCCCAATGCTTTCAAAAATCTTCTTTGAGATAATTCTTTGGTTTTATCAACCAAGATAACAACATCCCATTCACTTCTCAGGGGGATGCAAGGAGAGGAGGCTCAAAATCAGCTGAGAGAAAAGTGTGAGCTTCAGGTCTTCATTCTGTACTTTTATTTTTTCCTTAAATACAGAATCGATAACTGAATTTTTTTTTGGTTTTTTTGAGTCACTGACATTTTGTGGAAAACTTCTTGGGGGGGAAAAACAAATAAAAATCAGTCTGGGAAAATCCAGCTCTGCAGAGTGCTTGCCATTGCTGCAGCATCCACTGCTTGTTGTTTTGTGGGGTTTTTTTGGGTAAACTCGAGAGTTTTGAGGTCTTGAAATCTAGAAGCCAATTTTAATTGTCATTGCTACAGCATCCACTGCTTGTTGCTTTGTGGCTTTTTTTGGGTAAACTCGAGAGTTTTGAGGTCTTGAAATCTAGAAGCCAATTTTAATTGCAGCTCTGACATTTGTGGAATATTGAGATTATCATTCCATCTGATGTATGGCATTAGAGAGGCAGAGCTCCAGTGAGGAACAAGGATCCTCCATCACCTGGAAAGCTGAAAACACAGGCAGAAATCCCTGCTCTGGATGGAAAAATGGATGGAAAACCTTTGCACAGAGAGGAGCTGACTTTTCAGAAGAGAGAAGGCTTTTGCTGCCCTGAGCTAAAGATAGGATGAGCACAAGCAGCAGCTTTTTAAAGCAGCAGATCCCTCCTTATCACAAACCCCGGGAGGGAGCAGCATTTCCACAGACTGTGCAGTTCCACAGAGCTTTTCCTCCACTCCAGCATCACCCACAGGGTGAATCATCCTGCAGGGATGAGCTTCTCCCTCGTTATTTCCCTGATTTTCTGCCTGGGTACCACAGGCTTGGCCTTCCTTTATCATTTTGACTTTTGACCCTGGGCTGGGGGGCTCTGCTGTGCCCCCAGTGCTGCTTCCCCCCCAGCCCAGGGTGCTTCCCAGGAGGGGCACGGTGCTGATGGATCTGCCAAGACCAAGGGTCAAGTTTATGTTGATCTACAGGTGTCAGGAGAGTATTGATCCTCTGATGAAGGCCCCTGAGAGGTCGCCATAAATCCTCAGGGGATGAAAACCCCACGTAAGTCGCTTGCAGATGTTGCAGGGGGAGGCAGATAAAGGAAAGCAGCTGCCCAGGAAATGTTATCAGACACCCCCAGAGCAGCAGGGGAGGCCACCACTGTGTGTGCTCCAAGCCAGGGTGGCCAAACCTATAAAAAGGTGAAAGCATCAAGCAATTCAGGCCCCTGTCAGGGTAGAAGAAGCTTTTTTAGCTGGAGCTGGGATGGCTTTGGTTTGCTCAGGACTGGAGGCAGCCTCAGCACAGACACCTCGCCCTCTTTGGTCAGCGCTCTGCAGTCATTTCCCTGACAGTGGGGAATTACACCCACCTCTAAAAGTGCTTTTCTGCACAACCACAGAATGGTTTGGGTTGGAAGAGACCTGAAAGATTATCTCATTCCACCCCTGCCATGGCAGGGACACCTCCCACTGTCCCAGGTGCTCCCAGCCCATCCAGCCTGGCCTTGGGCACTGCCAGGGATCCAGGGGCAGCCCCAGCTGCTCTGGGCACTGTGCCAGGGCTGCCCACCCTCACAGGGGGGAATTCCTTCCAATTTCCCCTCTTTCAATTGGAACCCACTCCTCCTTGCCCTGACACTTTCCCAGTGCAGGTCCCTCTCCCTCTCGGACCCTGGAAGGAGCTGTGAGGTCCCCACACACCCTTCCCTGCTCCAGGCTGGGCATTCCCAGCTCTCCCAGCCTGTTCCCAAAGGAAAGGTGCTCCAGTCCCCTTATCAGCCTCGTGGCCTCCTCTGGACTGGCTCCAGCAATTCCATGTCCTTCTGGAATAATTTTAGACTGGGATAACTCAGTCGGAAGGGACCTACAGAGACCATCTCGTCCAATTCCTTGATTTTGCAGACAGAAAACCCCTTGCATCAGCTACAGCCACAGCAGACACAGGATAATAACCCCCTGCTCTGCATTTCCAGCTCCTCAGGCAGCTCGGAAGGTCCCCAAAGCACTTGACAGTGACCCACACCCCCGTGACCCCTGGAGCCAGGGAGCAGGCAGATCCAGCTCAGGGTTCCTGTAACTGGATGGTTTAAGCCCAGCAGCTCTGGCAGAGCGTGATGCTCAATCCCTTTATCATTCTCCTCTCGCTGCAGCAGCCAAAGCCAGGGCTAATTTTAAAAAGCAGCGATATGGGGCTGCTGCAGGAACACACGTTGCAGTTGGCTGCTGGGAATTGGAACAGAAATGGGCACGGACTGCTCTGCATGGCCAGGGTGTTGTGTCCTGACTCTGAGGAGCTGAGTTAAAATGCAGAAGGAGGACCTGCTAGCTTGTTGAAGCCTAAAAGTTACAAAATAAACCTATTTGAGTGATTTTGGGGGATTAATAAACCAAAGACTGAAGTAGGTTCAATGAAAATCAATTAATGATCAAAACCAAAATTTTACCCGACTCTGTTCCTTTGGAAAAATAACCTTTAAACATATTAAATCAAGATAAGATCAGAGCCTTGCATTTCCTCTCTGGTGAGCAGTGACAGAACCCAAGGGAATGCCTGGAGCTGTGCCAGGGGAGGGTTAGGCTGGATTTTAGGAAAAGGTTCTTCCCCAGAGCGTGGTCAGGCACTGTGAGTAAAGAACCTTATCCTAAAATCCAGTCTAAACCTCCCCTGACAGCTTCATTTCTCCCACACCTGCCTGTGAAGCCAAGACTGGAGAAAGTTTTAAAGCCTCCCTGGCTGCCTGTGTTCCATTGTGAGCCCAGGCTCGCTGGAATTGGCAGGGCTTTGTTCAGGGAAGCAGAACTTTATTTCACAGTGCTACCTAGTGGCTTCTGCAATAAATGATCAGCTCCTCAAAATGCTCCTCCAGACAGAACCTCGGTGTGGAGTAAATACAGGTGACAATAAAAATCTAAACTTCCATCACTGCCTGAAATGTTAAATGGTAGGGGGGGAAAGAAAAAAAAAGGGGGAAAAAAAAAAAAGGAAAACGCACTTGCAAATGAATCCCAAGGGTTCCTGAGTGGATATTTAACACATCAACAACCCCATCCCAACTTCCTACAGCTCTATCAGATACCAGGAAAGGAATGATTACATTTATTATATTTACAGCAGGGTTTTTCCTGCCAGGGATGGGCACAGGAACCCAGAGCAAGTGGCACCCACAGCTCTTCAGAGCCTGTCCCTGCCCTCTGCCCCTCTCCCAGCAGCAGTGGGAACCCAGCTCCGTGCTCAGAACTTCTGGGACACTCAGAGTGACAAATCCTCCCCTCCAAAATCCCTTCCAGGCCCCTCTCACCCTCTCCTTTGCCCCATTACAGGGGCTGCTGCACCAATTTCTGCTCAGGATCACCCCTGCTGCCTGTTTAGGTTGATTTTCACACTGATCCATACATTTCCCCTGGCAGAGGAGCAGCTCTGCTGCCCCGTGTTTGCCCACACCAGACAAGGTGCAGCAGCACAAATTAATAAAGTTCTGTTCAAACCTGACAGGATCCAGTGATCCAAGAAAATGTTAAATCCCAGAAAATGTCAAATCCCAGAAAATGATAAATAAATCCCAGAAAATGTTAAATCCCAGAAAATGATAAATGCAAGCCTGAGGCACAGCTGCTGGACCTGACAGTTCTCCTCTATTTAGAAGGGGGAGGAAAGTCCTCGCTTCCCTGGGATCACCAGATGAAAGGAATCATGTAAGTACTAAGTAGTATTAATAGTCCCAGGCACAAAATATATATATGAGAATAATATGGCCAAACAATACTTAACAGTAATTTCCAATAGCAGCGTTTGTATAATGCCATCGACACTCAACTGCTGATAAGCTGGACACACTTAAGGAATTTTAATAAGCCTTTGAAAAGCTTTAACTGATGTGAATTAAGCCCTGAGATAATTCCGACGCAGGGCTATCATTCTTCAGTTAAAAATAATTGATCTTGGATGTAAACGTCACATCTTGTGCCCCGCAGTACAAAGGCACAGAAAATGTCATTTGTCACCAGCAGTGCCCGGGGCTGATGGGCACGTTCTGAGGGACCGGGAACTGCTCCCGTGGGGTCAGGGACGAGGCTGAGACACCCGAATTAACAGAACAGGGGTGCTCATTGCCACAATTCACTGAAATACCCGAATTAACAAAACAGGGGTGCTCACTGCCACAATTCACTGAGACACCCGAATTAACCAATTCACTGATACACGAATTAACAGAACAGGGGTGCTCATTGACAACCTGAATTAATTAATGAGCACACGGTGCTCATTGCCACAATTCACTGATACACGAATTAACAGAACAGGGGTGCTCATTGACACAATTCACTGAGACACCCGAATTAACAATACACGGGTGCTCATCGCTACAATTCATTGATACCCGAATTAATTAATGAGCACGCGAGTGGGTGCTCATTTGTACAATTCACTGATATACCCCAATGAACAACACACGGTGCTCATCGCAATAATTCACTGATACCCGAATTAATTAATGAGCACGCGAGTGGGTGCTCATTTGTACAATTCACTGATATACCCCAATGAACAACACACGGTGCTCATCGCAATAATTCACTGATACCCGAATTAATTAATGAGCACACGAGTGGGTGCTCATTGCTGCAATTCACTGAGCTACCCCAATTAACAACACGGGGGCTCATTGCTACAATTTAGTGATACGCGAATTAATTAATGAGCACATGAGTGGATGCTCATTGCTACAATTCACTGATACCCGAATTAAACCGAATTAATTAATGAGTACACGGTGCTCATTGCTACAATTCACTGAGATATCCGAATAAACAGCACACGAGGGCTCATTGCTACAATTCGCTAATATCCCAATTAATTAATGAGCACACGGTGGGTGCTCATTGCCACAATTCCCTGATACACGAATTAATTAATGAGCACACGGTGGGTGCTCATTGCCACAATTCCCCGAATCCAGTGCCCCGGCCAGGGCACAAAGAGCTGCTGCTATCTTTTGGCTTTAATCCACCAAAATAGCTCCGCTGCCATTGCCCTCTCGCAGGGGCAGAAGCAAAGTTCTCATCCGCAGCTGAGTACTGAACATGAAAGGTTTTTCTCCTTCTATATTTACTGTTTGTTGTTGCTGGAGTGAGGCTTTCTGCACTGGCACTTCCTCACTATCTTGTCTGGAATCCTCTGACAGACACATTTTTTTTGACGAGGTGATAAGACCAGGAAGCTCTTGTTGAGATCTGCAAAACCTAAATATAAACCCACACCTTCACAAAAATTAATTAGCTTTCAGTAATGAGAAGGTAATTTCCCACTTGGTGTCTCTCAGCATGAACATTACATTATTTATTGCTTACAAATTTATTCATCATGAAGTCTGTGAAAGAACAGGAACAAAGTTTGGGTCAAAAAGACCAAAGACAAAACTATTTTAAACAAATCTACAGATAAAGAGAAAACCCAAATAACCTTTCTTTTTCCTCAATTAAAAAAAAATGTATTTGTTTTGAATAGGCAGGTTACTACCACAAGCCAGTGAAAGTCAGGAGCCCCTGACATTAAATTATTGTCATTTTTGCTGTAGATACCTTCAAGCATCACCTCTGTCATTTAAACAAACGGGAAAAATACGATGAAGAAATTGCAAATGCTGCTAAGAAAATCCAAATGAGAAGCAGCAAAAGCAGCAGCTTTTAAGAACACGGCTGAGAAAGGAACCCTTCATTATTTAATCCAAACACTGCATTGATAGATGCATTGATAGATGCATTTCTAGATGCATTTCTAGATGCATTTCTAGATGCATTTCTATGTGTTATATGTTTATCAACTTACAGAACGGGGGAAGGCTTGCTTAGATTTGAAATAGCGAGTTATCATTTTTTAATATATATATTATATTTCTGTGAATATACTGAGCAAGGGGAGCCTTGTTTCTCTTGGAAACATCAAGCTATCATCAGACACAGGACAGGAGGCCGACCGGATCAATAGACTTACTCAATATAGAAAAATCTTATCTTGCTTTCAGGCCGGCTGGCCATAGTGTCAGCGCCCAGCTGCCTCTGACAGAGTTATCTCCCATCAGCGGCGGCAAAACCCGCTCAGAGCGCGGGTGACACCTCCGAGAAGCCCAAAACCCGAAGAGCAGAGTTCAGTCCCGCTGTCCGAGCTGCAGATAAAGGGCAGCGAGCCGCCCTGGCCGCCCTTTGGGGCTTTTTGGGGCAGAGCAGCGCGGCGGGGTCGGGCTCAGGGCTCCGTGCCCGGGGGTGACACCGCAGGGGAACGGGGACAGAGGAGCCGGGGACAGAGGAGCCCGGGGACAGAGGAGCCGGGGACAGAGGAGCCCGGGGACAGAGGAGCCCGGGGACAGAGGAGCCCGGGGACAGAGGAGCCCGGGGACAGAGGAGCCGGGGACAGCCAGCCCAGCCCCGGGGGTCAGCCCCCAAAGCGCCCCCGGGGGTGACACCTCAGAAGAACCGGGGACAGAGGAAGGGGGACAGCTCCCAAATCGTGCCCGGGGGTGACACCACAGAGGAACCGGGGACAGAGGAGCCGGGGTCAGCCCCCAAAGCGCCCCCGGGGGTGGCTCCCGGCCCCGGCGCTGTTGAAAAGAAGGCAGCGAGGAGCTTTCATGTGGTTCTATATATACGCGGCTCTATCTGCGGGGCTGGTGTGCGCTGATGCCCGCCGAGCCGCTCTCCCCGCCCGCCCTTGGGGCGCTTATCGCGGCCCCCGGGGACACACGCGGCTTTATCGGCGGGCCAGGCTCGGAGCAGCCGAGTGGCATTTTCCTTTCATGCCATCCCCGACACCCGGAGCGGGGCAGAGCCTCCGCAGCGCCCGGCGCGGCCCCGGCCGATAAGGGGGATGCGGGAGCCGGCTCTGATGTGGCAGCCGGGGACAAAGGTCGGCAGAGATAGCATCGGATCAGCCTCGCGCTGCAGGGTAAAAATAAAAGGAAGCAAAAGTGGAAGCGGTCTGAGGCTCGGCAAGGTGTCACAGCACTCACGGGGCAGGGGTCACTGTCCCCCAGCTCCAGGGTCACTGCCAGCCCCGTGGCACCGCAGCAGGAGCAGCCAGGGCTGGGGCAGTGTCTGCTGACCTTCACCAGATTTGCTTCTCAACTCGGAGTCACAGAATATTGAGGGTTGGAAGGGACTCACACAGATCACCGAGTCCAATTCTTGAGTAAAAGGCCCAGTCAGCAGCACCAGCTGAGCCCACCAACCCTCCTCTGGCCAGCTGAGCCCACCAACCCCTCCTGACCAGCTGAGCCCACCCACCCTCCTCTGGCCAGCTGAGCCCACCAACTCCAGCCCAATTATTTTTAGTGGCTCTGCAAAGCTGCAGGAGCCTCATGATTCACTCAGCATTTCAGTGCCCAAGGCAACACCTGGGGGTGCTAAACCAAGTGGAGATCTCTGTGAACACAAGAAGAGCCTGGGTCTAAACCAAATTTAGTCAATAAAGATCCCAGTCCCTTCCTCAGAGTGCAGCTCTTTATGTGGGAGAGGATCAAAGCTTCAAGACACAGGTACAGTGAGCTACCACCTCTCTCAATCCATCACCAAAACCTGGCACAAGGTCTTCATCACAGGTTCCTGTGAGAAAACCAAACCTCAGCTCAGTGGAACTGTCATCCCCTTTGTGGCACAGTTTGTACCATTTTATATAAGCTAGCAGATAATAATAAATTGTGTTTGTTCAACAGCCTCAGCCTGACCAAGTCCACGATCAGGTTTTGATAGCAGCAGGATGATTTGAGAGCCTGGTTGTGGTACAAAGCACCTGCAGCCTGTTTGGAGAACAATTCTCACCTCTGTGGAAGAGAAACTCAGCAAGCATTCACTGAGGGACAGAAAGGGCTCTGCAGCAATGAACAATCACCAAGACACCACATCTGGGGAAAACATTTGCTTCAGGTTCTCTTCTGTGAGAATCACACCATTACAAACAGCGTGGCAGAGCAATACTAAAGATTATTACAAACCATTACAAACAGGGTGGCAGAGCAACATCAAAGCTGATTTCCAACCTCCCCTTTTTCCAAGGGAGAGCCCCACATATTTGCAGACAAGCATGCACATGTCCCCTGGATATTCTCAGCCCCCAAAGATTCCAGCCTGGCTTGCTCTGGGCCACTTGGCATGTGATAGCAGCCACGCACATTTGGCAGAGACATTTTTAGAAACCTCCAAGCTATGAATTCACCTTTCCATTTTGGTAAAGTCAGTTATGTGGAAAGCATTTCAAAAGCACAACTTCAAATACAAACTCCATTTCCCCTTGATTCTTGGAGGGGAGGAGGGAATAAATAGTGTTATCCTCTTCATGTGTTTTCCTAGAGTTATCCTGCAATATTTCTGTATTTGATAACACCACAATCAATAATAAAATAATTATGAGTCAAATCAAGTCAGTCTCCCTCAGCACATTTACAGCATATGTTAAATTTCCAATGCTCCTCAGGCCCACGTTTATTGCAACCATTAAAAGGTGACTTTCCAAGGAAATACAAACATAACTGAATGCTCTGGACATGACCCTCTTGCTGCAGATTTCAGGGATGTAAGGGCACCTGCTCCTGCCCACAGGCTTCCCACCATGGCCACGTGGGAACAGAGAGCAGCCAAATATCCAACAGCACTGCCTGGCTCCCGACACTCCAAGGCTTTTCCCCCTTTTTCCACAGGTGCTCAGACAAAGCAAATTTCTCTCAGTGGGCTGGACTCCACAGCAGGACCTTAAATTCACCACAAACCTCCAAGTTCCAAACCTCTGAACGCACTGAGACATCAGAGCTGCCTCATCCTCCTCATCCCTAAGTGGCTCCAGCTGCTCAGCCAACACCCCCAGTCCCCCCTTTGCCTGCAGGACACTTAATGAAGCAGCCCCGGCTAACGAGCAGGAGTTCATTAACCCACTTGATTGCTGCCAGCTGTGTGTCTCAGCCCCACAACTCCACAGCAAGATTTCAGCCCTTTTTAAGCTCCTAGTGGGTCCTTGGTCCGTGTTTTAAGGAAGTGTTGTTCTTCAAAGGAAAAATACTTTTGCTGTAATTGTTTTGTGACAGTAAATCCCACCCTCCACTTGTAGGGAAGGCACCTGGTACCTTTTGGGGGGGAATGGCCCAGGAGTAACAGGAGCACTTCTGTTTGCTTTCACCTGTGTATGAGCCCTTCAGCACAGCCCTGAACACTGCTCCAGAGGCCTGTTTCTGCCTTCCTCCCCAAACACTTTATACTCCTGCAGTCCTGGAGTCCCTGGTCTCAGAAGGACTCCAGCCCTTGGCCTCCAAGCCATGCCCAAGGCCAAAAATGCAGAGGCCATTCCCTTCTCACCATCCCTGATGGCTCTGCTGCACTTGGTAATGCAGAAAATGCTACTCCCTTTCAGAAAACCAACACAATGCCATTTTTTACCCTTCACAACACAACCTCGGGCACACAGCAGCAAGACCCCAAGGCACAACATCTGAGTGCAAATACAAAACCCTCTGCAGACGCAGAAAAACTGCCCAGGCACAACTTTCCACATTCCCTGGATCACACAACCACTGCCTCTTCCCAAAAACGCTGCTCCTGCTCACTTCGCCAAAAAAAAAGAAGAGAAATCAAGTCCTACCTTCACTGCAGGAGCTGGGTCTGTGACCAGGAGCAAGGCAGAGAGCAGAGTGAGTGTGCAGGGAGGTACCTGAGCAGCAGCCAGCCCAGCTGGGCACTGTTAGGGCTGACTGGGGCACCCCACCGTGCCAGGAGGGACCAGGCAACCACCACCAGCTGTGCTCTGCTCTGGGTGCTGCTGAGGCACTGCTGGGCTGCTGCACCAAATCACCCTCCCCACCCAAAGACAAATAACATTTATCTCGCTGTCTCCACTGATTATTCCCTGCCAGGTCTGTGGCCCATCTGGGTGATTCCTGGCTGCCTGGGGAAGGAAATGATTCAAGAACCAAGTGCTGCAGAACAACCTGTTGCATCCTGGAATTTCTCCTCTTCCCCTCTCTCAAAGAATCCAGTAGTCCTTGCTATTTTTTCCCTAATTTCTTTGCCTCTCATTGTCTCTCTGTAAATGCAGGTAGGCTTATTTACAAAGATTGGATTTTTGAAGCTCAGTAATTTCTCTTATTCAAACCCCCAATGTGCACATCAGCAATTTATTTTGTTCTTGGTGCAATTCTGTATCTCAGGAAAGGCTGGGAGGAAGAACTGCCCTGAAATACCAGGAATGAATATGGAAACCACATCCACCCTGTCCAGTCTGCCTGTTCCAGGGCCACAGAACAGGAGTAAAACCCTCCAAGTGCCAAATGCACACCTTGGCAGAAATTTTGTGAAGATAAAGCATGAACTGAAATTATATAAAGAAAAGGAGAAAAAGGGTTTTTGATTTTAGTAGATTGCCAATCTAATTCTCTTAACTATTGTGTGAATTCATAGTAAAAAATGGGGCTCCCATTTTTGCTTTGCTCAGAGCCCTCCCAAAGCCAGAGGGAGAGCCAGGCTGTGTTATGCTCCCAGAAAAACAATCCATAAGTAACCACTGCTGCTAAAAAAAGCAGAATTTTTATACTGAAAGGCTCTTTCAAGCCATTAGACTTTGTTTTTAAACAAAACTCTGTTGACATGAATACAATAAATATTTTATTAATGGAATGTGTGAGTTTCTCTCTTCCATCCTTCCTCTCACTCTCAGCACCTTACACACAGATGTCAGAGCAGCTTCCAGTCCAAGCCAAGGACAAAACTTCATTTCAAGGCAGAAATCAGTGAGAGGCTGAAAGTTCAGACTGGCACCTTTGAGTGCCCAGTCCCTCAAGTGTTTGATTCCCCAAACCTGCAGGCAAACTGGCATTTCTTCTTTCCAAGCATGATCTATCAATCTCTCCTGAGGCAGCTCCCAAGCTCCGTGGGGAAGCACAAATTCCTGCCTGCTCTAACGCTCCTCCAGCTATTGCAATATCCCTTGATTATTCCATTTAAAAGCCCCACCGTTATCAACCATCTCTTTCTGATGATTTTTTTTAATAGTTCAGGGATTGTTGGGATTTTACAAGAACGGGAAGAGTCTCTTTTTGAGGATGTAGAGCACTGTGGCCAGGAAGAGGGCGAGGGCCAGGAAGATGAGCAGCTTGTCCGTCAGCTCCCGGCGGTTGTACTTGGTGATCAGCTTCCTCCCCAGCTGGATGGTGCCAGACATGGACTTGAATTCCTCATTTGCTTCCAGGATGGTTCGGGAAGAATTGGCTGAAATTAAAGAGGAACAGAAAAAAAAAATTAAATCAGCAGGTTGTGCTTTAAAAATACCCAGGAAAATGTGTAAGGATGAGATATTTGGTGCCACAGACAGTGCCTGAGGGATCCTCCTGGGTCAGGCTGACTCGTGGGTGAGACAGACACAGTTCTCACAGCTCAGGGTGCAAAGTGAAATAAGAGCACTGAAAAGCTTCAAGATCCTACTGAAGTTCATGAATTTTGAATTTTTGGGTTAGCAGGTCAAATCTAGTTCAGGTTTTTCAGTCAGCACTGCTGGAAGCAGAGTGAAATAGGAATGGTGCTAGAGAGAGAAATCACCAGCAGCAGCAGGACAGGGTAACAACTGAATATATTAACTGCACCACTGAAAGTGTTCCCCCAGCAGTAAATCAGTATGGACTTGCAGAATTATTCAGCTCAAACAGTTTTTCATAGTAATTTTTGACACGCAGAGCAATTTTTTGCCTAATAAAAATGAGAAGGGTCAGCTAGAAGTGTGTGAGAAAACAAACACATGCCCCAAACTTCTCAGCCTTGCTCCTTTCAAACTGCTAAACAAAAGCAAAAGCCCTGGAATGCCCTTTTTTCTGCTTCACAGAAAGCACAGCCTGCAGGACAGTGCATTACCCCACACTGCTCACAGAAAGGTCAAATCCAGCATTGTCTGGGTCACAAAAACACAGCAGAAATAGGTCTGCAATATTTTGCAGAACTCTTTGTCCCATCCCATCCCATTTCAAGAGGCATTTTGATCCAAGTGAAACAGAATACTTGTTTCCCAGACAAAGCAGAGCTTCCCTGTTCCACAGCCTCAAACACTGCATCCTAGGGAATGCTCAGGAAGCAGGAATTCCCACTACTAACTCAGAACTTGCAGCTGGGTTTTGTAAACGACCTTTGGTAGTTTTTCCCTTGATGAATTCCAAGTGCTGTTCATTCAGAAACAGGGTGAAAAAGTTCCTGCTAAACTGTCCTTTTAATGGGAGAAGGAACATGCTGCTCCTGCAGCAACAAACTGTGCCCAGCTGCCACCCTCAGATGGGGCAGAAAGCAAGGAGGGCAGACTTGTGTTATTTATCCTTGTCTTTAAAGTTCCCTCCTGCCCAAAAGCACAGCTAGGAAGGGGCCCAGGCAGCAGCTTGTGAATGCTCCATGAATCACCAGTTCTGACAGGTCACTTGATTTATGGTTTTAGGAGCTGAAGCCAAGGAACTGGGTGAAATCTTGGTTTCACAGTGCCTGATGCACTGCTGACAGAGCAAGTGACCTCGGGTTCAAGGCACTTGATCTCAGTGTCTCAGCCATCCCAGCTGGAGCCTGACTGGCAGCAGCCTCCAGACACTCCTTGCTCTGTGCAGGGACTGGTATCCAAGCTTTTGTTTCCTCTGCTATCCCCAAATCCCTGCCAGGGCAGTGGCACAGAGTAACACCAAACACACTCCGGGCACTGCGTGAGCTCAGTTTGCTTTTACAAGAAACTCAACCTCATCCTGACTCCTTTTCCTTCTCAGGATCATGGAACAGAAACTCCACACAAAGCACAGAGATATTTCCTGTTTATGTCCAGCTGGTAGAGTTGTTCTGCTGGCCAGTCCTTTAACCATCCTTGTAGCACATTCTCCTCCTCTGCTCCTCTCCCCAGCTGCCAGAGCTGACCAAAGGTGCTGCCATCCTCCCCTCCATGCCCAAACTCCAGCTGTACCTAAGGTCTGCACAGTCTCCTCGCTCTGCTGCACCTGCTGGGACATCATCCTGCTGATGCTCATCAGACTCTCTGTGATGTTGCTTGCACTCTCTGCCAGGCTTTCCTTTGTGGTCTTCCTGAAAAGAGAAAAAAGCAAAGCAGGGAGAGGTAATTTTTTTTGTTTGTTTGTTTGGATGCTCTGGGAAGATGCTGCTGATAGGGAGATGAGACCAACACTTGGCACTGAACATCTCTGCAGCGTACAAAAGACACAGTTGGTTTTCACTGCATAAGAATTTCAGATTATATTCACTAAACAATAAAAATAATCACAAAATATGAAAGTCCTGAGCCCTAACAGCCCAGAATCTCACAGCCCAAACAGCCCTGTACTTCACCACTTGCTCACCCAGGACTGTGTAACTCCACGAGCTGCTGTGGGAGCACCAACACAAACCCATTGTATCATCCTGAGTATCCCAGCTGTTGCTTTCAATACACATCCTGCACACACATCCAGTTCTGGATGTGAAAACAGCTTGGATAATGACCCAGGTCTTGTCTAGAACCTATCTGGAATTAATGTAAAAGACAATATGTAAAGCTATGAAGGTTAATTTATCCCCTTTTCTGCTTAGACATGCCAAGAAAACCTCAATTCATCACAATCCTTAACAGCCCAAATCTCCACAAAAGGGAAATGCATTTATAAAAGAAAAGCTACACTATATAATTAAATAAATCACAAATATGATGTCACTTCCATTTAAAATGAGTGAATATAGGAGTCACTGATTAAATCCCACAGTCCAGTGGAACAGCCCAATACCTTTGTCTCAAGATGTCTCTTCCCTGCAGCAGCTGATCTTTCTCAGAGTTGTCAATAGCAATTTTGCAGGCCAGATTTGCCTTTCTCCAGGCTGCCTGGTTGCTGAAATCACAAGAGCAGAGTGTTGTAACGTGATGGGAACACCTTGCAAGCACAGGCAATTTTCACAAAGCAACCACCACAGTAATTGGGCACTCCTGATACATGCAAGGACCCTCAGAATCCAATACTTGGGCTGGAAAATACTTCCAAGATCATCAAGTCCAAGTTGTGCCCAATCCCCACCTTGTCACGAGCCCAGAGCACTCCAGTGCCACCAGGGATGGGGATCCAAACCTCCCTGGGCAGTTCCAGTGCCTGAGCACCCTTTCCATGGGGAAATTCCTGCTGTGCCCACCCTGAGCCTGCCCTGGAACAACTTGAGGCAGTTTCCTGTCATCCTGGATGCCCCCCTGGCTGTTCTCTCCTGTCAGGAGCTGTGCAGAGCCAGGCAACTCTGGCTCTCCTGAGCCTCCTTTTCTCCAGGCTGAGCCCCTTCCCAGCTCCCTCAGCCCCCCACTTTCTCTGTATTCCTACACACAACAACAACATTCTATCCTGACATTCCCACTCATCAGTGTAGCATTTAAGAACCACGGGAAGAAGAAAACTGAGCCAGCTGTCAAACAACCCACTCCTAAGCCACCTTCTTTGAGCTCAAAGGGACAGACCAGAGTCAGGAAGCCAGGACAGGAGAAGGGAGCTGAACCCTTCCTGTTCCTGATCTCTTCATCTGGGACAAAACACGTGTCAGGGTCTGTGCTGCCAAACGAGACTCCGAGAGACGCTGCATTAGAGCCAGCCAATCTCTGTTCCAGCGGGCTTGGGAACAGCCCCAGACCCACCTGAGCATCTGCTTCTTGTGGTTCTCCACCTCCCGCAGCAAGGCTTGTTTCTCCGACTCCTTGTCCTGCTCCTTCGCCATCTGCTCCAGCTCCTTTGGCCGAGAGCACAAACACCAGAGCCTCACCAACCACCCGCAGCTCGCACAGCCCAGCCCAGGCCGGGGAGAGGATTCGGAGCAGATTTATCCGATAAACCCCCGGCCCAGGGCTGCGACTCCCCAAATCCCAGGCGGAAATCCCAAACCCCAGGCCGGAATCCCCCCAAACCCCGGCCGGAACCCACAGCCGGGATCCTCCAGCCCTAAACCGGAGCCCGGAGCACAGCTCGGTGCCGGCCGGGCCCCTCACCTGGATGCGGCCGCGGAGGTGCCGGAACTTCTCCTTCACGGCGGCATTGAGCTCCGTGAGGGCGCTGAGCGGCCCCGGGCAGTCCCGGATGTCCTGGAACACAACGGCGCGGTCAGCGCGGGCCCGGCTCTCCCCGAGGCCGTGCCGGGGTGTCCCGGGGCTGGCGGCGGTACCTGCACGGCCGCCTTGATCTCCAGGTCGAACTTGACGATCTCCTGGTGGCAGACCCGCAGCGGCACCGCCGCCGCCATCTTGGCCGGGCCGGGCCGGGCCGGGCCGGGCTCGGGGTGCCCTGAGCCGCCGTGTCCAAATTGCTGCTCCCAAAGGAGGAACAGCGGAATTCCAGGATCACTGCGGCGATAAAACACCTCCGAAACCCATCGAGCCCAAGCTGTGCTCCATCCCCACCTGGTCCCCAGCCCAGAGCACCCAGTGCCACCTCCAGCCCTTCCTGGGACACTCCAGGGATGGGCTCTCCCAACCACCTCAGTACTCCAGGCACAGTGAGGATAAAACTGCCACACTCCACAGCCTTCCTGGGACACTCCAGGGATGGGGATCCAACCCTCCCTGGGCAGTTCCAGTGCCTGAGCCCCCTTTCCATGGGGAAATTCCTGCTGTGCCCACCCTGAGCTGCCCTGGCCCAGCCTGAGGCCGTTCCCTCTGCTCCTGTCCCTGTCCCCTCCTGGCAGGAGCTGTGCAGAGCCAGGAGATTCCCTGGAGCAGTTCCAGGTTTACATCCTTGAGCCCCCTTGGATTCCTGGCCAAGGCTGACACTGCTCAGGAGCAGGGTGGGGGAACACCAGGTCGCTTCTGCACCCCCAGAATGAGAAGCAGGCGCTTTGCTTTTCCCACAAACTCAGCCCTGTGCTGTGTCCTGCCCCTCTGCCCCTCTCCACAGCTCTGCAGGGAGCAGCTTCTCCAGGCACTGACCCAGCTTCTCCAGATGGTCCCACACCAATCCAGCAGTGCTGCGAGGCAGCTCTGAGCACGAGGAAGGAAAAACCAGGTATTTCTTACCTGGCTGTCATCCCTTCCAAAAGAAAGTTCCTGAAAATACCAGGAGGTCACAGACTTATTTCAAGGCAGCAGAAGCCATTCACGATCACTCCACACACACAATGACTCGAGACAATATTTCCTCCACAATTTTTATTTTAAATTACAAAGGATGTTGCATACATTGATGAATTTGTATCTGAATAGAAGTGCTAGGGATCAAGGGTGACAGAGTAAACAAAGTCAATAGTTTAATTGTGCCTCTTTTCAAAAAAATAAAACTGCACAACTATTAACCAACATTTAACATTGCAACTCTTAACAGATCATGCTTTGAACAAGGTAAATTTATTTTCTAACAGAGACAAGACTTTCAGTAAGTTTTTCTGAGCTCCAGTTGGAAGTTGATTATAGAATATCAAGGACAGCATTACAATCATGACCCCAAGCATAGGCAGAACAGGATGCCATGTTTTGTTTAAAATGCCTTTTTTTTTTTTTTTTTTGCATCTGCGTGTGCCATCAGCCTTAAGAGTTCACCCAACCACAAACACTGAGCAAGAAGTTTTCCTTGGATATATAATATTCCACGAAGGTAGAGGATTCCAATCAGAATGTATGAATATCCATCATTATGAGAGAGATTAAAATTAAGTTTTCTTACTAGGTTCTGTTTCCGAATCAGAAGATTTTGATAGGGTGGGATGTGCTTTTTCCAACACCAGAAAAGCCAATCCAGAAGTTTTCCTTACAGGAGCTAGTTAAGTCACACAAATTTGACTGTAAATATACCCAACTAAAAATTAGTTTAAACTCCAGAAAAACTCTGAACAATGGTGTTATCTAAAAAGTTTGGAATTTTGTTGGTTTTTTTTATGGGGGAAAAAACAATGCCAGTGTGGCTTAAAAGAGCTCTGGTTCCACTTTTAGCTCCACAGCTTGTTAGAAAGACAATAATTTCAGTCAGTATTTGCTCCCATGGAAGTTCATGGATGTCTAAGAGGCTGAGGATTATATTCAGAGTGCAAAGACACCTTCTCGAAGCACTGGAGGGAAAACATGGCATATTGTGAAATGCAAGTTGTAGAAAGACAGAGATTTTTGTTTGCTGCAAAGAAGGTACAGCCTGAAAGTGCCATCTTTGATTAATGACATTGAAGAATCCCAATTTACATTGGGAGATATTCAAGAGTGGTGTTTTCTCAACAGACTAATGCCCTTAATACAGTTACAAGAAGGATCAGTCACTGAGGCAGCAACTGTTTGAAATGTACTTCACACGATCCCTGGGGTAAACAAAACAAACCTCAGCTGTGTGCAAGGCTGTGTCAACAAGCCAAGACCACATCTAGCAGCACACTCCACTAGGTGATTCCAACTGAAGCCTCCAACTTCAAAAGAAGATCAAATCATGCTTAGATGCACTCTTGAAACTCGGGTCTCAAGGCCAAGTACAGACCCTGACATTCACGGTCCAGAACTGGGTTGTGCCTCAGCAGAATTTCAGGAAGACGAGCAAGCACGTTTGAGGAACAGAACTGCATTTGCTATTTCTGCTGGAGGCAGCTTGGATACAACCCCTGGAAATTCTCCTGATAAAACCTTTTACAGCTTCTTTAAAAAAAAAAACAACAAAAAACAAACCAAAAAATAGCTATGTTTAAATGATTTATGGAAAAGCACATCCAGTCATTATAGCTGTGAATAAGCTGTTTCATTAATGAAGGCAAATATTAGATAAATACTGGGGGGTGTCTTTTAAAAATAAATTTTGAACTGACACCTCTACATTTCCAAAGTGTCTGTTTGCTTTTAGGTTAGTTAAAAGACCTTTCATCCATTTTAGGTTGGTTTTTTGTTTGTTTGCCTTTTTTCTAAAAACCCCAACTTTTCCCTGGCCCTCTTAGTATGGAAGAAAGTCAATCTATAAATTAGGAACTGAACACAGCTGAGCCTGACTCCCACATCAGCTTTACAGCAATACAACTTTATTAAATCACAATGATTTCAACTGGTATGATAAGAAAATCCAGCCCATCCACACGTAAACATAGCTTTAGTAGTAAGTCTCTCTCATCCCAAAAAACAAAAAGTACTCCCCAAGTATCAGTAAATGTGTTCAATAAACCATAAGAGGAAGCGTTAGCAAAAGGGGTTTTGGGTTTAAAAACACCCTTCAGGAGCACCCCCACGTTTTGCAAAGCCATTCAAAAACTGGTCTTCCATAAAATACAAAAGGACTACTGAGAGAAACTGCAATCAGCCCTGTCCGCACTCGCTCCAGCACGCTTACATCAGCTCTGATTCCACCTCAGAAGCTTGGACGAGTTCAGAGGGAATGAAAAACACTTAGTTCTAGATGTACAAGTAAGGCACAATATAAAGCCACATCATCATCTGTCATGAAGGGAGGGGAAGGACGAGGGTCATACATGGTACAGCAGAACAAGCAGCCCATCGATTCCAAGTGTGGCACCTACGTTCAGACTGACGAGATCTCGACAAGAGCAGTTATGACAGCATGCTTTTAATATGGAAACAAATCCTAGAGAATCCAGTGTATCAGAAAAAGGAAGAGCTTTCTGGTTGTATTAAATCAAAAAAATAGATCATTGTTTTTGGATATAGGATTAAAAGTGAATATTCACAATGCCTACACTCAAAAACAAACAAAAAAAAAAACAACCCAGGACTTCATTAAGATCCACATACTATGTATGAACACTGAAAATCTTTAGAAAATGGTCTTCTCTAAAGATCACCCCAAAACGCATGCCACAATTGCCAAAAAACAGAACATGTACATTTGTTGGTTTTTATACCCTTATAAGATTTTTGTTTGTGATAAGTATACACTAAATGTATATATTTTAATGACACTAGAGGAAGCAGATTGTTACTGGCATTAAAGTACAACCATTTCTAGACGGTTTAAATGCCACAGAGTCCCCTGGTTAAAATGTAAAGCTGCACAGCTTGCCTATGTCACCTTTATGATAAAGTTAAACCAGCAAAAGGTCTTATCTTTACTCTACATTTTACTGCCAGGTTTTATTATCTCAAGTATCGCTGCAGCATTCTGACCAGCCCAGAGTTAGCAGCAAGTGGCAGGAATCATATAAAACGCAGTTTCTTTTTTTTTTTTTCTTTTTCCTCCTTTTTTTTTTTTAAACAAAGTGCTTTTCTAAGATATACATACATATAAATAGTTACAAAATAAAGTGTCAACATTAAAAAGCTCAACTATTTCAAAGCTTTAACTTAAAATAATACATAGGAAACACTGAAATGCGAGGGTGTGGAACTCACTAAAGATTCAAAGTCTACTTTGAAATGCGAGACCAAAATCATAGTCTGGTTTTCAGACAAAAATAAAAAGCTATAAAGTTGTGTGCTGCCCAGGATTCCCAGGCAGTAAAAAAAGGGGGGGCTTTTAAATACCTTGTCAGTTGAATTTGTCCCAGAAGTTTTTACCTGATTTCAAACTGCTCTCTCTCCATGCTCAGATGCTGCCTCGCCTGCAGGGTTTGGATGGAGCACAGGGACAAGCTCTGTGTGCCAGCCCTGCCCAGGCACAGCCTGCACCTCACAGCACACATTCTCTCTCGGGGTTTTCGGGGCCCTGGGCAGCTCCACAAGAACAAGAGGAACACACCAGACCCACCGTGGAAAGCAGCAGCCAACTCTCACCTCACCTGAACAACAACAACAAACACCTCGAAGGAAAACACCCACATTCCACTCGGATTTTGCAAGCCTTAAGTGGATTTACAAAGTTTTGCCTAAATTGCCCTGGGTATTTGTTCAGTCTCTTGTAGGAAAGACTTTCTGTACAGCTCAGTAGTGGTATTTTGGCCTCCTCCTCCCTTTTGAATCTTCCAAAATATTTAGGTACAAAGGAAGCTGTGAGCGTGGCAGGGCCACCACGCTCACCGGCCACTCTTCCTGCACTGTTACCAATTCAGGCTTTTTTCTCTTCTAGTACAAGCTTGGATATAAAAATAATCTACTTAAAAACAAAAAGGAATCACAGTACAAACAAACTCAGACAAACTAGAAACGAAGTGGAGAAGTTCCCCAAAGGGAGTGGGGAGAAAGCCTTCATGGACTTTTGCATTTTTTTTTCAGCAGCTACATTTGAAAATATTTGGTATTTCTATTTTCAGTAAACAGTGTTTTGTCATCTTTAAATAGGGAGAGAAAGAACAGGGAGGAAAAGGAGGGGGGTCCATGAAACCAGAGAATGATCTTGCCTTGAGATAAAGGACTTTCTCATCAAAGGCTAAAGCTTTTATCTGTACGTTAACACTGACTACAAAGCCAACTCTTATTAGCAGAAGAGCAAATAAGAACTTTGTGTTAATAGTCTTCAATCATAGAAACTACTGAATTAACAAGAATAAGTCACATATAAGTCTGAAGAAGCTAGTTTCGAAATACCTGTACAAAAATATAAAAGTCTATAAATTTTTTTTGTTTGTTTTGTTTGAAGCCTGTGTTGATCCTTGGAAACATCACATGCATAATAATACATCAACTGGAAAAAGTGGCAACTAAGGAATTAGATATTTGTAGCTCTTTTTTTTTCCTCTTTACATATATACATGTTACAATAAAAATAATTTTATTTTGGTTGTTTGGTGGAAGTATACTACAACAAGCTAAATACTTTTTTTTTTAAATTCTCAAAGTCGAAAACTATTTTACCAATAGCTTACTAAAATCCAAATATATTAAAATCTCCTACAGTAAGTGCAGAGAAAAAAGATTTAAAGACTCCAAGACGGCCACCAACTTATCTACCATGGAAGCGAACTACAAGAACAGCAAAATAATATTGTTATGTATGAATGCTCCTTCTGTAGATAATTGGACCCAAACAAAAAAATTCACAGTTCAGTAAGATCCCTAACCCTGACCTTTAATTTTTTTTCTTTTTTTTCTTTTGTTTTTACATTCAGTACAGTATCATATAAGCTGTGCAAAACTTTACTTAGACTGGCAGTTCGCCATATCAGTTGCATTTGTCTTTGGTACAAAAATAAACAATCGCATTAATGTGCAAGTATTTGTTTTCTTCCGGCCAAAGTACCGAAATTGAGTTTTCTAGAGCCATCTTTTATACAATACATAGACTCTGTGGCATATATCTACATTTTCAACATATTCCTATATACATTCAAAAATTTTTAAGAGCTGGAACAAATACAGTAAAACCTAAAATCTCACCATCTATACAGCTCGGTTTTGCCCCTCAGGGTTTTCTTCATACAAAACTTTACCAGCTTATACTGATAGCTCTCTCCACAAAATACAAGGCACAAAGAATATACTTTTTTTTTTCTCTTGCTTGCACGGACATTTAAATACTCTATTAAGCTCAGAAAATTAAAGTCTTATATGGCACACTAGCTCTAATGCTGTGTGTGCTATGTACAAGTTAATGGTTGCAAAGAAAGCTTATTGGTTTTTTTTTTAAGAACAAGAAAAGAAAACCCAATTATTTAAAAATAAAATAAAAAAAGAACAAAAAACTCCCTACATTGACAGCTTCACCAAAAAAATGCTTCCTCTTACTTCACTTGGACCATAAACCTGTCACAATGTCTGGCAAATGCTAAAATATTTTCTCTAGCAAACCCATATTTTTGCTTCTAAAACAAAAGTGATATATTCTGGTCCTAGATCATTTGAAAGAGAACTCTCATTTCTGCCCTTGAGCTTGAAGCAGCTTTGAAACTATCTGGTTTATGGTCCAAAAATGCTCTGCAGCATTTTCTACCACGCCGTGATTTGTTTTCCTACGCTGTTACTTGAAACCAATGGAACCTACAGGTGAGTGTTTACAGAATGCTAAGCTGACATGCAGACCAGAATGCCATTTACAACGAGCAGCACGGGCAGAAGCTGCCCGGGGAGCAGCTCCAGGCCTGTCCTACACCTTGGCCATGGGTATCCGCAGCCCCACCAGGCCGCCCGTGGGGTCGCCCTCCGCTGTCTTCTCCAGCACCTGGTTCACAAACTCTGAGGTCTGTCCAGCTACAGGAAGTCCTGAAAGGGAGGGAAGAGAAGCTGCTCTCAGGCCACTGCTCATGGCACATTCCTACTGATGTCTTCAGGTTTTGGCTTTTATATTTTTCGGATCCTGTGCTGCTTTAGTGTGTGGGGCTGGGTTCACATCAGGGGATGCTGAGCTCTCTGCACAGAGCAGGGACACAAAACAATTCCTGCTCCAGCTGGGCACCAAGGACAAATGATCCCAATCTCAGCCCAGGAGCACAAACCCCGTGGGGTGGAGAGAGAAAAACAAGGATGGGGCTGCAGCTGGAACTGGACACTGAACTGCAATGTGCACATGGAGCAGAGCTGAGCCCAGGGAGAGACCCCGGCAGCGCTCGTGCATTTTGGGGCCATTTGGGTTCATCTTGGGTTCATTTTGGGACCATTTGGGTTCATCCTGGGTTCATTTTGGGACCATTTGGGTTCATCCTGGGTTCATTTTGGGACCATTTGGGTTCATCCTGGGTTCATTTTGGGACCATTTGGGTTCATCCTGGGTTCATTTTGGGACCATTTGGGTTCATCCTGGGTTCATTTTGGGACCATTTGGGTTCATCTTGGGTGCAGCCCTGGCTGGGCTCTGCTGCTGCCCAAGGTGCATCCATGGAGGAGATCCTTTAATAAATCCCTGCTTTATTTTTTAACTCTGTCTGGCCTCTGTTCTAGCACAGCCTTCCCAAGGCATCACTACAGGTGACACAAAGCCAGGGGACACTTTGGTTGGGACAAATGGAATCGGGAAAGGGCTCATTTGTTCCTCTGTATCAGAAATTCTCTGCAATCAAATACAGCAAGCCCAGAGGGGGCACCAGGATGATCAGAGAGCTGGGAGGAAAGGTTGGGAGAATTGGGGTTGTTCAGCCTGGAGAGGAAAAGCTTTGGAGTGACCTCATTGTGGCCTCACAGTGCCTGAGCAGGACAATGAGATGGAGAGAGACTTTTTACAAGGGATGGAGTGACAGGACACAGAATGGCTGCACTCTGCCAGAGAGCAGGGATGGATGGGATATTGGGAATTAGGAATTGTTCCCTGTGGGGAGGCCTGGCACAGGGTGCCCAGAGAAGCTGGGGCTGCCCCTGGATCCCTGGCAGTGCCCAAGGCCAGGCTGGACATTGGGTTTGGAGCAGCCTGGGATAGTGGAAGGTGTCTCTGGTGGAATGGGATGAGCTTTGGGGTTCCTCAGGGCTTTTATGATTCTATATCTTCATACCTAGGCAAATACACAAAGTTCACTGCTTACCAAGAGTGTCTTTAATAAGTATGTTCAACTTTTGTTCCATGTTGATTCCTCTGTCATCTTTAGGTACCTGCACCCGATTAACTATTTCTTGTTTAATGGAGTTGATGACAAAGAGTAAATTATCTGAAAAAAAAAAACAAAAGGAAAGGATTAGCTTTACATCACGTTCCCCTGGAAGGGATTCACAGTTACCCACACACAGCTATCTGTGTCAAAAGTGTCACATCACACTTACTGCAAATTAAATGTAATAGTTTACATCAAATATTACCAATATTTTCAAAAATATTTACAGAACACGCATACATTTACATAATTTAAACAAGTTACCCAAATTACATTAATTTCATTCATTGAGCTGGTTTTGTACCACCAGAATTGCTGGATTTGTACCAATTCTTTTCTCTGTGAGCCAGGTTACATCACGGTGCAAAACACAGACTTGCCCAAACAAAAGGAAAATTAAGATGTGAAGAGTTGTATTTACCATATTCCGTGTTGAGACCCCAGAGTTTAACTTTATTGGCTTCATACTGGGCTTTCTTTTTTAGTCTACAAGCCCTGTGGCAAGAAGAGGGGAAAAATTAGAGCACCACCAGAAATTCCAGAGTAGTAAGAGCCACATGAAGTCACCAACCAACCCTCCCAGAGCTCTGATGCACAAACTCATCCATCCTCACTCACCTGCACTAAAACACTCTGCTACCTGCATCTGCTCTCATCTGACACTTGTGGAATTTGCTACTGTCCCAGCTGTTCTCCCCACAGCTAAGGAAGCCAATCCCAGTGAATTCCTTATGTAGGAAACAGGCAAACCACAGCTGCCAAGGTGCCAGCTGCTCTGCTTTTTGATAAACTGGAAATTCCCACTTGATAAACTGGTAATTCCCATTTGGTAAACTGGCAATTCCCACTGCAGGGGCTGCCACACGAAGCAGAATTTCTTTAGGTAAAAATTATTTACATCTTTATCACTCACATGTAGCAATCCAAATTTTCTCATCCCTGCAGCTCTACCCAATGCATACCTGGAAGCCAACTTGTTCTTTTCTTTCCTTGACCTGGGTCTGGCAGTTAAGGGAAGTTCACTGACAGGTGTCAGGTCACTGATCACCTTATTCAGCTTCCTCAGCTCGTTACCAATCTGGAGGAGTTTTCTGGGGTTGGGAGTCAGGTCTTCTACATCAGTCCTCCGTGACTTTTTTGCTGCATATTTTCCTGTTTAAAATATGCAGAAAAATAGGTAGGGAAGTGACATAATACATACACAAACCTGTGAGAACACACTCTAAAATAGGCATTTTTTGGGTGCAGTTTGAGTTCCTTTGTTCCCTGCAGAAGAATGGGCCGGAATCAGGTGATCCCCATGGCCTCTCACAATACAAAAAACATTTCCACACAAAGAGCTTTGTACAATTCATATTCTATCCAGATCAGATAAGAGCGAACACTGCTGGCCAGGCCCCTGGATGTGACAGAGAGCATACACACAACTCTGCTGAAAAATGTATGTCACAAGTTCAAACCCTGTTGTTTTGCTCCAGCTGTAAACTTGTTAACTCATATGCAGCCAAAATATCCTCCTGCACACTCCAGTGGATTAAACTCCTAAATAATCTTATTACCAAAGTCTTGCACACAGAAAGAGTGCTGAGGCCTGGTGCTGAAAAAATCTTCAGCAATGCTGAGGTGAAATGATCCACATAAATGCCAGTTAACCCTTTTTATTATATTTATTTGGAGCTATTTAAGGGCTGGTTTTGCACTTGACTTAAAGGTCAAGTGCCCAAGTGTCTGGTGGGTTTGAGTCCTCAGAGTATGTTTAGTTATTTGGTGTTGGATAACAAATCTGAAATAATGGAATCACAGAATGGTTTGGGTTGGAAGGGACCTTAAACTCATCTTTTTCTCCCCCTTGCCATGGGCAAGGACACCTTCCACTAGACCAGGCTGCTCAGAGCTCCATCATGAGAAAGAGCAGTGATCAGGATTTTAGGTACTGATATTTCACTACAGGATAAAGAAGCTTTTAAAAACTAAGGACATGGGAAAAAAAAAAAAAAAGCTTTCTTCCCTGAATAAATCTACAGGTAACAGCAACAGCAACAAAAAATCTTATGATTTAAGAGAAGGTCAATTGCCATGTTAAAGGCAGTAATTTTCAACTCTAAGGGAACATTAACCTTACAACCAGGCAAGTTGGTTTAAATTGCTCCTTCAAAGCCAAAATCAAATGGAGCAGCCTAAAAAAGGTCCTGTGAGAAGAAAACAAAAATACCCCTAAGAGTGGTTTGCTTTGGGTGATGTTAATCATGTTTGTGGTGCAGTAATTTCTCACTGGGAATAAATCAGCTATTAGAGCAACTGGTTTAAGTTTCTAAGAGGGCATCTTAAGGAAATGGTTTATTCCCAGAGGAGTAACTGCTTCACTGTGCTGCATTCACAGGGGGAAAACAAGGAGGGAGGAGCAGAGAGAGCTGTGCCTTAGTGCTTGTCCTCAGCCCATAGCAGTCCCCTGAACTTGGCACCCCAGAGCCCTCCCAGCCTCCTGCTAACACAGGCAGCACTGACAGGAACAGCCACGAGCTGCAAACATCACTCAAGTCACCATCCAATATTTACAGTATCACACTGAGAGAGCTTTGAACTCTCGGGGTTTCCACTGAGAGCCCTTGGAAGTCACAATTCTCAATTCATCCACGCTCCTCTGGAAGAAACCACACTGAAAGTCCCTACTGTGTGCTCACTGTGCCTTCCCTGGGCACTGCAGTCACAGACTTTCCATGGCCCAAACCTCTCAGCGCTCACAAGGAGGGGAATTGGCTGCTGACGGTGTCACAAGGAGAAGACAGTGATTTGTGACCAGAATGAGGATTTCTTACCATGGTGGAGCCCATTCTTCTGGTACATGTTGCTGGGCAGGGTGTCCCTGTCCCACTCGGATGGCCTCAGCATCCTCTCCTGCTGGGATGGTGTCAGCTGCTCGCTGTACTCCCAGAAGTATCTTCGCTTGCCTCTTTTCCGAGAGGATACTGCAGTCATTTCTTTCAAATCCTCCACAGAATCGTTTTCATACCCTAAAAGGATGCAAGGGTTGTTTATATGCTGGTGACAGAATTGTTTGTAGCCATTTAGCAGCAGACTGAGGATTCAAGTTGAGAGCAAAACCACAGCCAGCTCTGTTTTGCATTATCTAACACTCTGTTTCCAGCACCAACTGCTCTTGTACTTGCCTTAAATTCCAGGATAGACATTGAGCCACTGATGGGGCTTCATTAGTTGAAAAAAACCAAAATTATTTATGCATTTAAAGTCCCTTTATGTTCTCTGGCCCCCTTAGCTGTAGTCCCCCACAATCCCAGCAGTGCCAAGTACAGACAGATGTTGTTTGTGCAGATGTTGGACCATTTTCACCCATCCTGACAATTTTCCCCATGAATTGGCAGGAACACAATCCTAACTCACCTCCACATTTGACAAAAAGCATGGAAAGAGAAGCAGATTAAATAAAAAGGATTAGCAAAAGACAATAAAGAAAAAATTATTCAATTATAGAACACTCTGAGTTGGAAGAGGCCCACAGGACTGAGTCCAACTCCTGCTGCTCCTTGAGTCCAAAGACCTGCAGGGAATAATCCAAGCACTGATCCCTCCTAGGCTGGAGAAAGGGACTCTGTTATCAGGACAGTGACCAAAGGGCCATCTCAGCTGAAGGGATCTGGACCCACTGTTCAACCTCTTCCTCCTCTTCAGTGGGATGAGAAGAAATGACCCTCAGTGAAGCTGTACAATATTTTAGAGGTGAATTATGATGCACTTGATATCATGAATTGCTCATGAAGGACATGGAAATTGTAATGCCACTGCTCACATCACAGAAATATTTTACCATAACTATGTAAATACAAACCACAGGTTTTCAAACCCCAGATATGCTTCAGAAAATAAAGATAATCTATATTAAGCTTAAAAAAATTCTCAAACCACAGCACAACCTTTTGTGCTAAAATGCTAAATATTAGTTTACATTTACTCCAAAAGGAGCATTTCTGAACATGCCATAGTGTGATGGAGCTAAAGGAAAAGCCTTTGGATGCTAAAAGGAAAAGTCCCACGCATGAACTGCAGGCTTAGCAAGCCTTGACCCCATATGCTTCAGCTCTGCTTCATCTTCCAGCAGCACAAAGAACACTTTCTTCCTTTGAAAACAGCCCATTCAATTAGTCTGTTTGCACTTGAAAAACCAGTTGAAAGAGGAAAAACAAACTTTCTTGCTTTGGTTTGACTCTCGCATCATAACCCAAAGCACAAACAGAAGTCAGGTATGCAGAAGGATGAAATCCATCCTGAAGTTCTGTTTCTCATAATTTCATCAACTCATTTACTTGGGTTCTCTGGTTTGTTGGAAAGGCAAGATTTTAAAGGCAAACCAAACAATGAAACATGCTTTATAAAACATTTGTGCTGTATAGCCAAAGTTATTGACAATTTACATGAAATACAGTTTCAAATACCATAAATATTTGTAACTGTAGCTCCATTTTACTCAAATGCTGTTTGACATAAGTATCAAAATACACTCAAAAAGCCCACTGACTTTCCACCTAAAAAAAGCTATGTAACTTATTATACAGAAATACATAAATTGAGCCCATCTTCATGATAACACAAAATTAATCCAACCAATGAAAACAAATCTCTGCAAGAGCTGAAGTGTACAAATGTACAACAAGGTTAAAATCAGGACTTCCTGTTTGCTTATTCAAACTGTAATTAAGTTAGCAACTTCAATTACATTGACTTAATACATCCTGCCTTGCAAGCCCAACACTGACCTGCTGCCATTATAAAGTTACATAAAAGAACCCAGAGCAGTGTCCTAACCTAACACACAAACTTGTTTAGCTGTGTTTATTATTTATTAGTGTATTTATTCCTCCTCTCAGCAAAGATCACACAGCAGGGCAGGCTTCTAAGAAATCTGAAAGGTTTCTTGTATTCAGCTCTGAAGCCCTTCACAAGCCCCTCCTAAAAGTCCTCCTTCACATCCCTCCCTGTGGTTTCAGGTTTAAATTCTCCAGGGTTAAATGAAGCAGAACAGAGAACAGGCTGCACGTGACTCCTGCATCTCAGCAGGTGAAAGCCAAAAATAGCCCCATGAAACAAAGCCAGCGAGCTGCTGCTCTGCACCCCTTCACCACAGAACCTTCTGGAAACCATCCCCAGCCGATGCTCCAGGTGCTCACACTGACCCAAGGCAGCTCCTTAAAACAACCTCTGTGCTTCACTTTTCACTCATTTCTTCTCCAGTGCTACTGACAACTGAATAAATGGCTGCATTTCCCATTTCTGGAGTCTCCTGACTACGCCATGGCAGGAAAAGTCATTTAAAAGTCTTTCTACTAAATGAGATAGGAAAAATATACTCAGTAATAGCAAAACCACCATGTATAAATGGTAGAAAAGGTCTGGGCTGGTAATTCCCATAATAAACTACCTTTGCAGGAGACCAAAATTGCTAAATTTGTGTCATGGTGATAATAAAAACACTGCTGTCCAAACTTGCCTGAGAGCCAGTCACATTTTTAACTATTTTTCCTTCACTATATCTAAATATTTCCTCAGATAATACTTGAAGAAAGCATTTCATTCACTCTAAAAGCACACATGAAGAATAACCAAAAGCAAATTATGTATTAAAAAACATTAGAGGGCCAGTAATAAATAGCAAACTTTTGTCCTTTCAGTAAAATACATCCTCACTCAAAATACCAACTGATTTTGCTTTCAGACCCGTGGAAGGTTTAATTTTCCTGTGCAGTGCCTATTTTTAGATATTTTACCCATAATATTTACCTTTAGAGGTAAAAAAGCAACACAAAATACAAAAGTGACATGATCAGAATACCTGGAGATGTTATTTCCTAAATAGACAAATAGATGATAACATTTTTAGTATCACCACATTTGAGGTGAATGGCTTTAGGCTTCATTCATGGAAGGGTTTGGCAAGCTTGGATAAGCCCAGATCCTCAGCTACTGCTGCAGAATGTGGATTGTTGGTCAGTAAAATCATGAATTAATTAATTAATTCCACCCCCAGCATTTAACACAACCTCTCTTTTTCAGGGATCCCAGGCTCCCAGCACAACACATCCCCCACGGGCTGCAGAGCTGGAACAGCTGCTCAGGGCCCCAGAAAGCAGAGGGAGTTCACTCCAGAGGGGAGGGAGAGGCTTCAAAACGTTAATAAAAATGTGTTGTGTGCATGTGAAAGTAGCATAAAGGGCAGAATGCTTAACGAGTTTAATGCCAACACAGGAAATCTAATTAGAAAATAATTTCATCTGAGAGTTCATTATGACAAACACTGACAAGCTTTAGGGAAGCTGCTGTTCTCAACAAGTTAAAATTTCAGCTGCTTTATCCCCTCCAAATTACATATTGCAAAATGTCTGAATACTTTAATTCTTATTCTCTACTACAGGGCAGTTATAAGATGTGAATATTGTAATACTTTCTGAAGTGAAATTAATACTTGGGTGCAATCCTGTTGCTTTCCCTGCAAAATTTATTTTTATACAATGTTACTGTTCTGTTACATTCTACGTGAAGGTTAGTTCTTATTCCTGCTCTTAGAACTCCATTTTTAAAGGCAGGGGAGAGAAATTCAGCATCCTCTGAAGCTCTACTGTTACTGCTGAAACCACTTAGAAATAATTCTATTAATTTCAGTCATTCTTTGGAGTCTGTGGAAAAACTGTACCTGAAAGTAGGACTTAAATAATTATGAAATCATTTCACTCAGGATGTGATTTCATCCTGACAGATCCAACTCTGGATAAATTCACAGCTATGAGAAGTGCTAGAAAGCTCTGCACATCCTTCCAGACAGCTACAACAGAAAAGAAGGCCACACTTGCAGGCAGCTGCTCTAACCTCAGGCTACAGCTGGGCTTCCTGTATCCTCTATCATTATTTTTGCTGCACAACCACAGTTTATGCAGTTTTTCACAAAATAGGGCAACAGAGACTTT
This sequence comes from Passer montanus, assembly GCF_014805655.1. Lineage (NCBI taxonomy): Eukaryota > Metazoa > Chordata > Aves > Passeriformes > Passeridae > Passer > Passer montanus. The sequence goes on from NW_024362051.1 coordinate 12,831,711, forward strand.
GCATGCTTTGAATAAATTGCATTTTGCAAAGCACTTAGAAAACGTGGGAGGAGAGTTCACAACTTAAGATCAGTGCTGCTCATCTGTAAGTACCAGGAGTTAAAAGCTTTCCTTCCCACTCAGAGGACAAACCCACCAACCCCCACGTCAGCAAAGGCCAGCTGTGCTGGTACCTGGTTCTGAGAAGGTATCACTGATGTCATCGTCCTTATCGTCCTCGTAATCCTCCTCCTCATCATCGTTCTCAGACAGCTCGTGCTCACTGCCAAATCCTTCATCGTGGTCCTCATCTTCAATATCGTCCTCGTCCTCCTCCTCCTCCTCGGGCTCTGCTTTGGCTGACTGCTCACCCAAAGTGTCTGTTACAAAAAGAGAATAATTGTGCTCTTCTTTCTTCTGCGAGGAGTCCGACACGGACGTGCTGGCGGACAGGCTGCTCTCCCCCACAGCCAGCGCCGGGCTCTCCTGGGGAGGGCTGAGGAGCAGCTCTTGAGTCTCTTTAAAAGGCAAACCAGGAGTTGTGCTGTGCCTGTGGGGGGACTCGAGTCCTTTTCTCTCCTGTCTCTTTGCTACAGCCCCACAGTGGCAGGTGTTTTCCTTGGCTGCGTCGGCGTGCGCCTGGCTCAGCACGGGCCTGCTCTGCGGCAACGGGTTGATCTTTACTTTTGCTTTTTTAACATAGTCTTTACATTCAACGTGGATGTTCACCTTTTCACTGCTGTACACGTTGGTCTTGGCCATGATCTGTGTACTGGAAGCAGGCTGGCTGCCAGGCTTGCTGGCCTTCTGGGCACAGTCCGACAGCGCGGCCTCGGCCTGCACGTTCTTGGAGGAACACACCGGCGCCGCTGCTCTGCTCGCCATCTTTTTGCCAGGTAACAAAGAATTTAAAGGGTTTTGTTTTACACTAAAGAGCAAATCGGGGTAGTAGAGTGAATCTGAGACAGGCTGGGAGTCCTCGCTGTTCAGCTGAGCCAGTGTGGGTGTTTTGCTTATCACCTCTTCATCTTGGTATGGGCTTGAGAAGTCATCGAGGCCCAGGTAATCCACCTCTTTTGTTCCCCAGATGTCACAGCTGGTTAATTTAGTGTACTTAGTTAGGTCTTCACAGTAGGTATCCCACTGCTCCCACTTGGAGGTGAAAGCAGCTTCTTTGTCCAGGATGTCTGTAAAAGACTCCAAGTTCTCAAGGTCTTTGCAGTCCTCCATGAAAAGCAAGTTGTCCCTGGAGCTTTGCTGGTAGTCCATTTCTCTGTCCTGTGCACAATAAGGTAAGTTAAAAGTTAGTACAAATAAAGTATCATCATCTCTTTCCTCTCCTTAACCTGGTAAGGAGAGCTCAATTCCAGTGAAGTTTGGGAGAGTGGTGACAGAGGAAGAGACCTTAGCTTTCAACTAAAAGCTTCTTTTGAAGGTCAGAATGAAGTTCTTTCAGCAACAGGTCTTTCTAAAGACACTGCTCTTCCTATAACACTGTATTTTTCTACTACTGCAAATCCATCTCCTCATCAGGAACTAAACCAGTACCAACATCCATGTATTTAAAATATGAAAGACATCACAAGCATCTTTATAACCTAGGTCAATCTTTGCTGTGTGCTTAACAGAATACACTTGAGTTTATCAGTTCCTGGAAAACCTCATTCTAACATGACCAATTAATGACCACAAGTGACCCTTCTCCTTTGATGCAGGGAGAAAATGAAAAAGGGAATGCTCATACAAGTAGCTTGTGAGTCAACTTTTCCTTCCCCCTGCATTCACAGCTTGGGTGAAGCAGAACATAGCAGGGGGAAATTCTTCCCTGTGAGGGTGGGCAGGCCCTGGCACAGGGTGCCCAGAGAAGCTGTGGCTACCCCTGAATCCCTGGAAGTGTCCAAGGCCAGGCTGTACAGGGCTTGGAGCACTAGCGCAAGGTGGATTTGAGCCTGTTTGAAGAAGTGCCTGCTGAGGAAGCATCACACTTGCTGGACAAGCAGTCCAGCTCTTCCCTAACCAGCAGCCAGCAATAATGAATAACTTCCCAGCATTCTTGAACCACCAGCCCTTTATTCCTACAGGAACTGGGGAGGAGATGAAGTTCTGGGCACACAGAGGTGACCTACCAGTTCATACATGAAGTCTGGATCCGAGCTGCTCGCCAGGAGATCCGTGCTCATCAGAGTCTGCTCTGAAAACAGGTGGCTCCGAAAGGCATCCCCAAAAGGAGGGTCCATTCCACTCACACTGGGCTACAACACAATGCACAGACATTCCAAACGTGATGTGAAAAGGCACATTTTCATCTTCAAAAAACAGAAAGAGGATCACCATTCCTCCTAGTCTCAGAAGGTTTCTACCACTGCAGATCAGCACATCATTCCCCAGAGGCAGAGAATGCTTCATGAGCAGCTGACAACATGCAGAAGCAATCAAAGGATATATTTCTATCCACCACAGAGCTGCAAGAGCATTCACTGCTCCTTCATTCTTCCCTGTTGGTTTGAAAATCTTATGTTTATAACATTTTGGCATATGTTGGCATTTGTAGAAGATGAGGGCCAGCACTGGCAAGATTTGGAAGTCCCTCTAATACAAGTAATTCTGTACTGAAGCAGTGTTGACTGTGTTTAGAGCCATTAGAACTCATAAAACTTCTATATAAAATTGTAAGGAAAGCTAAATTTATGATGACCAAATCTAGATTGTTACCTCTCTCTCAAGAACGAAGTGAAATTTGACAAAAAAAGCATTATGCAGGATGACTGGGCATGCAGGGAATGGGCAGCAGGGCCTTCTGCTACATTTAATTCCAGACCTCAATTTCTCTTCTAGACGCTCTCACCCTGAGGGTTGGGGAGGCAGAGACACTGTGCTGCTGAAAGTCATTGAGTGTGCTGAGTGTGAATCACTGCAGTAATAAAAGGCTGTTCTGCTCTCCAGGCATCCTCCCTCACCCACAGACAATGTGGCTGGAGCTTGAACAAACACAGCACCAAGAGCAGCACCACAGCTTCTACCACACACACTACAGGGACCCTACAAAATAGACATCCTTTAATCTCCTACACATCTTCCCTTCTAGTGCTGGTCAGATTTGTTCTTAAACACAGGCAAAAATATTTACAGAAGCAAATAAAATCCTAGCAGACTTACCTGAGGCATTTCCAAGCCCAGATTCCCCAAATCCAATTCCAAACTTCTTGTTTTATTCACTTGTAGATTCCTTTCCAGCTTTACTTCAGTCTCAGGGAGTTTACACCATCCATGCAATGAAATTTTTCCTTAGGATAACTTCAGTTCACCCTGATGGAGCTTTTCTGTTTGTCGACTTCTGTGCAGAATAAACACAGCAAACCCCCAAGGAGGTGAGTAATCCTTCACCAACAAGGTGAAAGCTTAAAAAACAGCCAAAGGCAAGAATTTCCCCTGAAAGTTGATTTTTTACTCATTCTGGAATGTATAGAAATTTTCTTCCCCTGGCATCTTTCATTGAATGAAAAGCTACAGATGCTACAGAACAGACTTGCTGCAAAAATATTTTTGGCCAAGTTACATTTTGTTGCCTTTTCTCCTCTCTGCTGAGAGCAGCAGCTCTACAGACACACCTGAAGAGAAAACCTTGCCAAATTGGGAACAATAATCAGCACACTGCTGGGTATCCAGGAGAGAGACAACCTTTATGACTAATGTAACAGAGCCAATAAACTCTAAAAATGTCTCAGGCAAAAATCTCAAAATACAAATTTCAAAACAGGCAGCAATGCTGTTTCAGTGGTATCTCCTCCTTTTCTTCAGGGATGAATCCATTCAGCATCAGATAAGATTACATCAATCACTCACACAGCAACATCTAGTGGTAGAGGATCACAGAAACCATCCAGCAGCAGAGCAGAAGAGACAGATTTCCCCAAGAGAACAAATTAAAAACTGCCAAACTCACAGCTGTCTAATAAAATATATTCTCTATTAATTCAAGTAAGGCATACGTTGAAATTGGACCAATTTATCTACTGGTAGTGTTACCAGTTTAGGAGTTTCTACAGACCTGCTCTACTTCAGATGTTTGTCTAATGACTCTTCTGAGCTTAACCCAGCATTTTGAACAGTGTGAGGAAAACCCTCACTCAGCACTGCTCCTAAGTCAGACTTTGGTGCAATCTGCTCAGGCTGTGTTTATTCTCCTCTTTTGAAAAACAAATAGTAAACTCTAAGTGTTCTCCCACAGCTCAGAGCCCTCCCCCAGCAGCACATGACAGCATCCCCGTGATCATTCCCACTTTCAGATGCTATCTCAGCCAGTTTGTCCTCTTTAGCATATGGACTATCAGACTGTGGTAAAAACAGACACTATGCAAAGAAGCCTTTACTTATCAAAACAGCCTGCTTTGCAAGAGCAGCTGGAATACAAAGAACAACAGTTCCAGGTCCAGTTCCACAGGAGCTCTCAGCTGAACCCTCGCCACCCCTCACAGGGCCCTGTGGTGAACGAGCCAGTTCCTTGGGAGAAAAGCTCCTTTCTGCTCCAAAACCTCCAGGGAACCCTTGATTTATTTAAAAGTGACATTTGAAGTGAAGTTTGTGCCTCAGCAAGCCCCGTCTCCCTTCACCCAGCAAAGGCCACACCGCAGCAGGATGGTCCTTCCCGGGTGGGGACGTGGCAGCAAGGACTGAGTCACTTCACCTGGGCCAGGAGAAGGGGTCTGTTCTTCAAAACAAACACAGGGATGTCCTCAGACACAAAGGGAGAGGCAAGGTTATGATTCTAAATACCTGAACACTTTCTTTCCATGCAGATTGATGCCTTTTTCAACAGCACATCAGATGAATGCTTTGGCACCACCACCAAACCACCTCCTGCACTCACAAGGAGACTGCCACAGTTCTCCACGATACAAAGGGCAAAGAAAGGAAATATTTGCTGCTTCTGGCTGTTCTTTGTTGTGTTTTCTGTCAGAACATGGGCCTCAAGCCGTTCCACACACAGCCAGCAAAGGGGGTGAAACTTCATCTCTACTGACACTGATTTCAGTAACAACCAACCAACCCTTCCAGGTGCCAGCTTCTGGATCACTTCCAAATCCTCCAAACAGACATTCAAGGCTCAGAATATTTCTACCATCTCCAAGACTGGAGTGATAAACTTCTTGCACTATTTAAGAATGCCAGTGCATGTCCTCCCAGGTAAAAGCAGTATATTAGCTAACCCAATTATTCCAGTAATTCTCTTTATATTTCATTTTTGATATTTTATAATATTAATATTTAAATGTGACTTGAATCCCAGTAGGATCTAGTCAACTATTCCACAATGTAGGATTTTTCTTAGCAGCTCTGTGAAGAGGGAAAACACAGTGAGGCCATGAAAGAAAGACATTGCCTCAGGGAGCTGCACAATCCAGATATCCTTCACGCTCCCAAAAAGCAGCCCTGCTTCCAACTGCTTTCCAAATTTCCCAGGAAGATCAAGGTCACCACTAAAAGCCTCCTGCTGTTTACACCTAACTACCAGTGTTTCTCCATGAACTGGTAAATAAAGATGTATGGCACAAGGCAATAACACATAAGGGAGCACAGGTGTCAAACTGGAACTTGCTGTGAAGGAAAGTAATTTGTAGACTGCAGTTAAAGTCCCATTCTTACAGAATTTATCATTACTGGCACTTTCAGCCCAAGACTGAGTTAGAAAAGAATAGTCCAGCTGTTGTGTTATCTATAATGAATGCAGCTCTGAATGAACTAAAAGAGCTGTGGCAGAGCTCAAGTACAGCAGCACCAAGAATTACTGAAGATAAATATAGCAGGAATTTCTACTTGAGGACAATTTCCATTAATGCCTTCCCAAATGCAGACACAGGTGGAATACAGAGCCCAAGGCAGCGGGCAGGGTGCCTGCTCCTCTGGCAGCAAACAGCCTGCAGGGAAATCAGATTAAGGTGATTAAGGAGCCAGGCCCGGAGCTGGTTCTGTGTCTGCAGGTCTGGAGTCACATCAGTGCCCAGCTCTGCTCCTGAGGAAGGGAGGACACCTGAGGGGAGCCTGTGTCACACGTGGAGAGGGACTCTACAAGGAATGGGGTGACAGGACAAGGGGAATGGCTCCAGACTGACAGAGAGTAGGGTTAGCTGGGATATTGGGAAGGAATTCCTCCCTGGGAGGGTGGGCAGGCCTGGCACAGGGTGCCCAGAGCAGCTGTGGCTGCCCCTGGATCCATTAAAGTGCTCCAGGCTGGGCTGGATGGGGCTTGGAGCAAGCTGGGACAGTGGAAGGTGTCCCTGCCCATGGCAGGGAGTTAAAATGAAATAATCTTTAAGGTCCCATCCAGCCCAAACCATGCCATGATTCTGTGATCTCGGGAACAGCTATGTCCCTCTAACATTTAGGAATCTGGGCTACTGATGGAGACATGCACACGTACACTGGTTAAAATCCCATCAGCCATCAACAAGGAACCAAAGCCTGTTCTATAGAGTTAACATCTAATTAACCTAATGACAAATCCTAATTAAAAATGATCCCCTGTATTTAATATTTACTTTCTGAAGAGGAACAGTGGTTCCAGGATGCTCAGGAAGACTGAATTTCCCGCAGGGGAGCAGCAGGTGCATTGCCTGGGATTACTGGTGTAACCCAGCCTGCAGCAGGAGCTGAACTCCAAATATACAGCACTTACAGAACCCCAGAATAATGAGGTTGGAAGAGACCTCTAAGATCATCAACACAGGATTTGGGGGACGCAGTGCAGCTCCTGTGCATGTGCTGCATCTTGGGCCACTAAAACATCCTCCTGCCACAGCACAGCACCTCCAAAGAAGCCCCTCGAAGAGAAAACCCCAAAATTCAGCTTTCAGCTTAGCACCTCTGAAAGTGTACCTCGGTCACCTGCATGAATCATTTGTACCGTGGCTGTAACCAAAGTTGCTATTTGTGGCCCAGTTCAGCTGTGTATTCTGCACCCCTGGAAAGGCACAAAACACATCCAGAGATGCTGATTCCAGCACCTCTTTAGGGGACACAGTACAGCTCCTGTGCACGTGCTGCACCTTGGGCCACTAAAACATCCTCCTGCCACAGCACAGCACCTCCAAAGAAGCCCCTCGAAGAGAAAACCCCAAAATTCAGCTTTCAGCTTAGCACCTCTGAAAGTGTACCTCGGTCGCCTGCATGAATCATTTGTACCGTGGCTGTAACCAAAGTTGCTATTTGTGGCCCAGTTCAGCTGTGTATTCTGCACCCCTGGAAAGGCACAGGGAGCCTGGCTGTGCTGTTTTGCTGGCTGCACACTGCTCATTATCCCAGCAGCTAAATGCCTGCTGTAAGTGCATTACAGGAACAATTACACTTTCATGATGGTGACTGCATCACACAGCACAGCTTGTCAAAGGCACAATTTTGATGCAGGTATAAAAAAATAGCTCATGAGAGCCTGCCAGTACTAAACCTGAAAGCTCAGGCTGAAACATTCATGGCCAACTCTGAATTTCAGAGAAAGCACAGAAACTACTCCATGTGCTTGGAAGGAACCATTACGTACCTTGCACTATTTGTGGCATCTGGACATTTTATTAAATACTGGAGTTAGAGATGCAAGAAACTCTCCTGCACATTTCTTAAAAATATTTTTTTCCTTCCACAGTTTGTGCCAACTTGTTTTCTGTGACAGAACACTCTCTGCTCAGGGCAGTCTTCAAGCTGAGAACGTGCAGACTGCCCGGGGTGGGGTCCATCCCTGGAGGTGTCCAGGGAACATCTGGAAATGGCACTCCAGGCTCTGGTCTGGTTGAGAAGGTGGGAATCACTCCCAGGTTGGACTCAATGGCTTTGGAGAACTTCTCCAACCTCAGTGAATGTTTATGTTTCTTACTTTTGTTTCTGAATAATATTCCTTTTTTTTTTTCTTTCTACATGATTCTTCAATGATTATCCAGACTTAAGAAAACTCTTTTACTTTTCTCCCCCACCACAAAGACACTACGTTTATTAGTATTATTATTTCATAGCAGTGAGCAAAGACACTCTTAAAATGTCTTCATGTATTTCCACCCACTGCAGTCTCATTCCTGGACTCACAAAAGCAGCCAAGTCCCCCTTGTTGATGAAGGATTTTTGGTGAAGGATTCCTATTAAAATGCCAGCACAAGCATCTAAGGCATTATGCTCTTGGCTTTTTTGTCCTGGAGAGAAAACAACACCTGCTTAAAACCCCCAGAGCCTGAGTTTGATGGAGCATTGCCACTTAAAAGAACTAAAGATACTCAGACTGTTTCACTTCTTCTAAGCCTCTTCCCTTCAGGAGAGGGAAACTGTTACTTCACTGTCTCTGTTCCTGTTCCTCCACTGACCATCCCTTCCCCCTCCAGTGGTATTTTTCCAATCCTACTCGCCCACAGCAGACAGACTTCAAGACCTGGAAGTGCCAGCTCTAAGGAGAAGCTCTGGTCTGCAATCACACACATCACCCCAGGCAGCAGAGCCCCAGAAGAGCACAGACCTCAGGGACCCTCCCAGCTCTGGGGGTGCCCAGCTGTGTCAGCAAACAGCAGATCCCAGACATTGATGGAATCCCAAAGTCACAGAATGGTTTGGGCTGGGAGATTAAAGATACCTGGTTCCACTCCCCTGCCATGGCAGGGACACCTCCCACTGTCCCAGGTGGCTCCAAGCCCTGTCCAGCCTGGCCTTGGGCACTGCCAGGGATCCAGGGGCAGCCCCAGCTGCTCTGGGCACTGTGCCAGGGCTGCCCACCCTCACAGGGAGGGATTTATTCCCAATATCCCACCTAACCCTGCTCTGCCAGTGTGAAGCCATTCCCCCTTATCCTGCCACTTGTAAATTGTCTCTCTCCATCCGTCCTGTAGGTTCCCTTCAGGCCACAGCTGTGTCACCCCAAAGCTCCTCCTGGCCAGGTGAGCAATCCCAGCTCTCCCAGCAGAGCTGCTTCATCCCTCTGATCCCTGGAGCCCCCTCTGGGCTCTCTCCAGCAGCTCCAGCTCGGCTCTCACCTGAGGGGCACAGGCACAATGCCAGCCCCTTCCTGCTGCCCCTGGGGATCAGCCCAGGGCAGGGGGGCTCCGGGGCCAAGGCAGCCCCAGCTCCTGGCCAGCAGCACCCCCAGACCCTTCTCGCAGGGCTGCTGCACCTGCGGACCTGTCCCAGCCTGTGTTTATGTCCCAGCCTGTGTTTATATCCAACCTGCACTGATACTGACCATCACGCAAGAGGCAGAAGCAAAAACAAGTGATTACTTTTTATAATAACAAACATTCTGCATGCAGATATTTTGTAACAAGTATGCCCATGTTAATATATTCCTACTAGAAGCACTTTTTTGTATGTTCTGCAACAAAGACTGAGATTTTATTCTCATTTTAGTGCCAAGAGTGGGATGTGCAGCACATTAGACTTATTAGAACTATATTAACGGACTTAAAATTAATTTTTTTAATGGTTAAATTAAAAATAGTCATAGTATAAACCTTATTAAAATAACACTGCAGAGTTAGGAGAGTTGTTTGCATATGAGAATTAGTAGTAAAACTAACATTTAATTTTTTTTTAGCTGTAGTTTTCCCCTGAATCAGAGTGGGGTGAAAGCAAAGGCAAAATTAAACAACAATTCAGCTTCCAATCTCCAGCAATATTCTACATTCGGACAGGATGGCTATTCTTATATTTTTTTCTGACAGAATCTTTCAGACTAAGAGAAAAATTAATTTTGTAGTTTCCAGGAAAAAACAAAAAGCAACACAAGTCTTATGATGAAGGGAACGTTACAGTCTGGTCTACTCTTCATACTGTGAAATTCCAATTGTTATAGTCTTATACAGAAATTTAAAAATGGGGCATCTCTACTGAATCCTTCAAAGCCAGCAGCAAATTCGAAAAATGCAGCAGTCAAAATTGTCCAAAAAGTAAAAAATAACGTCACTTAAGAGTTTAAAACCAGAAGCATTAAAAAAAAAAAAAAAAAATCAGGAAGATTTTTATAGCAAGGTCTAAACCTTAAATTTACAAACAAAAAAAAAATGCATCAGTCAAAATTGTACAAAAAGTAAAAAATAACGTGACTTAAGAGTTTAAAACCAGAAGCCCTAAAAAAAAAAAAAATCAGGAAGATTTTTATAGCAAGGTCTAAACCTTAAATTTACAAACAAAACTTTTGGTTTAACTTTCACGCCAATGCTGACTCTCAATCACTTCTTATGCAGTACCAAATCTCCTGATCAGGGTTTGACGTTAAAATATTCAGCTGAACTTCCCAAATCACAGAGCACAGACACACGGGCCATGGCAATGTAAACCGTGGGTTCCCTTACTTATCCCATCAGTCTGTTAGTGGGACAAAAGCTTCTGTTTCTCCCCAATTAATTCCTGCTAATGCTGACTTCAATCTCTGTCCTTCACAGGCTGTTTGCCTCTCTCATTATTTAAAAACCACCTGGGGAGGATGCTCGGGGGGGGCTGGTGCCTCTGCTCAGGATTGCTCTTATCAGGAATATTCCCATCAATTCAGAATAACTCCTTCTGGGCTCAGGTGAGCTACTGGCTATGGGCACGTCTGAGGCCTCTGAGCTACTGTTATTTATGCATTTAAAAAGGAATCTCGCTGACATTATTTTAGCAGGACAGGTTTCTTGCAGAATGGTCATGCCCAGAGCAGCTGTGGCTGTCCCTGGATCCCAAAACCAGGCTTGGAGCAGCCTGGGATAGGGGAAGGGGTCCCTGCCCAGGGCAGGGGCTTGAAATTAAATAATCCTTCAGGTCCCTTCCAATACAAACCATTGAGGGATTCTATGATTTATTTTCCAAACTAATTCTGATTTCTGACTTAAGGAGCCAAAACCAGAAATCGACCACATTTCCAAAGCACCTGCATCTGCCTCTCTGTAATTTTTACTATGAAAACACATTTAATAATAATCATAATTAACCTTCCCCACAAGGATGCTCAGAAGCAACCTTAGAGGCCTTTTAAACACAACCTTTAAAACATTTACAAGTGCTTGAGGACAATACGAGTATCTGATTCTGTTCTGCCTGTTACGTGGAGCACGATCTCAACAAGTTCCCCCTGGAGTGGCAGCGGCAGAAAGATCACGATCCCTTGAAGCGAGACTCGCCCACTCCGGCTGGCAGCGCCGAGCGCTCCCAGCTCAGCCCGGGGAGCGGGGGAAGGCTGGACAGACACCGCGCTCTGACACCGAGCGAGACGGGAGCGAGCCCGGACACCGGATCCTGCGGCAGCCGGTGCCCTCAGAAATGCCGTGGGCTGCCAGGGACGAGCCAGGGCACGGCAGCGGCGGAATGACACCGGGAGGGACAAAGATAAATGATAAAGATTGGCTTTGAGTCCTCGGTGGCACAAGGGACTTTAATAGAGGTGGTCCCGGCTAGGAGCGGGCGTGAGCTTAGAGCGGACACGGAGAGCGTCCGACAGCCGTGTGCGGGCTGCTCCTGAGGGGGCCCGGGGAGCTCGCGGGTGTTTTATAACCCAAATCTGCGGGGACGAGCCGGGAGCAGGAGAAGGGAACGCGCCCCGTCCTGCCCTGAGCGCGGGGAACGGGACCCCCCGTGCGCGGGCACCGCCCCGGGCCGCTCCCCACGCTTAGGCGGGACAGCCCCCCGGAGGCAGAGCGCTGCGGAGGGACGGGCACGGCGGGCAGCCCTGCCGGGCTCGGCCCCGCGCGGTGCCCGCGTCCCCCGCTGTCCCCCGGCCCGGCCCTGACCCACTAACACACCTCCGGCCAACATGGCCGCCCCGCCGCCCAGCGCAGCCTACCCCGGCCGCCGCCGCCCCGCCCCCCGCGTCCGCTCATTGGCTGGCTGCCCCGCCGCGCGCGCTCCCATTGGCCGCCGCGCCCGCCGCTCACCCGCCCAGCGGCCCTTTCAAGCTAGGGTGAGGCGACATGTAAACAAACCCCCTCCCGCCGCCGCGGCCGCGGCCCCGCGACCCCCGAGCCGCGCCCGGCCGGCC